>NC_134572.1:29858333-30165416 GCF_050947875.1 Dermacentor variabilis | reverse complement strand
GCAATATCTGAGTCGCTAAGTGATTGGCCACGTCTAAAGCGCGAGACACATGGCGCGATTTTCCGTGCGATCTGTAGTACGGCGCGTCGTGTGCGACTTGCTGCATGCGGCGATTCGGGAGACATGGTACGAATGAGCGAGCGGCGGCCCAGAGCCGGCACCCCTGCGTGGAAGTTCGGAATGCTACGTAACTTCGAACAGAAAGTGGAAGCACCCGTATTTGCACAGCTATCTTGTTTGAAACAAACGATGACAATATAAACACGTCTATGCGAGCACTGTAAACGTGTTTCCGAAAGGCCGTGTTAGCAGTATCAGATCCGTTTACATCCGCCGATGGCCTTGAGCCGGCAGGCATATCTCGGTGGGCCATCGAATCCGACACCGGTTGCGCTTGTGACACGATCGCTTGCAGCTCGTATAACGAAGCGCGTATGTTAGTCGGCACAACGTGTACACAGTTATGTCATGCTTAAATTGCAGCACGTTTGATTTCATTGGCGCCGACAGAAGCGAACGAGCATGCCAAGCGAGCTTGCAATCGCTGGGAGACAATGTAGGCCTAGCTCGCCGGCCGTCTATCCGGGGACGAGAGTCCTTGCAATGCGTCCGCAGCTCATAATAAAGTGCCTAAATTCGTCAGCACAATCAATGCCTGAACATTTATGTTTTGCTTAAGTGAAAATACGGTTAGCTTCCCCGGTGCATTTAGTAGCGATGAGTAAACAGGCCAGTTAGGCGAGCCGCTTCGTATATAGACTATTGCTGGCGCGTCTGCGCTTACCACGTCCGAGAAGAAATCACGCCAGCGGTTTACTATTTCTCACGTTTTATAACTCGCACTCTTTCAAGGTAACTTTATTTTATAAGTTATTTCGTGTCAGAAACAAACTGTAGCCCATTTATGTGCCGCCGTCAGCGGCGAAAGAGGCCCGCGACCAGGGAAAGAAAAAAAAAAAAACACATGATCGCTCGCCGGCCCCGCCCCGCCGGGTCTACACGTCACCGTGACGTTCACGCTACCGGCGCTGTCATTGGCTGCGGTCATCCGACCGATGCGGCAGTCGCACGACAATATTCTGCAAGTTGGTCGCGCAAGCTGGCTGTGCATCAGAGCATACATCATGGTTTTTGCGAACACGTGGCCACTTTGTTTACATTCCCGTTTGTGCCGTCTCGTTGCTCTCTGGAACTGAAACTTCGACTGGTCGCTACAAAAAAGACTGCAAATAATTATCTGTCGTGCTCTGGAGTAAATGAGGTTTCGTGCCGTGATTACTGGGTCACTAACTACTTATTAAAGCAGAAAAAAAACACGTGGATTTTTTTTGTGTCAGTACTGCTTTAAGTACATCTAGAATGCAGAAATGCTTTAACATGAAAATTTTAGGCCATTTTAAATGAAGCTTATTTTAAGAGAAAACATTTAGCAATGCTAGGAAGCAGAATTTTCTATCGATAAGGGCCTCAAATTAAAAAAAAATTGACTGAAATCAGCAGGTTAATAAAAAAAATTTAGAAGTCTACAATTTGGGTGGAAGCTCAACTCTCTTGCATCGCCTTATGTCGTATCCCCTCCCCCTGGCTCTCATCTCCTGTAATTCGGCTTCCTTGTGTAGCTAAGTGCCACCGGCAGTAGGTGTTGCAAAATAGGAGAGATGACGCAAGCATTGCACTGATAACGCCACCTAACGGCAGGGCTACTGGAGTGCAAAAGGGAGTAGCCTCTTCCTCATCAGCTTGGGGTCAGCTGTGTGCACAGCCATTTCGCACGCATGCAAACACACCTCACATGATTGTCCTGCAAAAGACATTGGAGTGGGACACCAGGATGGACGAACACGATCATTGCAATGCGGCACCATTCGCGTGACTGTACACATGAAAGACTAAGCGTTGGTGTCCGATTCACCACAGAGTTTTATACAGTAATTAATGGAAGAAACTGTGGCACTAGTGTCCATGGGAGCTACGTCTGGGCGGGGGTCAGCCAGCATGGGAAATACATGGATTTGCCTAAACTTCCGTTTTTCGGGCTTCAAATGGCTTTGCGACTTCGTAATTTCATCATTTTCAACAATGTGCTGAGTAATAAATAGTTAAATAAACATTAAAATCGTCTGACAGCAGGATTCGAACACAGGCCACTAGCACAGAAGCCCAATATTGAAACCATTATGCCACAAACGCATGCCATTGACAATTGGCATAGAATGCCCTTATGAATTTCTTGCGGGCAAGCCAGCATTTCCATTTGGTCACCTCGACAGGTTGAGCCGCTGCTATTAGTATGATTGTGCATGTTCGCAGAAAATTCTTCACTTAGAAAAGTGTTGATCGCTTTGAAATTTGAAACAAAGCCACAAGCACGACTGAATCCACAAGTACAAAGACCAGACAAATCCATGTACTTCCCATCATTCCCATGATGGCTGAACAATCATGGCACCAGAGTTCCCTTCAGTAATTAGTGTGAAATTATGCAAATCGCTCAATACCCTGTCGTGGCAAATCAGCATGTTCTATAGGTAGTAATTCGGCTAGCTCATGTTGGTGCATGAAAGGTGCCATAAATGCCCTTGCGATTGTTTGCAGTACTGCATTGTCATTCCTTTGTCAGAAGAGTATATTTGGGCCCTCACAACCTGCACCAAAAACAGATATAGCAATTCAGTAAACTGCACCTATTATAGCGTACTAAGCTGACAAATGCGATGTATAAATTTACAGTTTGTGCAAAATTAGTGCTATAATTCAAAGCGGTGATGATACATCAATATTGTCCACTTTAGATGCATTATTAGGTGCTTTTAACAAATTTGTGATATTCTTCGAAATTTTGCTATGTTTGAGAATTTTTCTTTAAACATTGACGGCCCAAACAAGAAGACTGCTTCCAAGTCACTACATTTTTCTTTAAATTTTCTCTTAAATGCAACAAACCTGATCAATATCAGTGCAATGGCTGACCGAGAAAAAATATTTGACGATTTAGCAGTAAGTGGGGGAAAATGTGGTGTGTTGTTCAGGAGCTCACTCGACACACATCCTACCTCTTTGAGGAGCAAAGTGGAACTGATGGTTTCGAGCAGACCATCAGTTGCACTGTGTGTGCAATTGCACATTCGCATGCTCTTCTAAGCTCTACCCTCCCCTCTGTACCTCTACCATGTGACCTGTTTCCCATGCACTTTTCCACTTTGACATTACTAATGCTAATGCATTAAAACAATTTCCATATTTCTCTTAGCTAAATCTTCCTCTTAGGTTCACAAGTTGCAGTTGTAATATATCACAGTTGTTCATAAAAGGTGTTGTAGATCAAGATCAACGGCCCTATGAAATGCACAAAGCGAGAATTCTGTGACCACACTAACTGCGTAGAGTATGAGATATAGTACAGAAGGCTTCGTGCAGCATTGTCTCTAACTTATACCTGGACATTTCGGACTGCTGACTGTACTAAACAGAGGAAGTGCATGTATGCAAAGCACTTGCAAAATTCCTATAAAAGCGTAATAAACTGGCACTGATGAGTCCTACACATAACTGTGTACACAGTGCCAGACAGGGTAGGAGTGCACCATAGGATTGGGATGGTTGTTGAAACAATGCTGCCAGTAGAAAACTACTCACCACTGCTTTTAGCACACAACCAACGTGAGCAACAGCGACAGCCGAGTGCAAATGCTAAAAACAAACGAGAAGACATGACAGCCAAGCTCACCTTACGATATCAGTTACATCTGCTTCAGTCAGAGGCTCAGGCTCCACCTCTTCCTCCACTGTCCCTTCTTCCACACTGAAAAAAAAAAAAACATAATAGTGCAATTGCCAGCAGGCATTTGAATGGTTTCCCAAGAAAAAACATTTAAAGCAGGGTGTAAAAAAAGTACCAGTTTGGTTCGGGTTCAGGTTAAGTGCACTCCAATTTCCTTCTAGTTCACTTCTGGCTCGAAGAAACAGATGTATAATGGTTGCAAGGCGGCAACTACATGGTTCACGGTGCAGCCCAGACGGAGCCCTCACCCCATTCTGTTTTAAAGTGGAGTTGCGGTCTTATGCTATGCACGTTTTTGGCACCGCACGACGAAGAGCTGTGTACCAGTGGAGTTCGAACCAATGTCGTACACAGCACAAGGGTTCACTGCAGTGCACATCCATGCGTTTTTTTGTTTGTTTTTTTCTGGGGTATTTTCCCTCTATATCTGGCCGCACTGCCGCACGCACGTCCCTTCCAAAACGTTTTGCGACTAATCCGCTAGGGCAGGGCGCATGCGCCATCGCGCCATGAAAAAGGCGTATTCGTTGGCAGTGTTAATTTGACACTGCGTGCATAAAAGCGTCGCCGCCGCCAAGCAGCACTTCCAGTAATATGGCTTAAAATGCATGCATTTGGGTCGGGACTGGAAGAAATTTCCAATAAAGCGACATTTCAAGTAGAGCGATTTTGTTATAACAAGGGATTACTGTATTCAGATTCAACGGTTACTCAAGGTTTGCTGTACAGTAAACTTAGATATTTAGAGGCTTTCCCTTTGTGTTGACCCTTTTAGCGGAGCAATTTGTTCCAGAGAAACGAGATGGCACTTATGGCAGCGCGCTGCATGTAGCCTCAGCGACAGCAGACAAATTCGAAACCACTAAAGCTTCCACCTTGATTCTGTGCGATCAGCTGTCAGAAATGCAACTGAGTTTTCACTACCAGGCTGTGCTCCAATCATGCTAGATTAAATTATGTGGATTGAATATGTGTGCACTAGTTTGCTGCAAAAATAGTGACTGGCATATTAAGAAATGGAATAAATCTATGTGAACAAGCTCACGGAACGCTGCTGTAACTGGCACTTCGAGATGTACGGCTTTCCTCGAGGACACAGAAATTTGCTCATCCACCAGCATTGTATTGCTAACCTTCAAAGAAATTTCTTTAGCCCCGGAACGTCGGCAAGAGTGAGTACCACTTGTTAAACAATGGCAAAGGGAATAGCGTTGCATCCTGTCATAGCGCGCAGCATCAGCACAATCTACTCCAACTGGCATGGAAACTTACGCCCACTCTATCGCCAGCGTGTCAATGAGTGAATGGGTGCACACTTGAATATATGCACACCCTATATGCACAATAAATGACGGACTACACCAATAGCACACGAATGGTTGAAGCTGAACAATTCGCGAAGATCCACAAGAGTAACCAAGTCACTAGCAAGAATACGTCTTTGCTACAAGGTATTGCAAGGTACAAAACGGCCATGTTTCAGTCTTGCACTCAGTAAAAACAAGTCTATTGGAAAAGACCATGCCTGCAAGCGGTTGGGCAGGCAGGATATAATCGGAAAGTGAAACAACGATGGAAGCAGTGCTTGGTCTTTTGCAGCACCTTTCAGAGCAGGAAAAACCACAGTTTGGAGCAGAAATATATGCTTTCAGAACAGAAAAATTTGCTGTTTGGAGCAAGAGAAGAATGCTTAGAAGCAGCAACTTACTGCTCTGGTGCAAAGAGGAAGCTCTGTATATGTTACTTTCTGAAACAATGCATTCAATATGTATTATTTTTTTCAACTTGCTGTTCCATTTTATTGTTATATAAGATGAAGGTAAGCGCAACCTTAACCCTAATTCACAATTAATTATGGATTTCAATATAAAGTTTAATACCGTATTTAATCGAATCTAGGCCGGCTCCGATTCTACGCCAACCCCTGAATGTTCGAAGCCAGGAAAAATAAAAAAAGTTATCTCGAATGGAGGCCGAACAAAAAAAGTAAGGCCAGCATTCACAAGGTAACAGCATTTAATATGAACATGCCGAGCTCACCCTACATCGTCACCACCGTTAGTCTCATCCCTATAGCCCAGACCACATACACACTTGCGGACACGCACAAGCTTGCATCCGCGCGTCCATGCATGCGCAGACAGCGCGGCATCGCCTGCACTGAAGCGCGGTGCTATCTCGGAGAACAGCTGTTATATGCGTGCTTATCTTCCTTATCGCTGTCATCTCATTGCGGCACACACAGAAGAGTTTCCCGTTGCCCCTTCCAATGACTGGACGTTTTTCTCATTGATGCTGAAGTCCCGCCTGGCTTACTATGCCTCTGTGGCTAGCACAACTTTTCGTTAGAAAGCGGCACTATAGCATGCCATTACACTAATGCCACGTCGCACACCCATACCATAGAACCAGCTCCGATACGACACAGGTAAAAGCAACAACACCGCTCGTGTACTTCAGTTGGCTATTGGCCTGGCTAGTAGCAACTGCGATACTGACTTTTTTAGATGGCGCTAGCTGTGGACCATATTTATCATTTCAGTTACTAACTGGCGGATTTTTTAAAATCCTCGAATCTAAGCCAACCCTAGAGTTTTGTATATGATTATATGGAAAAGCTATTGGCCTAGAATCAAATAAATATGGTAAGTCATTTATTTTCAACTCAAGGAATTAAAAATTTAATTATGGGGTTTTACATGCCAAAACTACTTTCTGATTATGAGGCAAGCCATAGTGGAGGACTCCGGAAATTTCGACCACCTGAGGTTCTTTACCGTGCACCTAAATGTAAGCACACGATTGTTTTCGCACTTCGCCCCCATCGAAATGCAGCCGCCATGGCCAAGATTCGATAACGCAACCTCGCGCTCAGCAGCCGAACACTATAGCCACTGAGCAACCACGGCGGGTATCTCAAGGAATTGACCCACCTGCAGTGTAGATAGCCTATGACACGTTCACGCACATGGGCAGCACAGTCACAGCTATGTAAATTGCGCTGTGTATGTCATAAACGCACTTACATGTGTTAATGAATTTCTGCACGCGAAATAAAATGTACTTGGCACAGAGATGGAGTGAGCCGACGGCCGGGCCAACAGTAAGTTTGTGCGGGCCTATACACAACCAGCATTGCCGTATAGTGTTGGTAACTCGCCGCCGTCGCTGGTCCCACATGACCCAGCCCAGGCAATCGCTTCTACTGCTGCTCATGGCAACACGTAAGTCTGCTACAGTTTGTTTTTCACATGAAGTAGTACTTAATATAAAATTAGATCAAATGTGCAAGTGTTTCGTAAACCAGTGTCTACTACTAAACAACTGGTTTGTGCTCGCGAGCAATAATCCAACAGCATTTAATCTTGCGCACAAAAAGCAAGCACCAGTCCACGAGGCAGCTTGGGTGGCTCGCAAGTACTATGTTTCAATTGCTATTCACACGACAAACCCAAGAAAGTCGGCTCATTGAAGTCCACGCTAATCATGTCAAATGGGGGAGAAATGGAAGAACATGCTTTGGTGCATGTCAAAGAAGCCCAGGTAGTTATAATTAATATGGAGTTCCACACTACCACGTGCCTCCTAAATCAAGGCTTCAGCAACTTGCCCTCCTCCCCCCGACAAGTGCAAGCGGCAGTGGTTAATGTGGGTGGAACCAATGCGATGGCATTATAGGGCCTAGAATACTATAGAATACATCAACGGTGCCTACCGTTCACAAACATGGCTAGGTCTATAGCTGCAGCTGTAGCGTGTGAGGGTGAGCCGCAAAGAAGGTTGGCTTGATGTGCGGTGCCTTCTCACGTGTGCAAATTATGTATTCCCAATTCGTAGCAGGCGTGGGTTATTGCAGGCCTGGCACAATACCTGCCATAAACGACAATATTGCTCAGCATGTAGCAGGATTTCCTTCGCGGCGCAGTTTGGCGCAATTGGTACAGCACTCCGATCAGTGATGAAAGCACTGAGCAAATAAGAAATAAGACAAGCCGCTGCTTCAAAATATTTGCCAATAAAGAACGAAGAACACGGCACACTAATCCTGATTCAATTCAAGAGCGGAATGTTCGGATAGCTTGCAATACATATTTGGCTCTGCTTTTAGAACAAGCACGATATACACTGCTCGTGCTATTTGGACACCGAGTGAATACCGAAGCTTCGTTTGGTCCACCCAGTCACCGTATACAATATCTCACAAAGTAGTGGTTTGCTAAGCCACACTGGCGTCATAAAAACCCATAAACATGGAGGCAGTTGAGGCAAGCAATGGACGCGTCGCCATGTAATCGAACATAGCAGTGCCCATGGGATCGCAGTGAAAAGGGTCAACAGGAGTGGCAACAGCTGTCATCCGTAAAAATTAAATTCTGGGGTTATACATGCCAGAATCGACTATGTAGCACGTTGTAGTTGGGGACTCCGAGAGAATCTTAAAGACGTGGGGATCTTTAACATGCCCCCAATGCATGGCACATGGGCTTTATTGCAGTTTGCAGCTTCCATCTTGCCATAATGAGAAATGCTTCCCTGGCTGATCTGTTATGTACAGTTAAACTTCAATATACAGTAGAACCCCGCTGTTACGTTCTTCACTGCTGCGTTTTCCCGGTTGCTACGTCATTTTCATCCGGTCCCGGCATAACTTCCATAGCATCCAATGTATAAGGAAACCCGCTGTTACGTAGTAGCTGTGAAAACGTTCCCGCATGATACATCGCAACTGAACACCCCGAACCCGCCTGGGCTAAAGTAGGCAACGTGCTCCAACCGTCATTTTGGCTTTTGACGAGTTTTGGCCCGCCTTGGCCGAGCTTGGCTATGGAACTGGCTGCAAGAAGCCGCATGCCAGTTTGAGAGGCCGCCACTAGGTGGCTATTCGTGAAAAATGCTCTCACTATCATCACTGTGATTACGGTCACCGCATGGTTGTTGGACGGGTCGACTCATGGAGGAAGGAAACTCAGGAGAGGCCATGGCGTCACTCTTTGTGCAGCTAAAGTGAAGCCGGAAGTTGGCGTTGCTCATGGCGTTGCTCCGCCTATCGGGCCAGCTCTCCTCTCTTGTTTAAATTTATCGCGAAACCCCGCTGCGCTGCACGCAACCGGGCTGCTCGGACACACAGACTCCGTAGCAATACTAAACAATCGTTATCACGTTAGCATGATTACGCCAAAGGGGGCAAAATTTCCCGCAGATATTCCTTCGTCCGTTGCCATTGCCGTGGCGCGTTGACGACGAGGAGCACAAGCCGCATGATGCCGGGGAGTTGCCAAATCCTAGCTTTGGAGAAGCCGTCGCAGCGCTGGACCTCCTCTGCAGGTACGTCGCACCTCACAGCGACGCTGACAGCAATGCGGCCTTCCAGGCTATTGAGAAACGTGTGGCGATTTCTAGCGAGCGAAAAAAACGGCAAGCCACCATTCTAGACTTTTTTAAGTCCTAAGCACACTCTGTGGAAATAAATTGTCTATAGTTGAAGCTGCACTTTTTTCATTCATTTTCGGGGGTTTCCTCACTGTTGTGTTTTCCCGGCTGTTAAGTTTTTTTTTCCTCGGTCCGGTGAAATACGTATGAACGGGGTTCCACTTTAACGAAGTCGGCAACATCGGCAATTCACTCCATTACACCGAAATTTCTTTTTATTGAGATTCAACCTTTTATGCAAATAAATAGTTGCCAGTTGATTTTCCTTACATGGGAAGGGGCCGAAAAATTTTTCAAATTATCGGGCTAATTTCAATGAGAAAACAATTCACTGATAAATTTGGAAGTTCGCGAGAAATTATACGGTTTCATGCCTAGTAAGTCAACGATTTCTTCTCAGTGGTACGAATTAAGTGAACCCAGCCATGCTTTCACGTGCACTCTGCCCCCCGACTGATAGAATTGTCCGCACTGGGATGACGCTGTAAGGAAAAGTGCCCACATCGGGGAGCGAATGGGAGAGCGAATGCTTCGTCTGCCTCTCCCTCCAACAGGTTGCCGAAACTAGCACATAACCTCCAATACACAACCTCCAATGCCAAACGCGCAGCGAGACAGTTTACATTGTGCCACGCCGTCTCGGTACCCGCTCTCTTTGCACACGTGGCAGATTACCTTTGAAGCAGGATGCCAGGCTGCGTATGCGCTAAGCCGCGCTTACAGCCATGGGCAGCCACGCCCCAGACAGGAGAGGCACGTCAACTTACCCCCCCTAACTTCCCCCCCTCGCGTTACCATAAGCTCGCTTCCCTCCCCTCTTTCCCTTTGCTCGAGCGGGAAGGTGTCACTCGATCTTCTGTCTCACCCTGGCAAACTTTCCCTCTCACCAAAAGCCCACACAGCACCTACGGCACAACAGGATCTTATCCCACTTGGGCTTATCCCACATGGTGCAGCTCTACTTCGGACTTCTCTCTTGTCCTGCAGCACGATATTTGAGAGGTGTGTTTGCAAGCAGTCCCTTGTAAACATATCATCTGACCAACTGAGTCATGGGAAGTTTCCATTTACTGCCTCTGCATTCCTTTGCGGCGACAGTGAAATATTGTTATATTGGAGTCGCATACAAACACTGTTACATTGAGGTTCTAAATACATGGTGTTCTATAGACAAGAGGTTATGAAAAGTTACATACTTCGTTATATAGAAAATTTCATGATACTGAAGTTTGTTATACCTAGGTTTAACTGTAGTTACCAACTTTTCACCAATCTTCCAACATCTACTTATCTACACCCTTTAAACATTAGTTTCCCCTTGACTGCTTTGAAGTACCAGTGCTTCCAAGACCTGTACAAGTGCCTTGTCTATTTGGACCTGAAAGGTCATATCGCATTAAAATATGCAAAGCTATTTCCCTGGCTTGAATACATCAGTGGCAGATATCTACTTCACCAAACTGCTGTCTTCATTGCAAAGCACTCAGCCCTAGTTTAAAGAAAAAATATGTTGAGCTAAATCAATAGCATATAAATCCAGAAGTCTATCCACGTTTTTTGTACACTGACATATCACTTTATAGTACAGAAAATTAGCACCAAAAGTCCTACTGCTGCTGCTCAATTTGAACCATCCGCACCAAGATGAATCTGACTCCCCTCTATGCCACTTATGTTTTGTAGAAACTATTTAGGCCTACTACATAAGAAGAGTACTGCTCGGCAGTTGCAGGTGTTCTGTTTGCATTAGCCTACGGCTTTGCTTGGGTTCAAGATACGAACACTTGAGCCTCCGCAGTATTAAGGGACTTTGTAATTAGCCATCCTGTTCCACAAGTCGACATGTCCCTTGAAAGCGGCTGCCAGAGAAGTAACAGGGGGCTCACCCAGCTGAAACTGTGGTGCTGTCCGGTGATGACCGAGTGCTGTTGGGAACATTTGGCGTCGTTCCAGAATACATCAGGAGATCATCTTTCCTGCAGACAACCACCAGAAAAACCACCCCTCTTTACCCTTCAAACACCAATATTTCCCCCCCTCTTTCTTTCTCCTCCCGTTTCTTCTGTTGGTTTTTTACCTTGCAACATACATCCTTCTTAAAGGGCTCCTCACCAGCCCACATAACATAGAAAATTTTAATTATAGGCTGGAAATTGTTACATTTCCTCTAGAGAGCTTTCTACCACATTAATTCTTCAAATTTGTTCGTTATTAGCAGAGATATAAATGTGAATTGTCGCAAACCTATGATTTAGGAGGCTAGCTTGACTGCAAACATACACACTCTTGCTACTTGCCCCGTCCAGCCTTCACATGCAAAATTGCTTTTTTGAGTTCTCCCATAATTGAGCCGGAGGATCACGTCATGCACACGTCAGAATCCCCGCCCATTTTTTCCCCTCGTATTTGTCGCACAGTGCACTTCCAGTAACAGTTGCGAACCTGCAAGCTGCAGAGTTTGTTTCATTTCAACCTGCATCATCCTCTTGCAAGCTGTGCACATGAACACCTGTGTTTGGTTGCTTCAACGAAATGGATCCCTCAATGTGTGGATGTTTGGAGAGGTTGGCCCGGCTCGGATTCTTACCCCGATATACCGCATTGTTGTACCACTGGCCCCTAACTAGGGGTACGATAAGTCAGTGCCACATGCACACTGAGGAAGATGCGAGCGGATTAAAGAGCATTAAGTGTGTGCTGGAACATGGTAGAAAATAAGAGCTTCGTTCGCTGCGCATTCAATTGCACTACGTTGAAACAAGCAGACGAAACTGAAGTACATCTCACTTGCTAAGGTACGAAGTAAAACAAGGATACACAGACGTTCGATTTGTAGGTTTTATTATTTCTCTTAAGTTTAATTCATCTATTGAAGCAATAGATCAAATATAACTGTTGTTGCCCTTAATCATTCTCAAAGTCGCATGTCAATGTGAGCAACTTCCCAGCACCGTGAGCACGGTGCCTGCGACAAGGGTGCACGGCGTGTGGTTTGAAATCTCTGCTGTTTTCGCAGCACACAGCAATGTAATGCTTTGCAGCCAGGATCGTTAGCACTCTTTGTGTACACTACACTTGTCAGCCCAAAATGGCTGGACCTGGTGAGGGGCCCTTTAAGCTATGCACCAACTAGTCCAACGAAGTACTCTGCTAAACTACCTTGGACCATAAAAGTGAATTTTGGTTATCTCTTGACCTAGAGCCTATTCTACACAAAAGGCACACCACAAGACGGCTGCCACTGCCAACAGCACACATGCCATGTGCTGCCTGTTATATCTACAAATGCTGCATTTGCCTTGAAGTGTGCGTTTTGCTGTAAAAATTGTGTGAAAATTAGGACCGACTTGTTTATTAGCCTGTTTAGCCATAAATTGCAATGCACCGTCAATCAATGTGCTAAAGCTGCGTAATTTGTAGTGCCAAGGGCACCTGCGAATAATCCGACAGGGACTAACTCATCTGGTAGTTCCAGAAGGATTCCGATTGTGGCATGAACTATAAGCTTTAGTAGCCGAGCTTACTGTAAATGAAGTTGCGTCATGTTAAAAAAGTTTTTTGTTTGTCTAAAAAGATGAGTAGGCCTTTATTAGAATTTTTTTAATTTTTCAGTAAGTTCGATATATAGCAGTCAACCTGTACTCGTGCTACATTCGAGTAAATATGGTACTTCAGCACTTCCGATTGAATGTGCCAAACACTGCAGTGCCTTTGGTAAAGTGGTCATGCATAGCAGACCTCTGCAGTCTGAAGTGAACTGGAGTTAACATTGGGCAAGTAAAGAAACCAACTAACCCACGGCTCAGTTTACATGGATTTTTTCCTTACCACCACTGAACACAATTGGCAATGCATTCATGAATGCGGACATTCTGACTGAAGAACATATGCGGTAGAACACAGGCTTGTACAGCCACATTATACAAGCTAATGAAAGAAAAAGTACAGAAACAAATTGCATGCAATGCCTGAATAGTTGCAATAATAGATTTACAGAATCAGCCTCAGGTAGCTAATCACCATGAATTTCATTGACCAACTCACACGCCTGTGTCAGAAACCTGAATTTGCACGAATGTCAAGAAGCCATAATGCAGTGCATTTCTAGCTCGGAACCTGCAAAACTGCCCGAAAAGCAAATAACCAGTATGAGAAACTTACAGCGAGTGCTTGTGAGCAGACCACCCTGTCACGTTGCCATTAACTTCGCATGGAGGCTCATCACTTTGCACTTGTTGTCTGCACAGTTCATGTGAAGGAACAAAATTAGCATTTTGAATGTGAAAATGTGACATCTTGAATTGAACACAAAAGCAGAAAGGGGACACGGCACCTTACATGAGAAACACAACCGCCAAAAGCATTACTGGACAAGTTTATATTTAATGGTTTGGTGCCATTAAAACTTGTTTGGTGCATGCTAGAAACGTAGAGACGTCAATCTCACACAGCAAGCTTCTAATTCCTGGTGCTATTTTCCAGCACAAAAGTGGTACAACCATACAGGCAAGGCAGCGCTGGTCATCAATTGATATTTATTCGATTCTGCAGAATATATAAGCTGTAATGGAGAGGGAAGGACATGAAAAGGCCTTTTTTTTTACATTAAAGTCATACAGCATGTATAGTACATGCAATTCCATTTGTTTCTTTAGCGACAGGGAAAGAGGCGTAATACTGGCACATGTATCACCTATTTGAGGTGTAATACTGACACATGTATCACCTATTTTTGCAAATTTTACTGCCTCCCATTTCTCATGTTGGCATGTCTTGTCTATTTGGTTAACCATTCTCACACAGGAAAATAGCACTATGTCAAACCAACTACTAGCCCATAAGCGCATTCTTTGTTCCTTATTTCCCACATCCTTTTTAGTTGGTCAAAAGGTAGTCACTGCTACCTACTAAACACTTCAGTAACAAGGACAGCTGTGAGCACAGTCGGCAATTGTCAAATTGGGCCCCTGTGTTCCAAGTCTAATTGCTGTTTATACATCTAATGTTGCATGCATTCCACAGCACTCAGCAGTGCTCATGTCAGCTGGACCAGTTTTGGTATTGAAGCCATAATGTCCAAGAAGTTTCCAATACAGTCAGTACATCTTGAACAAAAAAAAAACGATAAAAGTGATAATTTGATGAAATCTGTCACTGCAAGGATAAGAAAATGCCTGTGTGGCAGTACAATATGCGGAGAAGTCGACAACAAATGTGAATATGATGTGCACATGCATAAGGTCACGAAATAAGCTTGACAATTTAAGTGACCACATCAACAGTGAAACATGTGCTGAACATTAAATTAGTAATCATTCAAGCATTGCTTTTCAATGACGAGAAGGCAGCTGTGCTAAACATACAAAAGGCATATTCACAGAACATCAAACATTTTGTTACCCTATTTGTGCCTTGCACACTGCCATTGGTTATAAGCTGATGAGAAAAACTGCTAGCGGTATAGCATTTTGGCAGCCGTAATGATATCTGAATACCTCTACTTTTCCATATCAGTATATAGTTTCCTATATCCTTTGCGTGTAAAAAAAAGAAAGCTTCAGAGTACTTGCAATAAACCTATGCAAAGAGCCACTGGTAAATCATTGGTGACATGCACAGGGGCAGGGCAATTTAAAGTGGCCAGCAAATGCATGGAGAGCTTTAATCCAATATTTTTTTGCATATATGTTTGCAAGATAATTGAAAGAGGCATCACAGGCAATAAATATATAGTTGAAAGCAAATGTTCAGATGCCCTATTTAGAAATTGAGGAAAATGATATGAAAGGAGTTCTTGCTCCTGGCAAATTCAACATGAAATTGAGCCATGGCATCTGCAATACATTTTTGCCAAAGGCTGCAACAAAACTGTAACTGCTAAAGGTGTGTGACAGTTTTAGTGCATACAGTGGCCTATACTGTACAAGACTTGTCATTTTCATAGTTATAGGTGTCAATTACATGCAACAGAAGCGCAAGATAAAA
The DNA here is from genome assembly GCF_050947875.1 of Dermacentor variabilis. NCBI lineage: Eukaryota > Metazoa > Arthropoda > Arachnida > Ixodida > Ixodidae > Dermacentor > Dermacentor variabilis. The sequence continues at coordinate 30,150,220 of NC_134572.1, read as the reverse complement.
ATGTCAGAACCTTAACTTCAAGTTTTCCCTTCAGAAACCAAATTTCCCTCTTGTCTAATAATTCTTGCATGCTCAATTCCAATTAAAAAAATGCACTCATACACAGCCAGTCTAAGCCTTACTGAAGACTAATGAAGTATCCGATCAATACATTTGGGTACCAAATGAACACAAAAATTGACACAAATTAAAAACAACAAATTATGCATAGGTGCCTGAACACCCTTTGTCCTGTTAAATATGAAAATGAGGAAGTTCCATGAAAGGGAACATTGACATTTACCTCAGAGTAACACAAAGATAAAAGGAAACTCCATAACATTCCTCCATAACAGTTGAATAAACCTTGCCCTAATTACATTTCCAGGCAAGTCAAACAAATGGGTAGTAAGGCAAGCTACACAAAGAATGGATTCTGGAGTTTTACTTGCCAAAACCACCATCTGATTATGAGAAATGCCCTAGTGGGGTACTCTGGATTAACTCTGACCTCCAGGGAATATTTAACACGTCCCCAGTGCATCGTCCACAGGTGCAGTTCGCCATTAAGCTTTAAGGTGCAAAGGTGCAACTCGCCATTCACAGCTTCGCTGGTCATCCTTCACAGAGTGGAAGGGCACTGAACTTTTTTGTTCAATGCTGTCCTTGCAAAGATTTCTTTTTATCCCGGCTTTGACAGGACATGACTTGACATGGTCAGTGACCACTTAGCTGTCTAGCAGTCTACGGCGGCTAATGGAACACAGCTTCATCTTGCTAGGAAGCTAGAAGTTACTGTATGGCACAAGAGCTCTTTTTCCCCAAGCTTTCCTTTTACAACTAAGCTTCATAATTGTCCCATGACACTACCTATTCTTCCTTCCTCGATGCCTCCAAGAAGCACAGTTCGACTGGTTGAAGGGGCAAAACCAGAATGTTACAGCAGCAAATACAGCAAGAAATACAGATGAAGGGTCCATTATATGAAGATTCATTCTGACTTGCAAGTTGCTACAGTTTATAAAGCTCATTCCATTCAGTAGCTTTAAAACATTCTGTGGTCTAAATGCAAGAGAGAGAATTGCTTAATCAGTGGAAGGAAGGTGATAAAGGCAGTGTGGGCCTGCTACCTTCGCGCCTGTCAGCCAACTGGGCTGCACATCTGGCCACAGCAACATTAGTATTCACACTTCCAAAAATAGTAATAAAGACACATGAGTAAAAATAAAGGTAAGTATGCACAGGTGTGCAAGTACCTACTTTTCTTCATCCTCATCAATTTAGCACCATTTTTTTAGTGCAAACCTTTACCAACTGGCCTAAGTTTCCCTGCTAATAATAATAGTATTGCCAAACATTAACATCCAACATCTGATATACACCTCAAAGCATTTGTCGCTATTACCAATACACTTTTTTAAGTACTTGACCATCTGTGCCAGTAATCTTTCTATGCATACGAGAAGTAAAAGCAAGAACCAAGCCTTCTATACTCACTGCATCTTAAGAAGTGCAAACAATTCTGGCAGGTTTGCTTGCATATTTCTGCAATGCAAAAACAATGCAAATTTCAAAGCAATGCAAGGAAGGTGAGGGATTCTTTCACAGAAAAGTGCCAAAGCATGCTAAACAGGGCAATTTTAGGGCAGCAAGTGAACAGACAAGGCATACAGTTTCAATATCAGCCACAAGTATTGGAGATATGTACAGTTGGCATTAGAGAAACTGCAGGATCTTTCAATACATTGGATTTGCTAGCAGTATGCGAATGCCCCCAGTATAACTTTACACTACTATATTGTACAGTTATGCTAAGCAGGCTGGAAATCCAAATACCAAGCTGCAGAAATGTTCTAGTGTTCCTTAGATGCCAGAACCCCTAAACTTTTGATGTCGATTGTTAAGGCGAGACTGAAGGAAACATGCTTCCTCTTACCAGAGTTTCAGCTTAACAAACCTATCACATTTTCCCCCCCCTTCAGGGTCCCAACGTTTATTCCCATACTGCAGGAATTTTCATTTTCTTGTGAAACAATTGGACAAGCCTTTGTTTAGATCAAGTATGCCAGAAGAAACCAATATTCTAACAATATGCACATTTGCAATTTTATAAGCAATAAATGTCACATCATATATGTTCAGGGTGTCTACCAAGTTGACATTTCCAAATTCCCTGAGTTTTTCAGGTTCTCCCCGAGTGCCTTTGCAAAATTCCCTGAGTGATGCATAACTATGTTTTATGTCGGGCTGAAACTTATCACCCAATGCTGTCATTCTCTAAGCGCACGAAAAAAAAAAGACTTAGTCCAATTTGAATACGAAGGTGTAGTGTTTATGTTATGCAAGAAGAGAATAGCAGGGAGGGGTTAGTAAAATGCACAGCGAATAAAATGTCCTCAAAAAAAATTGCAAATCGAGTTGGACATTCTCAAATACGAATAAAAAGGAGATGCATACATAAGCAAATATTTTCGAACATGAGCCATTTCTATCAACTGATAGCAAGCTCAGCTCATAAGTCAACTTCAACTGACCGGACATACTCTCAGCCAGCGCACGACGCCTCAGTGTTGTGTTTTACTGCTTTAAAGAATTTATTTGGTTTGGATAAGGGATAGCTGCACCTCGACATCAGCCAACTGTTTTTTGAGCTCAAGCCCCTTCAAAAAGGCGGCAGCACGCTCCCTTTCCCGTTCATTCCTCAACGCATAGGTCCTTTCTGTTCTTGTCCTCCTTCCGCCACTCGTTCGCCCCACAGACTACTTGAAGCACCTTCTTGGTCAGTTGCACAGTCCACATTCGATTTTTCGAACTCCCTAGGGGCCGCAAAAACGTCAGAAAATCGGCCAGTTGGAAAAAAAAATGCATGTCATTTACTGCCCTTAAGGGCTCAGACTGCCACAGGCACATTCGAAAACGCTCTGAAGGCCTGCCGGTACACGTATTAGGCATATCGGTGCTCATACTGCGACAGGAAATACCGGATGCACGCGTATGTAATTAAGGAATATATACTCTGTCCCATGGCAATAGCTCCTTCCCCCGCTTGTTATGCTTCACTGCAAACTTTTGCGTATACTTCAACAAGTAAGATTTGTGTACGGAGGCGAAGCAGACTTCCGAACCGGCCATTATGCAATGCACCGTGCTTTCCAAGCTTCTAAGCCAATCGCGAGGACCACAAAGGCAGAGTCCGTGCCATTTCTGACAGCAGCGAATTCTTTCAATCAAAAACACGGCATCCAACGGCAAGAAGCTTCATAGCGAACGTTGAAGCAGCTAGGCCTAGCGTTGCCGCCGTGGTGGCTGTGACTGTCAGCGGATCTGCGTGCGAGAGCGCCGGTTCGAGGCAGCAAGGTAACCAAAATGGCAGTGGTGGTGGCTTTGCTTAATGCCGTTTCGGACCTGCTGTCACAGCAAAACCTCCGGAAAATCGGACGGAGAAGAGTTCTTACGTCGAAATTTCAGACGTTCTGATACATTGACTATGGGGCACGTGGTGTTGCCGCGACACCGTCCAAATAAATTTTCGGGAATACGGAAAGTCGGTCGCTGACTGTACACTGGCAACTCCTCCAGCCGACGACAGGATGTCAAAGGCGATTCATTACGATTCCTGTCTGTTACTCGAGCCACCATTACTTCGACTTTCAACCCTCTCAATAAAGTTATACAGCTAATTTTCTCTGATAGAACCACAAATTCCCTGAGTTTTTCCAGACTAGCATAAATACCAGAGAATTCCCGGTTTTCCCGGTTGGTAGACACCCTGATGATACACCATGCAGTTACGGGTATATTTTGACCATATAGAAAGGCATCCAAATTACAGAAAACGTGAAAGAAATGTTTGAGCCTTTAAAGAAATCTTGACAAGTGGTGTAGAAAATAGAGCATATCTCAGTTCCATCTAGCAAAAGTTTATCCTTGAACTGACTAACTAGTAGCCATAAACAACCTTTGAAGTGCTCCCTTTTATATAATTGTTTGCTTTGCGTAGTCTAACGAGCCATTAGAATGCCTTCTTCCTCTTTCACTGAGAGTTTTTTGGTGCTGCTATTGTCCTTAGCTCTTGGAATATGGCAGACCCCACACCATGTTAATCATAATGCTTCTGGCATTTTCATTTTCTGATATTCATGACAATGGTGCTAATAAATGGTACAGCCTATTGCTACCACATTTTTTTCTCGTGGGGAAACATATGGGGGGGGGGAGGTATTCTGCAAGCATCCACCTAATGGATATGTGTGGACACTTGCAGAACACCCCTCTTGCTCTCCTCCACAAACAACCCATCACTGCATGCTGTCTCACATGATACAGCTATTATGCTCGACTCACAGAGGAACCCAAATGTCTTGTTTAAAACATTATGGTAGGCTACTAAACAGCAAACAAACACCCCGGTTTGTTTTTGTATGCTGATTACAAGTGTAAAAATTGTCAAAATAACCTGTTTATTTACTAACTTATGTGTGGTGCGACTAGCTGCAGCCAAGCATTATTCAAGAAAAAAATATATAAAAAAATTTATTTTCAGAGTTATGGTCACTGTTTTTCACTGCTACACATTTGGAGGTATTTTATGTATATCGTACGATACACAACATGGTAAGGCACAAAACGGTAAGCGATTAACAATGTTGTCCCTTCTTGTAGCAGGCTGCCACCAGCAGTATCGCTAAGAAGAGTCATTATTGGCCAGTTTCCTAATACGGAATAAAAAGTAGAGGCCATTGCAAGTGCAGCGATGGATGGTAATGGAGCACCATGATCAAGCATAAATAGTCAAGTATCAACATTTCTCACTCATAACCAGGCTTGCCATGTGCTATGCAGCACAACTGATAATTCAAGGGGGAAACACCATTGCTCAAACTGCTTAGAAGTATCTTGAGATTTTTTAAGAGCGGCAAGTTGGGTCAGACCAAAAATTTTGATTATTCCTTATTCTTTGAGTTATAGTGCTGAAAAATTATATGTATGTGGAATGTTGTACTTTACTTCAAATATGATGTCTACATTTCTTTATCTTGTATGGTTCTTACATTACGCAAGATTATGTTGATCTCCTGAAAGTTTCAAGAAAGAAAGTTCCTCAGTTTCACTAATAAAAGTATCAATGGCTTCTAGCCAGGTTGGCGTTAGTGAATTTGTTGAATCGTGCTGAAGTCATTGATACTTATTGAGGCAACATTTGCAAGACTGATTTTTGAGGAACAGACATAAAAATAGGCACAGTATTTTGCAATAAGCACAAGGTATATTATCTTAGGTTTTCAGCACGATAATTTAAAAACAAGTGTTTTGTTTTATTTTTTTTGTCTATGACCCAGCTTTTCCTTTAAAAAGAAAGGGGAAAAGCATCCATACATAGAATACACAACCTATTAATGTGTCAGTAACGTTAAAGGGAATCAAACAATTTTGACGATTTTGTACAAACGTAGCGAGTGGTTAGAGAAGGTTTATCTTATCATGAATTGGCGCGTCTAAGCACTCCGCGTAAAGTGTGCAATTTATTATAAAGTTTTAAAAATGCACATTGCTGCCGATCGTAGCACATCGCTCGGCTGAATTTTAAGTCGCCCCAACCTATTTGACATGTGCCCCAATGATGTTAGTGATGCTACCCAGGGCGCGCCATCAACAATTTTCCAACTTTATGGCGAACAAATGTTTGTAATAGTTCAAATGTTAGTCAACTTGTTTCTATAAAAAGAAGGCAACAGAAAGAGAATGGACAAGAGCAATTTCTCACTACCCTTAAGCACTTCTGGCACACAGCAAATGTCTGCTTGTGTTACAATGTGCTCCATTTTGACGAGAGCTCCTCGATCAGAGTTGGTCTCAGTCTTTTCGCGAGCACCATGATTAGACTTTGTTGTGGGCTGCAAATGTAGCGACTGGCAATACGTCAAGCTGCGATATCATGTCCCTCTGCAAGGCAGCAGGCGAGTGGACTGGCTGCAGCGCATCGGACTGTCGGTATCTGATTGGCACCAGGATTTGAGAGTTTGCGGCCGTCACTTTACACCGGAGGATTACTACCAAAGAAAGCGTATTGAGAGTCCGGTATCCTGATAAACGCAAGCACAAGGGGACAGGGCCTGGCCGTTTGACCGTGACATTTTACAGGATGAGCAGAAGCACAAATGTGAATGGTCTGTACAGTGCAGCCACCTGGTGGCACAGAGCTCTACCACAAACAATAGCAGTAACAAAATTTATTCTTTCCTGCTGGTGTAAATTTTTTGCACGAGTGTAATTGTAACACACTTTTGTAGATGTTTAAAATGTTTCACACTTGGTCAAAGCAATATTAGCACTTTCTTTGGCTGGTTAAGCTCTGCGCCTACAGGTGGCTGAACCTAGCAGACCAATTAGGCTGCTCACATACGTCTATGCGAAAGTCCCTTCATCGGCTTGTGTTTGTGTCTCCATGCATCCGTCGACACGCCCAGCTCGCAACGCACACTGCTTCGATAGCTCTCGCTTGGGGTCGACTACCAGGCAGTTGGCAGAGAGTTTGGAGAGGCTGCACCTGCTCGCTCCTAGAGAACCGGAAGTCAACGCCACGATGTGCCATGACGCAGAGCCAGTGAAGGCAGAGCTTAGCCTCGATCACTCGGCGAACGAGTTGAGGGGAAAATGCATGACTTTAAAGGAGGGTAACTTGTAATCGTCTGTAGCTCTCTTAATATGAGACGCTTCACACAATTTGTGGTGCAAATTATTGACTTTCACTGTACCCTACGCATCTACAAAATTTGTCCTGGCTGTTTCAGGGGCCCTTTAAGTGCAGCAGAAAAAGCCTATGGGTTGTTATTCAGAGTGCAAGCATGTATAAGCACGTGTGAAGTTTGCGAAGTTGAAAAGTTCAAGCAAAAGCTGTATTTATAAGCTGCCACATTCAGGGTTACCAGAATTGGTGCATTTAACAGCTAAAATATAGCAGATGTGATGCAATGAATCTGCATGCAGGCACAAGTCTTATCTGACTAAGGTTGCCATTTTGGGCTTGCTGGTGTGTCATTAGTACAGATTACAAGCTACATTAGGGGAAGGACCAAGTAATGAGAACTGGTCGAGTAGGAATGTGTTCATGACCTGTAAGCGCAACTAGACACTGAAAAAGAAGAGACGATCACAGGCGCTCTCAACTGAATTTTTAATGCACACACGTGGACAATATAAACAACAGGAAGCACCAAAGCAGGAAAACACACATAAAACACGCAAAAGCCCCACACAGCTCACACCTGCTTTAAAGAGTTAAATTCATCCTGTGTTAGGGTGATGGAGGGATGACTTATGCGTTTGTGCGCAATCTTATGGATGTTACATGCTACAACTGTTCGGGCATTGTAGCATGTTTTTGACCTGCACTGTTGTTTCAGAATGCAGACCGTTCTTGGTGTGCACAGCGAAGAAGTGGGCCTTTCAGCCCACCAATGCAATTTCGGCGAGAACTAACACCACTAAAACAGTGACAAATGTGCACCGCACAAACCGAAGGGGCATCGGAGATGTGGGTAAGAACTAGAGAACAAGAGGGTGTGCCGCAAAACTGTCATCGCAACACTGAGGTAACAGTGATCCTCACCTCAACCAAAGAGGCTCCTTTTGTTGCCACATAATGTGCACAAAACTAAACACTAGGTGTAAGCACTTTCAATTAATTATAACTAGCCTTTTCCTGCAGGAATCCATCTACAGAAGGAAATATGGTAAGGTCTGCCAGAGAGGGGCCAAGTGGGCAGGGGCGGGGCTGCGGAATATCTGAACATTTTATGTCAGGGCAGCAAATGATCAAAGGCAGTCAATGACTCGCGAAAGGAACGGAACAAGCAGCAATAAAGAGTTTTACGTAGTTTGCATTTCGAAATGCATTCGGAGAAAAAGCAAGCCCCGCGCGGTTTTTTCTTCCTTACATTCACTGGTGTATTTCAATGAGCTCTACGCAGTGTGATGGTTTAGAGCAATCAAATAAGCAAATAGTGAAAAGGGTTTACCAAATGCAAGTACAATCACTCGCGCTCACACGATGATGTACAGCCGGCAGCAGATAAGTACTTCTCACTCGCTGCCCTCACACATAAGTTAAGAGAAAAGCAAGTTAAACGCCTTCGAAGGCCCCGCTATACTCACGAAGGCAGGTTACCGGAAGCACCACTTGAGGAGCCAAACGAAAGCTTAGGCTTGGGTTTCTTTCTCCTTTCACGCTTTGCAGCGACAGTTGACATCTCGTCCTGCATTCGCCATTGTAGCATAGACTGTCAACCATGCTGTTAACACAACATTCCGAAACAATACGCCGAATTCACATTTTCTCGTCTGATACAGCAGCTGCTCGTATTAAAGGCTTCCCTTGGTAACGAACAAAGTAACGTTAAATCAAGGGGCCGCGCCCAGAGCAGTCAGTTACAGGCAATACAGCAGAGACGTTTTTCTTTAGTTTTCGAATGCGCCGCGAGTGAGGCAACGTTTCATGACGTCTCGAAAGGCGAACGAATGCCCGGGGCGAGCAGCTGTAGCCCTGAATGGAGAAATAGCTCACCTGCTTCGTCGGCCTCTGAAGGAAGAATTGAAGCTTCTAGCCGATTCCGCACGACAACCGGGTTACAACCGGGTTCCAAATGCGAACGTCGAACGAGGCTCGCGCTCGAGCTGCTCGAGCAACTCGCGCTCACGCACCACGTACCCTCACGTGGAACCACTGGCCAATCACAATATGTCAAGCGGCAAGCCGCGATAAGCGTACGATGCGTTTTCTTTCTTTCTTTCTTTCTTTTTTCAAACGCCATTTTATTGCAAAATGTCAACGAATAGCAAGTGCCCGCTACGCCCATTTGAAGCAATAAAAATTAAAAGGGTTCACTCGCGTTCACTGACACATAGCTCATACACACAGCTAAGCACCTGTAAAGGGCATATCCGAAACCCAGATGTCGCATTGGGCGTAAACACAGTTTCGGTTTCATTCTTGTAAAACTGAAACAGCTTGGCAAGGGACCGTGGCTAATGACTATGCTAATGACACAGAGACTACTGATTTCCCCTATAGTTTTACAGATCAGTGGAGAGATCACTTTGAGTGACTTGCATGATTGCATATGACTTGCTCTAATGTCCCTGTTAGCTCTAAAGTCGTAGTAAAAAGAGAGAGAGAGAGAAGGAGATTCTTGATGATTGGAAGGAAAGGTTGGGGTAAAGTGCAGCGCAGTAACTGTCTCTCAGCAGAGGACACCTCAACCGCGCTGCAAAGGGGGTAGGGAATGAAAGCAGAGGGAGAGAAAGTGCATCAGAAACAGCAGCACGCCGCGGAAATGTGATGGAGCTAAAGGCGGTCGGCGAGGCCGACAGCCTCGGCGAATGTCAGGAGCGCACGTAGTAGTGTCCACGCAGCCAGCCTTGGTAAGTGAACGCTCCGTGAGGGTATGGTGTCGTTCGGCTGCAGGGGCTACGGTGTACTGCTAGTACACTGTAGCGCGGCGGCGAAAACGTGCCTCTTTTTGCTATGACGGCCGCGGTTGTTGGAGCATAGTGGATGGATGGATGTATGGATGGATGTTATGAGCGTCCCCTTTGGAACGGGGCGGTGGGTTGCGCCACCAAGCCGTTAAAGAACAATAATAAAAAAAGAAACACTATGAAATCCCGCAGCCAAATTTTCTGATCCCCTATTGAGAACTGTGCTGTTGTACGACTCCGTTTTTTTTTTTTGTCGTTTCCGTACATTTTTTCCACAAACCCTCCAATCGCCTCTTAATAATACATGTTTACTCTTCCGCTGCTCTCGCTGTACCCAAGAGTTTCAACGAGGCCAGCTGCATAAATCGACCGCTGGGTAGACGTCTTCACATTCTAATAAAACGTGCTCCATAGTTTCCCTAGCTTTACCGCAGCGAGCACATGCTTCTTCCTTCTTGGATCTCGCTTTATATAGGTGCGTGTTCTAAGGCATCCTGATCTCGATTCAAAAAGTAATGAGCTTCCCTTTGAGTTATCATAAATTGTTTCTTTCCTGATTTCGTTTTTTCCTCTTAAGTAGTTACTCATGGCAGGTTTCCTTTCCATTGCCACCACCCATGAGATTATTTCAGCCTCTCTGACTTTCCGCTTGACGTTCTTCGTTGCTTTGTTGCCCACCTTACAGGCCGCATACTTGCTGGTAAGCTTCCTAGTTCTTTTCCTCCACTGTGAATCAATGTGTTTTCCAGTACAGATACCTCAACACTCTCCCAGCCCATTTACTTTCTTCCATATTCTTCAGTCGTTCTTCAAGCTCTATTTTACTGCGACCTTCCCTCACTTCAAAACTAGTCCAGCCCATATCACCCTGCACAGCTTCATTTGTAGTCTTCCTGTGAGCGCCCAATGCGAGGCGACCCATTGACCTTTGGTTCCCATCGAGTCCTGATCGTACCCCTGATTTAAATCAAACAAACACATTTCCAAAAGTAAGTCCGGGAACCATTACAACTTTCCACATACCTCGGAGCACCTCGTACCTATTGTATCCCCTAAACGCTCTGTGCTTCATTATGGCTGCCATTTCTCTTCCCCTTCACTGTTATTGTTTTTTCCTGTCTTTCCATATATGTATTGCCTTCGTTTATCCATATAGCAATATATTTATATTCTGTTACCCGAGGTATTTCCTGGCCCTGTATCGCCCCTGTCTGTTCACTGTTTTCATTGAATACCATAACACCTGATTTTCTAACACTAAATTTCAAACCTAAATTGTTGCCTTCCTGTCCACAGATATTAGCCAGACGTTGCAAATCACTTTTCTTATTAGCTAGCAACACAATGTCGTCCGCACAAAATAAACCTGGCCACTACGTACTGTACCCGCCTGTTTGTATGAGAGATTAAACCCGATATTACTTCCTTCTAGCGCCCTCTCCATCCTCACCATGTACATCATAAACAGCAGTGGGGATAAAGGGCACCCCTGCCTCAGTCCCTTGTTGATATTAACTTTCTCCTCGCTCCTCATTCCTTCCCATTCAATGCAAACGGTATGTTCTAGGTAAATCTCTCTCAAAAGCTGTAGACAATCGTCACGTAAGCCTTCCCCATCCAGAATATCCCACAAAATGTTGCGGTCTACGTTGTCATAGGCTCCTGCATGTAATGTCTAAAAAGGCCACATATAACGGTCTGCTTTTGATATTTCAATACACTGAGTATGAACAAATCAGTTATCATCTAAACGCCTACCTATTCTGAAGCCATTCTGAAGTTCTCCCAAAATGCCATTTTTATCTGCCCATGCTTGAAGCTTTAATTTGATTGCCTGCATTGCTAACCTGTATATTACCGATGTAATGGTCAACGGTCTGTACGAGTGAATTCTATCTTTCTCCGGGCCCCCTTACCCTTATAAATTAAAATCATTCTACTTTGTCGCCAACTGTCTGGTATTCGTCTATCTTTTAAAGCTTTTTCCACTGCTTTCACCAGAGCTTCCTTACTCTTTGGTCCTAGTTCATTAATCAGCCTAAAGGGAAACTCGTCTAGCCCTTTGGGTGTGCGCTTAGGAATTTTCTCTTCGGCTTTCTTCCAATCGAAATTTGTCAGCACCAGCTCCTTTTCCACCTGGGTCTCCTTCATCCTCTTTTTTACTTCAAGTGCAACCCCGTCATTGCCTTGGAAAGAATCGGCTGTTATGTTTCGGATGTAATTTATTGCCGCTTCTCCTTCCAGTCTGTTTCCGTCTTCGTCTAGGATATGTTGTTGTATTGTTGTTAACTTCCTGCCTAATGATTTTATGTGGTTCCAAAATATTCTAGGTGCGGCCTTCTTTTTGTCACGTATTTCTGACAAGCAACGTTCACTTTCACCTTTTAATTTTGTTTGCACCAGTATTTGAACCATAGACTTTCTCTCCCGGTATATCTCCCATTTACTGGCTACTTCATCCTGCGGCAACTGCGCCTTCTTTGCTGCCTGTGCTCTCGGGATGCTTTCTGTCGTTCGGCGATTGCTTCTCGATTTCCCTGTTCCACCAGCTATTCGGTTTCTTTCTTCCTTTCCAAAAAACATGTTTTTTCTCTTTCCGTATTTCTGTCGTTATTACAATTAGACGCTCACCATATTCACACTCCTTACTTGGCCATTTGCCAAGTTGTGTCTCAACACTTGTGACTATATTTGCTATTTGTTCAGCGTTCAAATTTGGACTGGCCATTTCGCACTCCTTGCTCTTTCCCAACTACATATCCCATTTTCAAAATGACGAGTTTATGGTCACTCCCTATGCTATTATACCCTTCCTCATCAATGACCATTTCTCTCAACTTATCATGAATTCCTGCTGTCGTCAGACAGTAATCAATGGTTGATTGCCGGTTTCCCACTTCCCACGTTATCTGCCCTTCACACTTAGGCCCTGTATTCACGATAACGAGGTTATGTTGCTCACAAAGGTCTAGCATTGACTTCCCGTTGTTGTCGGTATAGCATTCTAAATCCTGTATGTGGGCATTCATGTCAGCTAATAGGATAATTTCAGCACCATTCTCGAAACCCTTAATATCAGCGCATATGCATTCCACTAACTCTTTATTCTTCTCTGTGCAATTATTTCCGGTCCACAAATGCGTAACGCCCAGCAAGTTTTTTTCCCACTCATTGTACCTGATAACCAAAAATACTCTTGACATTTGAATTTACTCTCTTCCGTTTAATTGGCTCCCTGATGGATGAGCATTCCGACTCCCACTCCCTTTCTATCCGACTTAGTTCTGTTGCACCCTTCCCAAACATAATTCTCGATCACTGGCGGCTCTTCCGAGTCCCTAAGGTACGTTTCTGTGACCGCGTACACCCCTATTTGTTCTCTATTTAACTGCTCCTCAATCTCTGCCCACTTTTCCGCGCCGCCGGTAAAATCCCTTGATAATTTGAGAGTAGCGACACACTCCTCCTCGCGGCGCTTTCCTCCTCGATTCTCCTCACTCGCCGGCTGCGCACGGCACGCTTTTTCTCCTGGGCTCCCGCGGTCGCGCAGCAGCATTCTATGGAGGCGTGTTATTTTGGGCCAGTTGCGCACCCCAGTGGTGTTGAAAATTTTGAGAAATGCTCATCATCATCATCATCATCATCATCATCATCATCATCATCATCATCATCATCATCATCATCATCATCATCAGCCTAGTTACGCCCACTGCAGGGCAAAGGCCTCTCCCATACTTCTCCAACTACCCCGGTCATGTACTAACTGTGGCCATGTTGTCCCTGCAAACATCTTAATTTCATCCGCCCACCTAACTTTCTGCCGCCCCCTGCTACGCTTCCCTTCCCTTGGAATCCAGTCCGTAACCCTTAATGACCATCGGTTATCTTCCCTCCTCATTACGTGTCCTGCCCATGCCCATTTCTTTTTCTTGATTTCGACTAAGATGTCGTTTACCCGCGTTTGTTGCCTCACCCAATCTGCTCTTTTCTTATCCCTTAACGTTACACCCATCATTCTTCTTTCCATAGCTCGTTGCGTCGTCCTCAATTTCAGCAGAACCTTTTTCGTAAGCCTCCAGGTTTCTGCCCCATATGTGAGTACTGGTAACACACAGCTGTTATACACTTTCCTTTTGAGGGATAGTGGCAACCTGCTGTTCATGATTTGAGAATGCCTGCCAAACGCACCCCAGCCCATTCTTATTCTTCTGGTTATTTCAGTCTCATGATCCGGATCCGTGGTCACTACCTGCCCTAAGTAGATGTATTCCCTTACCACTTCCAGTGCTTCGCTACCTATCGTAAACTGCTGTTCTCTTCCGAGACTGTTAAACAATACTTTAGTTTTCTGCAAATTAATTTTCAGACCCACCCTTCTGCTTTGTCTCTCCAGGTCAGTGAGCATGCATTGTAATTGGTCTCCTGAGTTACTAAGCAAGGCAATATCATCAGCGAATCGCAAGTTGCTAAGGTATTCTCCATCAACTTTTATCCCCAATTCTTCCCACTCCAGGCCTCTGAATACCTCCTGTAAACATGCTGTGAATAGCATTGGAGATATCGTATCTCCCTGTCTGACGCCTTTCTTTATAGGGATTTTGTTACTTTCTTTGTGGAGGACTATGGTGGCTGTGGAGCCGCTATAGATATCTTCCAGTATGTTTACATACAGCATCGATAATGCTGAAGGCAACGTTTATGAAGAGGTTGGTTTTTCTTAAAGCCGTATGAACGGGGCATACTGATGTAAAAATGCTCATACAGCATCGATAATGTTGAAGGCAGCGTTTGTGAAGAGATTGGTTTTTCTTAAAGCCGTATGAATGGGGCATACTGATGTAAAAGGAGCTTTGAGGCGAGTTCTATACTCCAGATAATTTTTCTGCCACATGAGATGATTTACTTTGTGCGTTTGATCTAGTATTGCTTGTGGCATATCCCTTTGTGTGGGGTTTATTAAGCGAAAGCCTTAGATCTCTGTTTCAAAGTCGCGTTGTGAGCTACAGATAATATCACGTGACCGAGCGAAGACCGGAAGCAAACCAAAGCATGTGCAGCGGTGTATAAGAGAAGATTACTCATTAGCAAAGTTAAATACTTATTGATTGATTAGTGATTGGATTAAGATGAATGAAGGTGTATTAAGGAGAATTAAGGCGGGTTAAAGTCGATGAAAGTGGATTAGGGTGAACGAAGGTGGAGTAAAGTGCATTAGGTAGGAATATGGTGGATTAGGGTGGACTATAGTGAATGAAGGACGATTAGGGTGGATTAACGAGAATTAGGATGTATTAAGGAGGATTAGGGTGGATTAAGGTCAATGAAGGTGAATTATGGTGAATTAAGGTACAATAAGAAGGATTAAGGTGCATGATGGATTAGTATGGATTAAAGTTTATTGCAGTAGGCTTTGCAACCTTAATCCCCTTCATCCACCTTAATCTACCCTAATCGGTCTTAATGCTCCTTGATCAACCCTGATTCACCTTAATGCTCCTTCAACCACCTTAATCGTATTTATACACCTTAATCCTGCTTAATACACCCTAATCCACTTCAATGCACTTCCATCAGCCCTAATTAATCCATCCTAATCAGTCCTAATCCTCATTTATCAACCATAATTCACCTTAATATACCCTAATTAACCTTAATCCTCCTTCCGCCACCTTAATTCTCCCTAATCCTTGTCCATGCACCCTAATCCATCATAATCAGTCTTAATACTCCTTCAGCAACTCTAATTCACCTTAATCCGCTCTAATCCGCCTGAATACACTCTAATCCTATTTAATCCTCCCTAATTCACCTTAATTCAATCGCTAATGAACCATTAATTAACTTGGCTAATCATTCTCTTATACAGGGGTGGACATACTTTGAGTAGCTGCTGGCCTTCCTTGGGTCACGTGATGTTTTCTGTTCAAAACGCGACCTTGAAGCATAGAGATCTAAAGGATTTAGCCTTAAAACTTAGGGAAATGCAATGTGGACTAGCTGGCGCTCATCACCTGCAATACCACGGGTATACTTGCCACTAATTTTTTCAGGGCTTGCATTCATTGTATCTGACTGACGCGCAGATCGACCTAAGCTAGAAATCATAGCTCCTCTACAAGCTGCCATTTCAATTTTCAGTAAAACGGGCAACTGATACTAACAGTCTCGAAAAGTACGATCGAGAGGCTGTATCTTCGCACATAATTGTTCACAGCGCAAAGCAGAATCTATAGTGCTGCGTTTCCGACTGAATAACAACAGTTGGCGACGTGCGAGGTGATGGAGCCGCCGATGAATATTAAGCATACTGAGGACAATCGCATTTTTATGCAACGTACAAATTGCCGCAACAAAAACGCTAGTGAGCAGGCCGGAAAATGAAAAAAATGCAGCATTACAGGGTGCTTGCTACGAGCAACCTCGCAAACCTCACCTCGCAAACAACGCTGTTCTTTGTCGGAAAAAAAGTTATTTCGGCCAATGTTATGCAGCCACTGCTCCCTGCGCAAGCCGTCACGCTTTCCTTGTGCTATCATAAAAACGGCATAACAATCTTCAGGCTTCTTGCTGCAGTTATATGCCCAACAGCACGGCATAACGCTATCACATAGAGCAGGAAACACAGAGTACAACGTCAGATACGCCGAGCTAAAGCGCCGAGCCAGCCGAGCTGAGGAGAAAAATGGCGCGAACGAAAAAGAAAAACACAAGCAAAACGCAAGATCCGCGCGTTTCCAAGGGCAACGGTAGGGAGACCAATCGTCGTGCAGAAAAACGGGGGCATAACTGATTGCCGCGTGGGGGACGGGAAAGGGGTGAGGAGGAGGCGAGGAGGTCGCGCGGCGGCGGCAGAGTTCAAAGAGTGGCGGTACTTTCAAATTATCAAGGGACTTTAGCCGGATGGATGGATGTTATGAGCGTCCCCTTTGGAACGGGGCGGTGGGTTGCGCCACCAAGCTCTTGCTATTATACTGCTTTATTTCCTACCTAGGTTAAACCATATAGAGTTTCTCACTATAACACCTAGAGGGAAATCTGGCGCCACCATCTGTGGGAGTTTCTTAAGGGGGCACCGTGCCGTCATGGGAATGACGGTATATGTGTCTGCGAGGCTTGTGTTGGCTGGTGTTGTAAGAGGCTTCGTCTGAAACGTGGATATGGCTACACAAATACCGCGTTCTCAAAGTAAAATTTTCATGAAATGTTTTCATTCGCGCATATCACATCTTTACTCACCTATAATGCATGACCAAGCGAAGAAAAGCAAGGACAGACGACAAACTGTTTCAAAGCGAGCGCGAACCTCGTCGTCTGTCCTCCAACTTTAGCAGCCCGCTGATACCTTTTACGTAACATATAATCATACACGCAATAACAAGTTCTTATAATTAAACAAAACATGTTTTTGAGTAATAATAAAGCCAAAACAGCTTTTCACGTGCTGTTTTAGTAGAAAATGAATCATTGTGACAGACGGAACGGTGTTTGCCAAGCGCTTCTTCAAGGTGTCCTGTCTCTCCGAGAACAATGCCAATCCGAAGTCACAATATACCGGCATTCCCATGCATACCACAGCGCAGCAGCGCCAGATTTCCCTCTAGGTAATCTAGTGAGAAACTCTATGGGTTAAACAATAAAAAAAGAAGAAAAACTATGAACCGAAGCCGTACAGCTAGCAGGGGTTGTTGCGTTTCGCCTGCGACACGTGGTTTTGCCGGCGCGACTGCGGCGGGGCGGCAGACATTTTGGCCCGATCGTCGTCGCCGCAACACTCATCGCCAGGTGTTTCCAGGCGCGACTGCGGCGATGCGACCGCCTAGGGATCATCCTCGCATTCCAGTCATTGTGCCCGAAACAGGCGATGCCAAAGCAGGGATCTCGTTCCAGTCATTGTGCCCGAAACAGGCGATGCCAAAGCAGGGACCATCCTCTCATTACAGTCATTGTGTCCGACCGGCAGCGCCACGACAGGGTGCTACGAGATCGTGCTCGACATGGTGCTACGGCATCGCTACGACAGTGTGCGTCACCATTAGCCCATTGTACATTCACGTGCTCGTCTTTTGAGGGGTTCCTTCTTGCCCTCAACTGCGAGAGTATAAAAACAGCTGCCCCCGGACGCCAAAAAGAGGGCTCCGATTTCTTCTGTTGAGTGAAGTGCTCTCCCGTCTCTCTACTTCGGTCAAACCTGACCGCCAACTCTTTGCGATGTTAAAATAAACAAGTTGTTTCGTTGTTACCAGTCGACTCATGCTTTGCCGGGACCTTCGGATGCTTCCAGTTGTACCCCAGGCCGCCAGGCCAACGCTACCCTTGGGGCTTGCGACCCAGGTACAACCACGGGCGTCAGCGCCGAGTTCCCAACAGATCGTACCAGCAGTCCGATCCAAACATCTGGTTGGCAGCGGTGAGATCGCCTCCGACTTCAAACAACTGTCTGCCAGCGGTGAGATCGCGACAACGGAGGCCAGCAGCGAAGAGATGCAGTTGACTGTATGCTGAGCAGCTCTACGACGATCCGGGAGCAGTGCAACGAGCCCTGTGTGACGACTGGTTGCCTGCAGCGGAACGACTGCGCGGAATTCCTGCCTGCGAGGTTTGGTGAGTGCGGGACTTTCTTCTTCTGAGCTTTGCCAGGCTTTTTGTTAGTGTCAGAAACAGAGCTGGTAATTGTGGTTGTCGTTGCTGCCGGGTTAGTTTGCGGCAAGACAATAGTAAGCAGTAGAGAAAGCAGCATTCAGAGCAGCCATGGATTTGAAGTCGTTGCGCAAACCGAAATTGTTGGAGCTTGCAAGAGAGTTGGGTCTGGATGTCTCAGACAAACTAAGAAAACCTGAACTGCTAAAGGCTATTCTTGAGTTAGAGGCTGAGGATGACGAGCTGTCGGAATGCCTTGAGACCATTGAAGAGAGAGAGACTGCAAAAAGACAGGAGCGTGAACGTAAAGAACAGAAAGAAAAAGAAGAGCGTGAACGTAAAGAACAGAAAGAGCGAGAGCAACAAGAGCGTGACCGTCAACACGCTTTGGAAATGAAGCGTCTTGAGGTAGAGATGGAACGCGCTCGTAATGGAAGTCAGGCACACGGTGCAGGAGAACGCGTATTGTTCAAAATGACGGACCTGATGCGGCCGTTTAAGCTTGGAGAGGACATTGGTTTGTTCCTGGTTAACTTTGAGCGAACGTGCGAGAAGCAGGGGTTCTCTCGGGAAACGTGGCCACAGCGCTTGCTCACTTTGTTACCCGGCGAGGCGGCCGACGTAGTCGCTCGCTTGGATAGAGAGGAGGCAGAGGATTTCGACACAGTGAAATCGAGTCTTCTAAAAAAGTACCGGCTGTCTGCGGAGGCGTTCCGTCGGAAGTTTCGGGAAAATGAGAAAGGCAGAAGTGAGTCATATACAGAGTTTGCGTATAGGCTTATGTCGAACATGCAGGAGTGGCTCAAAGAAGAGAAAGCGTTTGGTGACCACGATAAAGTTCTGCAGTGTTTCGGGCTAGAACAGTTTTATAGTCGGTTACCGGAGAACGTGCGATACTGGGTCTTGGATAGGCCAGACGTGAGTACGGTGGCTAGAGCCGCTGAGCTAGCCGAGGAGTTTGTGACGCGTCGAGCTCGCGGAGCTAAGGACGGTCAAAAGGGTGAATTTGGCTCGAAGTTTGAGAGGCCGAAGTTCACACCCATGAGAGCAAAGGGGAACACGCGTAGTGCGGATGCGAGTGGAAGCAGTGCGACCGAACCTAAGGAGACGGCGGCAGCCGAAGCCGAACGCAGAAAGCGGTTCGAGATGAGGCGAGCGGGCGTTTGTTATACGTGCCAGAAGCCGGGTCACTTTTCGGCGCAGTGTCCGGAAACAACACCAAAAGTTGTGTTTTTTTCAATAGGCAGCACTGACGAGAACATGAAGCTTCTCGAGCCTTACATGCGAGACCTCCTCGTAAACGGGAAAGAGTGCCGAGTGCTTCGCGATTCCGCAGCTACGATGGATGTAGTTCACCCGTCTTACGTAGAACCCCATATGTTCACGGGCGAGTGCGCATGGATCAAGCAAGCCGTGGAAGCTCATAGCGTGTGTCTGCCAGTAGCAAAGGTGCTTATTGAAGGACCTTTCGGAGCGCTTGAGACAGAGGCGGCAGTGTCATCTATGCTGCCACCCCAGTACCCGTACCTATTTTCAAACAGGTCCGATCACCTCCTGCGCGAGAAGGGGCTTTTGTTTGGTGAAGCTAGTGTTCAGGCCTTAACCAGATCGAAGGTTCGGGAGCTCGCTGCAAAGGCGGTAGTTGCGGGGCCGACGTTATCAAACAACGAAAAAGGGTCAGAGGCGCAGCAAGCTGATATTCAGAGCACGCCCGAACTGAATAAACTTGAGTCTGTAACGTTAAAGGCGCCAGATACTGGAGAGGAAACGCCCGACGCGGGAAAGTTAGAAGAGCTATCTACTGATTTGCTCATCGCGCCTACGTCAGACGGACTTGATAGGTTGCTAAAAGTCAGCCGGACGGCTTTGATAGCCGAGCAAAAAAAGGATGGCAGCCTGGAAAACGTGCGCTGCAATGTCAAAGAAGGTATCGCCAGGAAAACTGCGCGTTTTGTGGAAAGAGGTGGAGTCCTGTACCGGAAGTATCTAGACCGAAGAGGAGTGGAGTTCGATCAGCTGGTCGTGCCTCAATGCTATCGTCAGGATCTGTTGCGCTTGTCACACGGGGGTTCGTGGTCCAGACACCTAGGAGTTAAGAAAACTAAGGACCGTCTCTTGCAAGAGTACTATTGGCCAGGGTGTTTTCGGGACGCAGACCATTTCGTGAGGACATGTGACACTTGTCAGCGGGTGGGCAAACCAGGGGACAAATCGAGGGCGCCGTTGAAATTGGTACCTATCATTACGGAGCCTTTTAGACGGCTCGTTATTGATACTGTGGGACCTCTGCCGGTAACAGCCACGGGGTACAGACACATTTTGACTGTGATCTGCCCAGCGACAAAGTTCCCTGAAGCAGTGCCGCTTAAAGAACTCAGCTCAGTTGAGATAGTTAATGCACTACTGTCCATATTTGCGCGAGTTGGTTTTCCTGCAGAAATTCAATCAGATCAGGGCACAGTGTTTACTAGCGCTTTGACGACAACTTTTCTCGAAAGGTGTGGGGTAAAGCTGCTACACAGCTCAGTGTACCACCCACAGTCGAATTCCGTTGAGAAGCTCCACTCCGTCATGAAGCGCGTGTTGAGAGCGTTGTGTTTTGAACATCGAACTGACTGGGAGCTGTGTCTGCCTGGGGTGATGTTTGCTTTAAGGACCGCGCCGCATGCGGCTACGGGGTTTTCGCCAGCTGAACTGGTGTACGGTCGCTCGCTTCGATCTCCGCTTCGCATGCTTCGAGAATCATGGGAAGGTAGGGGCGACGACCCAGTCGTGGTGGAGTACGTGCTTAAGCTCCTCGAACGCTTAAGAAGGGCACAGGAGTTGTCAGGTGAAGCAATGACAAAGGCCCAGCAGAGGGCCAAGGTTTATTATGATCGGACAGCCAGGGCCCGTCGTTTTGAGGTTGGCGATGAGGTCATGATATTGCGCACATCGCTAAACAACAAACTAGACGTGCAGTGGGAGGGCCCAGCACGAATTGTTCAGAAACTGTCGGACGTTAACTACGTGGTAAGTCTGCCAGGAAAGCGGAAAGCACAGCAAGTTTACCACTGTAATCTGCTCAAACCTTATAGACCAAGGGAAGCAGTGGTGTGCATGATGGTAAACGTTCCTGAAGAGCTTCCGGTCGAGCTTCCGGGACTAGGCTCAGTGACGAACAGGGAAGACACCGGTCAAGTCATTAGTGACCTTATCAGTAAAGCACCGCTGTCGCCCGAGCAGAAAACCGAACTACACCAGCTATTACAAGAGTTTCAAGGTCTGTTCTCTGAGAGGCCTGGTAGGACTTCTGTACTTACTCATGATATAGAACTTACCTCCACAGAGCCAGTACGATCCAAGGCGTATCGGGTGTCACCCCGCCAGAGCGATATTATGGAGGCTGAGGTAAAGAAAATGCTACAGCTCGGTGTTATTGAGGCAGGTGAGAGTGATTATACCTCCCCTTTGATTTTAGTTGAGGTACCGGGCAAGGAACCTCGTCCTTGCGTCGACTACCGCAGGCTTAATTCCATCACTAAGGATCAAATTTATCCGATCCCTAACATCGAGGAGCGCCTTGAGAAAGTTAGTAGCGCTCAGTTTATTTCCACCCTAGATCTTGTCAGGGGTTATTGGCAGGTTCCTCTTACAGAAGAGGCTAGTAGGTATGCGGCGTTCATTTCACCAATGGGAACATTCCGTCCTAAAGTGTTGAGTTTTGGTTTGAAGAACGCGCCATACTGTTTTTCAAGTCTCATGGATAAAGTGTTGCGGGGACAGCAAGAATTCGCTTTACCGTATCTAGACGACGTAGCGATATTCTCCGCATCCTGGTCTGAGCATATGACACACTTGCGGGCAGTGCTAACCCGCCTGCGCGAAGCGGGCTTGACAGTCAAGGCTCCTAAGTGCCAGTTAGCACAGGCCGAGGTTGTCTACCTCGGTCACGTGATTGGTCAGGGTCGTCGCCGCCCCTCTGAAATAAAAGTGGCCGCTGTGCGAGACTTTCCGCAACCGCGCACAAAGACCGATATTCGGTCGTTCTTGGGTGTCGCCGGCTACTATCAGAGGTACATCCCTAGGTACTCTGATATCGCGGCTCCCCTGACGGATGCTCTAAGAAAGACAGAGCCTCAAACAGTCGTCTGGGACGAGACAAAGGAAAGAGCTTTTAGCGCCCTAAAGAGTGCCCTAACAAGCCAGCCTGTGCTACGATCGCCAGACTATACAAAAGGGTTCATTGTTCAGTGCGATGCTAGTGAGCGAGGCATGGGCGTTGTACTGTGCCAACGGGAAAATGGAGAAGTAGAACACCCCGTCCTGTATGCTAGTCGTAAGCTGACCAGTCGTGAGCAGGCGTATAGCGCCACCGAGAAAGAGTGTGCATGTCTCGTGTGGGCCGTTCAGAAATTGTCATGCTATCTAGCCGGCTCGAGGTTTATCATTGAGACGGATCACTGCCCTCTCCAATGGCTGCAGACCATCTCTCCCAAAAATGGCCGCCTCCTGCGCTGGAGCCTCGCTTTACAACAATATTCCTTTGAGGTGCGTTACAAAAAGGGGAGTCTCAACGGTAACGCCGATGGCTTAAGTCGAAGCCCCTAACGTAGGAATCAGCCTCAAAATTGTTTGTTACTGATGTTTTTCTTCCTGAGGCAGGATTTTTTTTTAACATATTGCTTTTGTTTAGTGTTTCAAAGTGATGATATGCTTTCTAGTGCAATTTTTCAATTTGTGGACGCGTTCTGAGTGATGCTAGACTACTGTAAGGAACTAGGCAGTGGTATAACAAGGGGAAAGAGCCTGGCAGGGCTTAGTGAGGGTTGTGCCGTGCTTGCTGACTGAGCGGTTGAGTTTCAGCGTAGTTCTAACGCTTGCCGGGAACGAGAACAAAAATGTGAACTCTCCCGAAGTCACTTTGCAGTGTCCCGTGCGAACCTGAACGAGAGAACGAGGCCTTCTCTGTGCGCTGCGCTCAAGAAACGTCGAGGGACGCCCGACTTCGGTTATGAGCATCATCGAGCGACATCCCTCCGGACAGCGGATGCAGTCCCCTGTCCATCGGGATCTCCTTCCCCCGGCGGGGCGGTCTGTTGCGTTTCGCCTGCGACACGTGGTTTTGCCGGCGCGACTGCGGCGGGGCGGCAGACATTTTGGCCCGATCGTCGTCGCCGCAACACTCATCGCCAGGTGTTTCCAGGCGCGACTGCGGCGATGCGACCGCCTAGGGATCATCCTCGCATTCCAGTCATTGTGCCCGAAACAGGCGATGCCAAAGCAGGGATCTCGTTCCAGTCATTGTGCCCGAAACAGGCGATGCCAAAGCAGGGACCATCCTCTCATTACAGTCATTGTGTCCGACCGGCAGCGCCACGACAGGGTGCTACGAGATCGTGCTCGACATGGTGCTACGGCATCGCTACGACAGTGTGCGTCACCATTAGCCCATTGTACATTCACGTGCTCGTCTTTTGAGGGGTTCCTTCTTGCCCTCAACTGCGAGAGTATAAAAACAGCTGCCCCCGGACGCCAAAAAGAGGGCTCCGATTTCTTCTGTTGAGTGAAGTGCTCTCCCGTCTCTCTACTTCGGTCAAACCTGACCGCCAACTCTTTGCGATGTTAAAATAAACAAGTTGTTTCGTTGTTACCAGTCGACTCATGCTTTGCCGGGACCTTCGGATGCTTCCAGTTGTACCCCAGGCCGCCAGGCCAACGCTACCCTTGGGGCTTGCGACCCAGGTACAACCACGGGCGTCAGCGCCGAGTTCCCAACAGATCGTACCAGCAGTCCGATCCAAACAGGGTCGAGTGAGTCGTTAAGCCCGCGGGTGCAGCGCCTGCAGGCGGTTGACGTGCAGCGCGGATAGCCAGTTGCGTCGCGGCACTTTCGCCGAGCTGTGCCCCAAAGCCACAATTCCGGCGCCCACGCAGACGGCGGCCACTATACCACTGCGAAGCATCCGCAGCAAGCCCGTGGCAACCGCTTTGTGTTCTGGACTCGGCGAACCAGCACCCACTACAGGACCTGGCCCGAAAAGTTGAGAGTGTGTGAGCCATTCACACGGTGCCCGCGGCAGGACACATGGATTTCGCTTAAACGGACGCCTTTAGCGTCCAACAATTTCGCAGCAGACAGGCTTTCAGCAGTCGATGCTCCAAGCCATATCTTTCCCAAGAATTGAAACCACGTTTATATAGAGTATCAGTTTCGCCCGAAAGGCGAGGCAGTGATTGCGATAGCAAATTCTTAGACAATTATACGCATTGAAGTTAGTACTTTTATTAACTGTATAAGCTGCTGTAAACGTTCGCTTACTAACTAAATTACAAAGCAGTGTGTCACGTACGCACAGGCAAACATGAGCGCATTTCACTCGATGACCACGGACACTCACTGTCAGAACATTTCATGGCGTGAAGAGCGGCAGCAGCAGCGAGCGAATTCTCCTTCGCGAGTGCCTCTTGTATCAACGCGAACAAGGCCCACGAGGACACAATGCATACGAAGCAGTCAGTTATTTCGAGTCGGCTATCCTTCGTATCCACCGCAGATTACCTGAACAAAAGCCGCGGCCGGATTACACGCTGCCCCTCTTTCCCGCGCGAAAGTTGGCGTGCACCCTCCCTGCCTTCCTATTTTGCGTGCGGCCGCGATGTTATCGCACCTGGATTTTATCGGAACCTAACGGCGACGACGACGACGAAAATTCGCCTGGAGTGTCCATATAATTGATATCGCAATAAGAGAAAATCTAAAGGAAAGAAGTAAAGTTATAGATCCAAGAATCCCAGTCAGCGCAAGAGTCGACTATAATAAACTCCCAGAAAAGTATAAAAAATAATTTTCGAAACAGACCAATTTACCTGCCTGCCTGCCTGCCTGCCTGCCTGCCTGCCTTAACAGGGTGACGACGCTGCTCGAGAAGCAGGACGCCTTCGGCACCCACATCATCGGTTTCCGGAAGGGACTTTCAACGCAGGACGCCATGCTGCAGATCAAGGAACAGGTCGTGAACGCTCCGAGCACACACGTGCGCGCCCTCCTCGGGCTAGACCTCAAGAGCGCCTTCGACACTGTGAAGCACATGGCCATACTGGACAAGATCAGCCGACTTGATCTCGGGGCGAGGTTCCACCGATATGTCAGCAGCTTCCTGAATGGGCGCGAGGCGACAGTCAAGATCGACGGGGCCCCACCACGAACGGTCCGCATGGGTGGTGCGGGAACGCCGCAGGGCTCCGTACTTTCCCCCATGCTTTTCAACCTCGTCATGATCGGCCTGCCGGAGCGTCTTGACGCGATAGAGGGCATCAATCATACGATATACGCAGATGACGTGACGGTGTGGACCACGGAGAACACGAGCGTCGGAGAAATGGAAGACCGACTGCAGCGGGCTGTACGGGAGGTGGAGCGGCACGTCGAAGACACGGGACTCGTCTGCTCACCCGACAAGTCGGAGATCCTGCTCCACAGGCCGCGCAAGAAAGGGCCCCTTCCGCAGGCCGTGCTGGACGCTCGTCGTTTGGGCGTCCGCGTCACGACGAGAGAGGGGACCCGAATACCGACGGTGTCCAAGTTGCGAGTGCTCGGCCTGTGGCTGGAAGAGAACGGTGCCAACCGCGAGCTGGTTGCCCGACTGCAGAAGAAAGTGGCCGCCGCCACACACCTCGTGCGGCGGGTCGCGAACAAGAGGAAGGGAATGAAGGAACACAACGTAACGAGGCTGATACAGGCATACGCGCTGAGCCACATAGCGTACGTCGCCGCATACGCCGACTGGAACAGGAGCGAAACCGACAAGCTGAACGTGGCGATCCGCAGGGCGTTCAAGACCGCCCTGGGAGTACCCCAGTACACGCCAACCCACAGGCTCCTCGAGTTGGGCGTACACAACACGCTCGAGGAGATCGCCGAGGCGCAGAGAATCGCGCAGCTGGAGAGGCTGTCGAGCACCGTAACGGGAAGACGAATACTAGACTTGCTCGGGATTCGATATCACGAGGCGCGTGGACTGAAAGAATCACTGCTACCGGAAGTTAGGGACGCCATACAGACGGAAAACATGCCGAAGAATATGCACCCGCTGCATGACGTGCAAAGACGTATACGCAGGGCGGTAGCAATTCTCGAGAAGCATGGAAGACAAGAAGGCGTTCTCTTCGTCGATGCAGCCAGGTACCCGCGGCCAGTCGGTGACTCTGATGGCGACGAGGAACGTCGACCACCACCGCCGCAACAAGGGAATGTGCGAGACGAACCGCAGTTACCAGCACCACCACCACTACTGCTACTACGACAAAAACGGCAGCAGCAACAACGGCAACATCGACACGGCCGGCCGACGGCGGCGGCGCCCGCCTTCTCCATGGCAGTCGTAGATACAAAGGGAACGATCCGAGTCACGGCATCAGCGAGGCTGCCGTCGGCCGAAGCAGCGGAAGAGATGGCCATAGCCCTCGCGGTACTCCACGGAGGTGCGGAGGATAACCTGATCATCAGCGACTCCAAATCAGCGATTCGGAATTACACCAAAGGTTGGGTGTCCGCGGATGTGGCACGCATGCTCAACGCCCGGGCCGGGGACTTCGGATCCCGCACGATTACAAACAAGTCCCTCAAGTGGTTCCCCGCGCACGTCGGGGAGCTTGGCAGTACCAACAACAGCCACGACAATAATGACACCAACAATGCTAACGGCCGAAGACGCAACGACACTCCACCCAACCACAACGAGCGAGCCCACCTCGTCGCGAGGCAGCTTACCCGCCGCGACGCGGTCACCCAGAGGGCAGCCGCTGCCGTTGTTGTGCGGGACCCCAGCGGAGGAGTGACGGCGACGGCGGCTGCCACCCCGTCTGGCGCGGCCGCTATTGTTACCAATACAACACAAATCGCGGCGGACGGAGCTGGGGATCACGAGGACGCCGACTGCGCTGTCAAGGAGTTTCCGGCAACGTACCGGGAGGTGCTTGGCCACTACAGGAAAGAACGTAGAAAATATCCACAACCCCACGGGCGCCTAGACAGGTCCCAGGCGGTCGACCTGAGACGGTTGCAGACGGGCACTTTCACCAACCCCTACCACCTGCACCGCCTGTGGCCCGCGCTGCACCCGTCGCCCGGCTGCCCGTGGTGCGAGCACGAACGGGCCGATATGGCCCATGTGCTTTGGGAATGCCGACGCCACGTGGAACAAGGACAAAGAGGAAGGGGGAATACAACAGCAGAACCCTCTGAAGCGGGGCGCCTCGCTGAGAGATGGCAAGCCGCCCTCCTCAGCGAGGCACCCGAAGACCAGGAGTGGGCCGTCCAGCGGGCCAGGGCCGTTGCCGAGGATCTCGAAAGATTTTCCTCGGGCGATGGAACTCTGGCAGCCTAGCCCCGGGCACCAACATCAACAACCGTTGGACAAATAAAGTTTATTCCTATCCTATCCTAGCAGATGTAGCCTTTAGTTGGCGCCGGCTACTCCTTTTCATGCTTTCAGTGTCCCAGACAGCGCACTAAACGGTGCCTATTGCGAGGACCCTCGCAGGACCTATTACTGTTCAATTAACTTGGGTCTCTCGACTGCTAATATCACCGTTGCGCATCACGGCACAATCGTTGCCGACATCTGGTTTAGTACACATACCGACTAAGTCAGCAGAATGCATTAATAAGACTGGCTACACCAAATAGCACTGTGGGTTGTTTGCTGTGTACCATGTGCGCTGCGTAAGACTTAAAACCATTGATGCCCGAAAGGAAATATATATACACAGAGCGTTCTTCTAGCACACGCGTATGTGCGGTTTCAACACCGTTAGTTCTTGGACGTAGGGTACGAGTCAGGGTCGACATCATCGCCTTTGGGACGCCAGTATTCTTGTTCTAGTTCCGTAGTGAAATGGCGCGACCAGTTCTGGAGGATCGGCCATGAATCGGGCGGGGAAAGAACTGTCATTTAAACAAATAAATTAAGGTGAAATGAAATAAGTATTTTGGAAATGGGACTTAACGTATCCATCGTCGCGCTGTTCGCCATCTTGTCTTCTGATTTTAACACCGGAATCAGAACCTGCATGCACGCATATACGGTATCGACAGCGCCGAAGTACATGGACGTTTTCTGTTATACTGCATGGTCGCATATCTCTAGTGACGTCACGTACTGCATGTATACTCTCAATTCGGGAATTGATTATTTGAATGGTGTGGTTTGCGACACGGTGGTTATGAGAGGTGCCGTAGTATATAGGTGCTCCGGACTCATTTTGCCCACTTTGCGTTTTAACGAGAACCTAATGTGTGGCACGCGGGCGCTTTTGTATACTGGCCGGAAACAGAATGCGTGGGTTTATAGACCTCAGCAGCATGCAGAACGCCATGTACCGACATCTGAGCCACCTCAGCTGGTGCTCAGAAAATGTGCGTCAACGCAATGCGGGGGTTCCCCCTAAGATTAAATCGGTTAAGTTTTGTATGAGGTCAACTAAAACTGTATCGAGATGAGTTATATATGACGCTCTTCACCAGGAAGGAGCATTTTCGGCAGTGTCTTGCACTGACGTTGGCTGGGCTGTCCCCTTCAAATCGCGCCGTGCGAAGAGGGCGGCGTTGACAACACACACACACACACACACACACACACACACACACACACACACACACACACACACACACACACACACACACACACACACACACACACACACACACACCCACACACACACACGAGCGCGCGCGCAAACATTTCCTCTATTTCGGGGTGCGAATGGCGATACCCACGAGAGACGATCGAGAGTCGAAAGAACGTAATTGGTTCTCTCTGCGCAGCGTTGCCGTTGTGCCGGCTACTGTTTTGCAAAGGTCAACACTTCTCCTTTGTATACACATTCCTCTGCATAAGATAATTTGGGGATTTTAGTTAATACAGAAGGCTACAAATTTTACACTTTGGCAAGAACCAGGGCCCTGTAACGTAAAACTATTCCAATATGTTTCTATTCCAATCTCCTGACGTCAAATTTGCGTAACCGCCAACGCAAGCACACCCCCCTTCCACTTCCAAAACTTCTGGCCAGCAAAATGGCAGGTGATTCACCTAAATTGAAGACTACTCCTCCCTTTTTAAAACTGTGGCATTGGAACTGTCGTAGCATACGTCGTAAACGAGAAGAGCTAATCCAACTCATACTAAATGAGGAACACCCACCAGACCTAATTCTGCTACAGGACCCTAAAATTAGTGTTTCGCTCCCGGGATATACTGCTTATCACTCACCAAATGATACTGCTCCAGTTGTGTCCACCTTTATCAAGCGATTCATAAGGCACACACAACTTACATTCCCACACAAAGTCCAAAACGTAATCCTTGAAGTAATACCAATCGACATTCAACAGGATTCCTTGCTCATCGCCAATGTTTATAATCCACCGATCATGCCAGCAACGCGCTGCGCTAACCTAATAGCGCAAATAACCGCAGCGGCAAATAAAACACCAATCATAGTGGCCGGAGACTTTAACTGCGCACACATCGACTGGGGATACCATAAAACTTCCGGCAGAGGGGAGGTTCTTATGACACAAACTAAACAGTCTCAGCTCACGGTGTACAATGATTTCGATTGCCCCACTAGACAAGGTACAACAGGAGTGATGGACACAAGTCCGGACCTCACGATGGGAAGACGCATCAAGAATTTGGAATGGAATAGAACAACACATACTTTAGGCAGTGACCACTATATTATCGAAGTTCAAGTCTCAGGTCCCCAAGCGTCTCGTACAAGAATAAAGCATAAGTTAATCAACTGGGATAAATTCAGAAAACAAAGGGAAACAAACCAAGAAACTGGGCCGGTGGACGCGCGAACCTGGACAGCACAGGTCCTCGAGGACCAAGCGGCGTGTACCAAGGAATATAGCCCAGAACAACAAGTCTCCGTTATGGACTCAAAATTGGCCCATATGATAGAAGCACATGAAAGTCTCATGAAACGATACGTTCAGCAAAAATGCAATAAGAAGCTCCAAAACAAGATATCTGAGCTTGCAAAACAAATTCAGGATTATAGCCAACAACTTTGTAGGCAGAATTGGCAGAAGATATGCGAAGGCCTCAGAGGAAATCTCAGTACCGCTCGAGCATGGCATCTTTTAAAACATCTAATTGACCCCATGAAAGGTCAACAACATACTAGAAATATTGTCGCCCGACTAACACACAACCATAAATACGACACGCAGGCGCTACTAGAGACACTCAAGAGCCTACACACCTCGCCGGGCGCTTCAAATCCCTTACCGGAGTTCGCCGGCCCACCAAATACTGAACTGGACAGGAACATAACTATACAAGAAGTCCGAGCAGCACTTCATAGACTCTGCAACACCACGCCAGGCGAAGATCGCATAACAAACGCCGCTCTTAGGAACCTCGATGACAACTCTCTGCGAGAACTTACCAGTATCTTCAACAAGCATTGGCAGAGTGGCACACTGCCAGAGGAGTGGACGCATGGAAGGGTTATTCTAATACCCAAACCCCACAAACCTGTTACACCAGAAAATATGCGCCCCATCTCCCTTATCTCTAGCTTAGGCGAACTCTTTGAGCAAGTCATCCTAGCTAGACTGCACAGCCACATGGAAGACACCGGTAAATACCCACACTCAATGATTGGATTCCGATCTGGTCTATCCACACAAGATGCCATGCTTCAACTCACGACAGCTATATTGGACCCCCTCATACCTACGCACACCAAAGCGGTACTGGCGATTGACCTCAAGAAGGCCTTCGACAACGTCACCCACGAGGCTATCCTAAAAGCTATGTTATACCTAGGTGTTGGCCAACGAGCATACAACTACATAAGGGCTTTCCTGCAGAACCGAACGGCCAGCATGTGCGTTGATAACCTTTGTACACGCCGCTACACTCTAAAGAATGTGGGCACACCGCAAGGCTCCGTGCTGTTCCCTTTCCTTTTCAATGCAGTACTTATTCCGCTCGCACGGAAGCTGCAGCAAATTCCCCATCTTGACCATACTCTGTACGCGGATAATATCACCCTGTGGACTACATATGGATCAGACGCCCAAATCGAAGAAACACTGCAAACAGCCGCAATGCTAATACAGGACGAAGTCACCAAGGTAGGCCTCACCTGCTCACCGGAGAAATCTGAGCTTTTCTTGATCCCGCCAAAGGGTAAAACGTATCATACTCCTATCAGAATCTACGTGCACAATAGAGAGGTCCCGCAGGTCCACGCTATTCGAATCCTGGGCCCCTACCTGCAACAAGATGGCAGAAATACCGAAACAATCAAACGTTTAAAGAGCACACTTGCAGCCACCACGCAGCTAATACGCAGAGTAGCAAATAAAGCTCACGGTCTGCGTGAATCAGATACTCTGCAAGTGGCACAAGCTTTTACCATGAGTAAAGTATTGTATTCTGCCCCCTATCTTAGCCTCAATGCAACCGAAACCCAAACAATAAATTCTTTAATCAGGCAAGCTACCAAGGCAGCGCTCCGTCTGCCCAAAAACACCAGTAACGAACGCCTGGCGGAGTTAGGTGTGCATAACACAATACAAGAACTAACCGAAGCACACCTACAGGCACAATATCTCCGATTAGCCAGCACCCCTACCGGAAGACACATACTTTCTAAACTTCAAGTTAACATTCCTGCTAATCATAACTCCCTAAAAACCCTTCCCATGGCAATTCGTCAAACGCTACGCATTCGACCGCTTCCCCGTAACATGCGCCCCGACCAAAACCGTGAGCGACGAAAAGCCAGAGCAGCAGCCCTTCATAAACGATACGGCGATGAACAGAATGCAATATGGGTAGATGCTGCATGTGATCAGCACGGAGCCACAGCGGTTGCTTACACACCGAACACCCCTCCCCAGTGGCGTAGCTAGGTTGTCTGGCACCCGGGGCCCTTAGCTCTTCTGTCACCCCCCTCCCCGCGGGTGTAGTCGAGGAAGGCGCGGATATCGACTGTCTTCAGACGTATATGACCCCCCCCCCCCTATTGGCCCCGTGCACCCGGGGCCCACGGCCCCCCGGCCCCCCCGGTTGCTACGCCACTGCGCCTCCCTTAATACAGGAACTACCCCCGCGAACAGACTCAGAGGAAGCGGAAGAGATCGCTATAGCGCTAGCGCTCGGCAGCTCCAATGCTACCTACATCTTGAGTGATTCTAAAACTGCACTGCTAAATTATGCTAGGGGCAGAGTTCACCCTGCCACCCTCCACTCTCCCGCAGCGCTGAGCTCATCTGGGTGCCCGCGCACTCGGGAAACCCTGGCAATGAGGCCGCCGATTCTTTAGCCCGAGGGTCGAGAAACCGGGCACAGGCGGACCTCATGGGGGGTTTCTCGAGGGAGCGTGCGTGTACCTTCGCTGACTTAATCGCGAATGCTCGTGCCGAGAGGCAAATATACCCACCCCCCCACTCTTCCCTCACTACCAGGGAGCAACACCTATGGTGCCGCCTGCAAACGCGCACGCTACCTACCCCATCCCTCCTATCCCACTACCGACCCATCCCCTCTTCTTGCCCTCTGTGCAATGCGCCGAAAGCAAACCTCACCCATATACTCCTGGCCTACCCGGCTTCTCCTCCTCCCGGCGGGCCGGTACCACTCCAAACCTGGGAGGACTGGGAGACCTCACTACGCTCCACGGACCCGGCAACGCAGAAGATCGCCGCCAACCGGGCTGCCAGCGTCATGGACATGTTAAACATGAACGTTTGAGTGCAGTGGGGTCGTGCGGGGACCCAGGGGGCCTGGGAGGTCCCAAATTCCTTTGCAATATAAAGTTTTTTTCCTCCTCCTCCTTCCTCCTCGTTCATAGGAGGTCACTTTTGTTTGCTTGAAAAACGAATAACATTGCCTACACTGAGCGGCTTGTCGTATCTAATTGGCTGACAAGAGGCGAGGAGAATGCTCAAGTGAAGAGGGATTCGATGGGGCCGAACCACTGCACTGAAAGTCGATAACCGGATGAAGAGGGTGGTGCCGGCGTCTACGATTGGTCGGCTTTCCCTTACTTAGCTTGCGGTGGCTGGTCGAAACTCGCGGCGGCATGCAACGGAAGCTCAAGAATGACGCTAAAACGGACCCTCAGCAAAGAAGAGTTGGCAGAATGAGGGGGTAAACGTGCCGAAAGTGCTCGAAAACGTTACACAGCCACGCAAGAAGTTTTATTATACGCAAATACACCTATGCTCTCCGGCAGGTGCGAGTAGCCAGCGTCTGAGCGATCGGCGGCAGCCATCTTCGATTCCTTTCAGAACGGGGCAGCTTGCGGCTATTCCGAAGAAAATTCTGTTTTGTTCGGCATATTAATGCATCTTTATCGCGTACACGTCACTTTGACGCGGTGAGTTCTTGTGATTTTGTGACGTCGCGTGACAGGCAGGTGAATTGGGTGCAGCCCGAAAGCTTTTTACCAATAGCCGAGGGCTAATGGCGAAAACGGGTCGAATCAGAAATACCTGTTTTTCTTGTTTTTGTCAAATCATGCATAATAAGTGCGTACACATCATATCAGATGGGGAGGTATCGCGAGGTTTCGTGACGTCGCGTGACAGATAGGTGAAGTGGGGGGTGGTCGAAAAAGGTTTTTGACCAATCATGGAGGGCTGATAGCAGAATTGGAATAGAAAAATTTGGAATAGTTTTACGTTATAGCGCCCCTATATTTGCACAACAGATGGGCACAGAAATCACGATCGGCCGTGCGCCGGCTTCCGTGATTGAAATGCGCCTCTCCCGTGCGCGCGCGGACACCTGAGCGGAGCGGGCACTTGAGCCCTGAACACTAGCTGTCGCTGTGTGAGGCGCCATTCTATATGTGCGGCGGTAACCGTACACATCACTCCCCCATTCTTGATGAAATCCGAGGTTTTCGGATAGTTCGAGTGGGGCGTCTTGCAATCGTACATACCTACCATCCAGTCTCAACTGCGGCCTGTCGCTGTGTGCATGATCACGACGTGTTGTGACTGCAGGAGGTTGTTCCACTTGATTTGGAGCCCTTGTCGACCGTCGCTTGAACCAGCAAGCGAATTGACCTTCATGCATCTCTCGCTCAAACTCGGACGAAACGTTGAAAGCAAAGCGAATACGAAGTTATACCGGCACTACGCGCACTCTGCAAATATCGCAGATCACTTTGAAGATGAGGCCCGCGAGGGCGCGCACTTTGGCGACGTCGCAGACCTCTTTCAAGACACACGAGCGCCGGCAACACGACCCCACGACGTCCACCAAGGGTGTCTACTATGACGTCCGTTATTCGCGTGGCCGACCCATAGTAAACGCCGCGGTTGTCTCCAATCTGTACAGAGCGGCGGGAGAAGAGGACATCGAGGCACCCTAGCAGCCGCTGGAGAAGAACGTCCCTCCTCCCTCGCCTGACCCCCCCCCCCCCGCCTCGAGCACGACAGGAGAGGGCACGCACCCGGGCCGCGTTCCTCGCTCGCGCACACAGATTGAACCGCTTTCGCCGGCTCACCCTCACACGCTTTCACTCATACGGAACCTCCCGGCGAAGCCGACGGCAGAAATGCGCCTGGAGTGTCCATATGATTGCTATCGCAATAAAAGAAGGTTTTCTCAAAAAGCATTTGCACTGTTTACATGAAAGGCAAGTGCACATACGAAGTAGTTCTTAAGGTTCCACTGAGTTCCACCAGGAACGAAGTGGCCCACCAACATGCTCGAGGATTCGTCAGCCGAGCGGAGGGCCTGCCGGAACCGGAGTCCTCAAATGAAGTCCTTCACTCATATCCCATCACCCAATATACTGTCTTACATGACACACTAGGCCCGCACCACACATTAAATTAGACGAGCGTCAGGAGATCACATGGCGCAGGTTACAGACACACTCATACCTGAACCCCTACGTACACTCTCACCTTTACCCGGACAGAGTAAGTCCGTACTGTCACGTGTGCGGCGAGCTAGCTACGCTCAGTCACATCCTCAGGGTCTGTGATGAGGACCCCCCTCCCCCCGATCTCCTGGCCTCTCCCTCACCTTCATCGTGGAAGTGCTGCTTAGCTCCAGCCCGGATGTGCAACTCCGAGCCGTGGAGCGAGCCGAAGAGGTCGCCGTCACGCATCACCTGGCGGCCATCTGGCCTTCCTGACGAGTACTTGAGTTAGCTCCCCCCTCTGACGAATAAAGTTGTCTCTAGCTCTGCCGCTTTTCAATGAACACCTTTCACCTTTCACGCCAACGCTTTAGCGAACTGCGCCATCAACGCACTGGGTATGTCATCATCATCATCATCATCAGCCTGGTTACGCCCACTGCAGGGCAAAGGCCTCTCCCATACTTCTCCAACAACCCCGGTCATGTACTAATTGTGGCCATGCCGTCCCTGCAAACTTCTTAATCTCATCCGCCCACCTAACTTTCTGCCGCCCCCTGCTACGCTTCCCTTCCCTTGGGATCCAGTCCGTAACCCTTAATGACCATCGGTTATCTTCCCTCCTCATTACATGTCCTGCCCATGCCCATTTCTTTTTCTTGATTTCAACTAAGATGTCATTAACTCGCGTTTGTTCCCTCACCCAATCTGCTCTTTTCTTATCCCTTAACGTTACACCTATCATTCTTCTTTCCATAGCTCGTTGTGCCGTCCTCAATTTGAATAGAACCCTTTTCGTAAGCCTCCAGGTTTCTGCCCCGTAGGTGAGTACTGGTAAGACACAGCTATTATATACTTTTCTCTTCAGGGATAACGGCAACCTGCTGTTCATGATTTGGGAATGCCTGCCAAACGCACTCCAGCCCATTCTTATTCTTCTGATTATTTCCGTCTCATGATCCGGATCCGCCGTCACTACCTGCCCCAAGTAGATGTATTCCCTTACGACTTCCAGTGTCTCGCTACCTATTGTAAATTGCTGTTCTCTCCCGAGACTGTTAAGCATTACTTTAGTTTTCTGCATATTAATTTTTAGACCCACTCTTCTGCTTTGCCTCTCCAGGTCAGTGAGCATGCATTGCAATTGGTCCCCTGAGTTACTAAGCAAGGCAATATCATCAGCGAATCGCAAGTTACTAAGGTATTCTCCATTAACTTTTATCCCCAATTCTTCCCAATCCAGGTCTCTGAATACCTCCTGTAAACACGCTGTGAATAGCATTGGAGATATAGTATCTCCCTGCCTGACGCCTTTCTTTATTGGGATTTTGTTGCTTGCTTTATGGAGGACTACGGTGGCTGTGGAGCCGCTATAGATATCTTCCAGTATTTTTACATATGGCTCATCTACACCCTGATTCCGTAATGCCTCCATGACTGCTGAGGTTTCCACTGAATCAAACGCTTTCTCGTAATCAATGAAAGCTATATATAAGGGTTGGTTATATTCTGCACATTTCTCTATCACTTGATTGATAGTGTGAATATGGTCTATTGTTGAGTAGCCTTTACGGAATCCTGCCTGGTCCTTTGGTTGACAGAAGTCTAAGGTGTTCCTGATTCTATTTGCAATTACCTTAGTAAATACTTTGTAGGCAACGGACAGTAAGCTGATTGGTCTATAATTTTTTAAGTCTTTGGCGTCCCCTTTCTTATGGATTAGGATTATGTTAGCGTTCTTCCAAGATTCCGGTACGCTCGAGGTCATGAGGCATTGCGTATACAGGGTGGCCAGTTTCTCTAGAACAATCTGTCCACCATCCTTCAACAAATCTGCTGTTACCTGATCCTCCCCAGCTGCCTTCCCCCTTTGCATATCTCCTAAGGCTTTCTTTACTTCTTCCGGCGTTACCTTCGGGATTTCGAGATCCTCTAGACTATTTTCTCTTCCATTATCGTCGTGGGTGCCACTGGTACTGTATAAATCTCTATAGAACTCCTCAGCCACTTGAACTATCTCATCCATATTAGTAATGATATTGCCGGCTTTGTCTCTTAACGCATACATGTGATTCTTGCCAATTCCTAGTTTCTTCTTCACTGTTTTTAGGCTTCCTCCGCTCCTGAGAGCATGTTCAATTCTATCCATATTATACTTCCTTATGTCAGCTGTCTTACGCTTGTTGATTAACTTCGAAAGTTCTGCCAGTTCTATTCTAGCTGTAGGGTTAGATGCTTTCATACATTGGCGTCTCTTGATCAGATCTTTCGTCTCCTGCGATAGTTTGCTGGTATCCTGCCTAACGGAGTTACCACCGA
Organism: Dermacentor variabilis; assembly: GCF_050947875.1. NCBI lineage: Eukaryota > Metazoa > Arthropoda > Arachnida > Ixodida > Ixodidae > Dermacentor > Dermacentor variabilis. The sequence continues at coordinate 30,112,918 of NC_134572.1, read as the reverse complement.
CTTCCATTGCACACTCCTTAATGATGCCCACAAGATTGTCGTTCATTGCTTCAACACTAAGGTCCTCTTCCTGAGTTAAAGCTGAATACCTGTTCTGTAGCTTGATCTGGAATTCCTCTATTTTCCCTCTTACCGCTAACTCATTGATCGGCTTCTTATGTACCAGTTTCTTCCGTTCCCTCCTCAGGTCTAGGCTAATTCGAGTTCTTACCATCCTGTGGTCACTGCAGCGCATCTTGCCGAGCACGTCCACATCTTGTATGATGCCAGGGTTAGCGCAGAGTATGAAGTCTATTTCATTTCTAGTCTCGCCGTTCGGGCTCCTCCACGTCCACTTTCGGCTATCCCGCTTGCGGAAGAAGGTATTCATTATCCTCATATTATTATTTTCCGCAAACTCTACTAATAACTCTCCCCTGCTATTCCTAGTGCCTATGCCATATTCCCCCACTGCCTTGTCTCCAGCCTGCTTCTTGCCTACCTTGGCATTAAAGTCGCCCATTAGTATAGTGTATTTAGTTTTCACTCTCCCCACCGCCGATTCCACGTCTTCATAGAAGCTTTCGATTTCCTGGTCATCATGACTGGATGTAGGGGCGTAGACCTGTACAATCTTCATTTTGTACCTCTTATTAAGTTTCACAACAAGACCTGCCACCCTCTCGTTAATGCTATAGAATTCCTGTATGTTACCAGCTATATTCTTATTAATCAGGAATCCGACTCCTAGTTCTCTTCTATCCGCTAAGCCCCGGTAGCACAGGACGTGCCCGCTATTTAGCACTGTATATGCTTCTTTCGGCCTCCTAACTTCACTGAGCCCTATTATATCCCATTTACTTCCCTCTAATTCCTCCAATAGCACTGCTAGACTCTCCTCACTAGATAACGTTCTAGCGTTAAACGTTGCCAGGTTCATATTCCAATGGCGGCCTGTTCGGAGCCAGTGATTCTTAGCACCCTCTGCTGCGTTGCAGGTCTGACCGCCGCCGTGGTCAGTTGCTTCGCAGCTGCTGGGGACTGAGGGCCGGGGTTTGATTGTTGTGTTCATAGGAGGTTGTGGCCAAGTACTGCACCAGGGTGGCCAATCCTGCTCTGGTGAGGGAGTGCGTTACCGGTTCTGGTCACCGGGATCAGGCCACACTCCAGGCCTGTTTGTGCAATTTTATCAACACGCGGATTTTTTTTTAATCCGGTGGAAAATTGCTGGCACCGGGATTCGAACCACGGACCTCTTGCACGCGAGGCGAGTGTTCTACCTCTACGCCACCGCTGCACACTGGGTATGTGCTGCTCTTCAATAATCTCTTGCCAGCTAGGGCGTCTGTGTATGTGCCACAGATTGTGCGGCAATCGCAGGCCCCGGCCCGCCACACTTCTCTCGTCTGGGAGGCCATGCACGGAGCAGTGCCGCTAGATGGCGGAGCGTGATAACAAAACGTGCGAGAGAGGAGCCCGGTTGCCGCATAACGTGTCTCTCAGCATTTGCACTCACCGGCGCGCCATGGATTCCGGAGTCCACGGGCAGGCTTCGCTGTGGCGACGCTAGATGGCGCCGAGTGTTCCTATCCATGGATGCACGAAAAAAGAGCCCCGTTGCAGTACACGCCTCGTGCATAGCTCGTTTCGACGGTGGCAATACGTTGCGTCGTTATATTGATTCAGTGCTAATGCATTACCGTCGACAGTCATCATGAGGTGGATTCTGCCGCAAGTTTTATAAGCCAAATATTTTTAAATGCGTCCACAAAGTGGAGCCCCCAGTTCGGGGCCCTATATGTACCAGCCAGTAGAGAATTTTAGTGCGTCCGGTATTCCGGCAAGTGCGGGCGGTTTGCCGGTTGAGCGGCGGCGTAAACGAGAGCGACCAGATTGGTGGCGCCAGCTGGTGGTGTAGTGCTCAACCACCCAAACATAGAGCCAATTACTATAATTACTTATCCGCTCCGGAACAGGTCCCATGTTGTCAAGGTCGACTCCCGGTTCTCAAACCACGTTCTGGCGGCGTCTTCTAAGGCAAAGTATACATGCCGCTGCTTGTCGTCGGTGGTGGTGGTGATAAACTTTAATAAATATTGAGCCGTATCTTAAGCTATTCCTGGGTTGGCCCTTGGTCTCGTGAAGTGGCCAGCAGTCGGTGACGTCCGGCGACTTCCGAAGCCCAGCCCACCAGCTGCTTTTGGACAGCTGGGTCGGAGCTGGACACCGCGACCTCCCATCGCTCGAGGTCAGTGAGTTGCCATTCTGATGGCGGCTGGAACTCAGAGCATATGTACAGTATGTGATGGAAATCAGCTCTTGGGGCTCCACATAAGGTACACTCTGGAGAGAACAACCCTGGGTGCATTAGCGCTAGAAGGGCGGGGGAGAGAAAAGTGCGAGATTGTAGCTGGCGCCACGTCACCTGCTCTAATTTAGTGAGTGATTTGTGAGGCGGAGGATAGTGGAGTCGTTGCTCTCTGTAGTGGAGTGAAATTTCGTGATATGTGACCATTCGGTCACGGGCGCTTCCTGGCTCGGCGGCTTGCCCTGCTCGGTTGACGTACGCTCGAGCGGTGTCATGGGCGGCTTCGTTGCCTGGATGGCCCGCGTGCGCGGGGACCCATATGAGTTGAATGGGCCTAGTGGGGGGCTGAGAGGAGTTGAGAATTTTATGGGCGACAGCATGTGTCCGTCCTTTTGAAAAGTTTCTGATTGCGGTTTTTGAGTCACTGAATACGAGTGTGGCAGTGGTTGAGGAGATCGCAAGGGCAATTGCAGCTTCTTCGGCTTCTAGTGAGGTGTCCGTTAGGACCGATACAGCTGCTAGAGGTGAAAGATTGTTACCGATTGCGCAAATGGCAAAGGCTGGCTGAGTGGTGTATGCCGCGGCATCTACGTAGACAGCCTCCGTGTGCTGGTTGTAACGTTTGTGTAGTGCCTGGGCTCTTGCTGCGCGTCGAGCTTGGTGGTGGACTGGGTGCATGTTTTTTGAGAGTGGATGCACTGTTAGAAGCTTTTGGGTGGCCCCGGGGGTAGGGTATGTAGGTCGGAGAGAGTTGGTTGGGTTAAGACCTAGGTTCTTAATAATGCTGCGGCCTGTAGGGGTGGAGGAGAGACGTTCAAGTTGTGCCGTCCGGTGAGCTTCGGTAAGCTCGGCTAGTGTGTTATGTATGCCCATGAGTAAAAGTCGTTCGTTGGAAGTGTGTCGAGGGAGGTTGAGGGCGGTCTTGTATGCCTGGCGAATCAGGGCGTTGATTTTCTCTTCTTCTGCTCTCGTGAGGAAGAGATATGGGAGAGAGTATACTATGCGGCTGACGACGAATGCTTGAACTAGGCGACGGAGGTCATGTTCTCTCATGCCCCTGTGTCGGTTGGCAATTCGTCGTATGAGCCGCATTGTCTGATGGACGGTGTTTGTGAGTTTGGTTATCGTGGCGGTGTTCTTGCCGTTACTCTGGAGTAGGATGCCTAGGATTCGGACCTTTTCCACTTCTGGGATGGGGGTGCCGTCCAACGTGAGTTTTATTGGAGGTGGGGGGCCTAGGTCCGTCCTACATCTAGGTGGTCGAAGAATGAGTAACTCGGATTTGGTAGGGGAGCATGCCAGGCCGACGGTTGCAGCATGCGCTGCCACCAGGTCGGCACCGGACTGCAATGTTTCTTCTATGGCTCCGGCATTTCCTGTGGTTGTCCACAGGGTAATGTCGTCGGCATAGAAGGAGTGCGAGAGATTAGGTACTGCTTTTAACGCCTTGGCCATGGGAATGAGTGTTATGTTGAAGAGCAGCGGCGAGAGGACTGACCCTTGCGGGGTGCCTCTGCTGCCGAGTGCGAAGGTTGGGGAGGAGAGAGATCCGAAGCTGATTTCTGCTGTGCGGTGTCTTAGGAAAGCTGAAATGTATTTGAAGGTGCGCGGGCCGGTTCCTAGTGCCGAGAGCGCTTCTAGGATGGCGGAGTGGTTGACGTTGTCAAAGGCTTTGGTTAGGTCCAAAGCTAGTATTGCTCGCGTGCGTTTTGCATGTCGGGGGTGGAGGGCCTCTTCTGAAATCTGAAGCATAACGTCCTGTGTCGACAAGTGACTGCGGAAGCCAATCATCGTGTGGGGGAGTAGGTCGTGATCGTCCATATGGTTCTGTAGGCGTTCCAGGACCACATGTTCGAACAGTTTGCCTAGACAGGATGTTAGGGAGATTGGGCGTAGGTTTTTTAGATCTAGGGGTTTGCCAGGTTTCGGAATAAAGGTTATGCGGGCGTGCGTCCATTGGGCTGGTAGTGCTCCATCTTGCCAGTACCTGTTGAAGAGGTCTGTTATAGCCTGTATGGAGCGCTCGTCCAGATTCCTGAGCATCTTGTTGTTGATTTTGTCTGCCCCCGGGGCCGAAGTGGTGCGTAGTTTCTGTATGGCAGCTTTAACTTCCCATTTGGAAATGTCCTCATCTAGTGTAGGATTGGGGCCGCCGGTGTAAGTAGGGAGCGGGGTAGGTGGAGTTGTGGTAAGGTAATGTGCTTTAAGAGCGTCTAACAAGACGTCATCCTGCAAAGGAAGCTTGTGCAGAATGCGGTTGACATTCTTCCTTTGCTCTGCTTTTGTGCCTCCTGGTTCGAGCAAGCAACGAAGAAATGTCCACGTGTCTCTGAGGCCGAGGTTGCCGCTCATACGATCGCACAGCTGGCCCCATTGTTGGTGTGCCAGTTGGCTTGCATGTGCTTCAATCTCCTTTACGAGAGCGGCTATGCGCCTCTTAAGTGGTCGATTGTGTTTGTGAGCGAGCCACCTTTTTTGAAGGCTGGCATGCGCTTCCCAAAGATGTAGTAAGCGACTGTCTGCCGTCTCTGCATTTGGGGTGTTAGGGATTGTGGATGTGGCCCCAGCCACGTCCTTGGTGAGGGTTTGTGTCCAGGTGTCCAGATCTGTGATGGTGACTGGGACGTCTCTTCGGATTTGACGGAACTTGTCCCAGTCCACCACCTCCAGGCTTCGTTTTTTAACCTGGGCCAAGGTTGTGAGGTTGATATCGGTGCTGAGTATAAAGTGATCACTACCGAACGAGTGCTGCGTGTTGGTCCAATGACTGTTGGGGAGGTGTTTTGAGAGGGTTAGGTCGGGGCTGGTGTTGTGTTGAATACTCGTTCCGATCCTTGTGGGTTGGTCTATGTCGTTGAGCAGGGATAAGCCTTCGTTCTGGATGAAAGTCCAAAGCGAGGTGCCTTTACGACAGTTCTTACGGTAGCCCCAACTGGTGTGGTTGGCGTTAAAGTCTCCTATTATCAGAATGGGGTGGTCCGCACTGATCGTGAGTGCCTTGCGCATTGCTGCAATGAGAGGTGCCGGAGGGCCTTTTGGCGGGCTATATATGTTCAGTATGAAGAGGCTGCTGCCCTTGCGTGTGCGGGGTAAGAGTTCTACTAGGAGGCCGTCTATGTCATCAAGCTCTAAATCGTGCTCAATTGCGGTAAAGTTACGGTGAACCAGTGTCGCTACTCGTGTTCGTGGCAGCCCGCTGGTTGACTCATGAACTGTGTAGTTTCGAAGCTTGACATTACAGAGAGTTTCTTGCAATGCTATGACGGTAGGTATCTCGTCTGCTGAGAGGTTTTGGAGGTGAAGTTGCAGGTTGTTGCGCTTCGCTCGGAAGCTCCTGCAATTCCACTGCCACACTCGTATGCCGCTACGTTGTGCAGCCATGTTGGGGGGCAGCTGACGAGTCTATGAGATTTGGGCCGTGTGGCTGGGTGATGAATGTTCCTTGCATGTGGGGCTGGATTTGAGCCATAGAGGCCGCATGTGCGCCTTGACGTCGCTCGAGGGCAGTCATCCGGCCTGCAATGTTTGTCATCCATTCTGCAGTATCATTGCGCAGGGCGTTCATGTTTTGTTCGAGACTTTGAATTATCGAGGTTAGCTGAGTGAGCGCAGCTGTGTCTACTGAGTTGGGCGGGTCATATTCAGCTTGCGCCTTGCGCTTAACTGGGGGGTTGCGAGTAGGTGACGCAGCGCGTGAGGAGGAGGTGGGGGCAGGGGAAGGAGTGAGTTGCTTAGGTGTGATATTTTGTACTGGGTTGGGGGGGACAGAATTCTTTGTAGGCTGTTCTCTCCTGAGAAGTAGTTGTAATTGTTGACGTAGCTCTGCAATTTCTAGACTCTGCTGTCTGAGTTGTGCTCTGAGCTCTTCATTCTCTTTAGCGAGCGAGGGAGGTCCCGGCTTCCAGCTCACCTGTTTATCCATGGGCTGGGCTTTTGATCTCGGTAGTGGCGGGAAGGAGCCGGACCGGCTCCTGTGCTGGCTTTTCCGTGAGACGGACCTGGAACCGGTTCTGGAGTTGCTCCGAAGCCGGTTGCGTGATGACCGGGACTGGTGAGCCGTGCTCTCGGTGGATGAAGACCCGGCAGGATTGTCTGTGGTGGTTGTAGCATTGGTGTTGGATTTCGGTTTGCCAGCCCGGTCGAACCGGACTTTGCATTTTTTGGACTCCGTGAAGTGGGAGCCACCGCACAGGATACATTTGGAGTCGCATGTGGGAGTTGAAGTTGCCGGATGGGTGTCGCCGCATCTGTGACATCGGTTGCTGACAGCTTGCGGGCAGACGTCCGGTCGGTGGCCCGGTCTCCAGCAGTTAAAACAGGCCTCTACCTTGGCTTTGAAGGGGTGGCAGTTATAGACGGCTCCGTAGAAGTTGAGCTGTTTGGGAACCTCCTTCGCTTTGACGAAGGTGATCAGGATTGATTTAGTGCGGCCCAAAGGGCGCGCGTCTGCTATTGTGTAGGATCCGCTAGGGTTTAGTTCGACGAGGTCGTTGAATATGTCTTCTTGGGTTTGGTTGTAGATTGCGTTGTAGAGAATTCCACGTACGGCATCGTCGGGCGCGGCGATGTAAGCCTTTACCGGGAATTGCTTGTCGTTGAGTTGGAGCGTCTGCAGCTGCACGTAGTTTTTGGCACGCACCTCGGCAGGGGTGCTGATTGTGAATGAGTTATTGTGCGGGTTAACTCTGAGTCGGTCGTGCTGCCGGGCGTCATGGTAGTTGAGCTTCACAGCCGCGCACACAATGGGCAGCAGCGCGCCGCCGTTACATTGTCGAAGATCCAATCCGCCGCCAGGTCGGAAAATTACTTTCAGATCCGTAGCCGGGAGTTTTGGTAGGGGAGCATGGCGTTTAAGTTTTCTAGAAATAGTTTTGCCTTGATTGGGCGACGCCGACGTGGCCGGATCGGCGGGTGGGTGAGCTTGGGAAGCCTTCAGAGCCGGATTCGAAGTGGCTAGGGTGGGGAAGACCACATTGCGGGCTTGGATTGCTCTCGACCAGCGCGGGTCGTTAGCGAAGTCTTCGGGGCTGATTTCGTCGCCTTCTACGCTGTAAACCATCGTTGCCTAGGCCAATACGCAGGCGATGCGAGTCTAGACGCACCGGTGGCCGTAGGCCTAACCGGCGGCCGCGGCGGCGGGGGCCCTTGTGCTAGGTACAACGCGAGGCCTAGCGTTCCGCGCCTGGCTCGGAGCGGTAGAGTCCTTTTCGGGCAAAAACGATCGGAATTGCACGAAAAATGGTGAGAACGGGTGCCGAACACCTTCACTGACCGATTATGGGTGGTATCAGTCCATTTCACGTCGAAAATCCGCCGTCCCGAGTGAAAATCCACGGAGCCGAGGTGAGGTGCGTCCGCTCGCTCCGCCGGCCACCTGGCGGTCTCCTTGTCGTCGGAGTCCCAGTTGTTGAAAGCCGCGATTCGTTCGTAGGTCTCCAGCCAGGATTCTGGGTCTTCAGTCGCTGCTCCATGGAAGGTCGGTGGGTCCCGAGGTTGTTGTAGGACAACGGGAGACGCTGGGGCTGCCATTGGGGTTGTTTTGACCACGATCTTCTTTGTCGTCTCAGGTAGAAGTCCGTGCTCTGGAGGCAGTCCTTGCAGTCTGCGGCTAGCACGCTGGTTTTGGGCGATGTTGGTTTTGTCCTCGGGCTTCGGGCTTGGATCGCGGCTTTGCGGGGGCGTTCGGTACATGAACGCACCAGCACCTCCACCATATGTCACGTGGTAGTGACGGTTGAGAAGGCAGCAAAACTGTGATTAACCAAACGAGCGTCTTATTGGGCGAACTTGTGCCCTCAAAAACAGGCTACACTCAAAGAAGGATGGTAGCGGAGAACACGATCGGCGGTCGTCGAAAATCTGCTGAGCGGGTCAAGCGCGTCGGCTTTTATACATCTGTCGTCGAATTTTCCAGAGCAATCGCTGGGACCCGCGTGCCTTCCACAAAGTTCCACATTATCCGCGTCGCGCACACATGCAATCAGATAACACAAGTTGCGGTGAAAGACAGTGGACGGAACCATCGATAACATTCCAGAAACTTCTTTTACATGCAGGCGCGTCCTGCGCTGTGCGATAACATTTGTTAGGCGGCGAGAAGTGGTCGCCCGATAATGATAAAGAAGTACACGGGTCCATATTCTGCCTAGCTGCTGGTGTACATTTTTGACGGCAGCGTAATCGTGTTCAGATCTTACGCCGCTGCCGAAAGTTTGCTCCAGCAGCGAAGCAGGATATAGTGGGTTACTGCAATTTTAGCTCTATGTTTGTCTGGTTGAACTCTAACGCACCAGGCGGCTGCACCGTTCCGGCCGCTCACGTTTACGCCCCCGCAGACACGGCAATCCGCCCCCATTTGCCGGAATAGCGGACACGCTAAAAGTCTCTATTGTTGACCGGTAGCGGTGGGGTCGGTCAATCCATTCGTCCAGGAGGTTTGAAGATGACTATAAATTGAAGCAACGAATAAAGGGAAAATCGGACATCCACCAGTTCGTAGCGATTGCTACAAAGGAAACCCATACGGGTTCCTCGAAAGAAAAGCCTCATAGTTGAAGAAAAATTCGTCCTGGTCCGGGACTCGAACCCGGGACCACCGCCTTTCCGGGGCAGCCGCTCTACCATCTGGGCTAACCAGGCGGCTAGCAGATGGCAGGGCGAAGTCGAATTTGTCGACAACACGAAGCAAAGGCAAGAGTTTGACGTAGTAGTTCTGCGGAAACCTGCAAGGTGGAGAGAAGTAATGAATAAAGGGAAAATCGGGCATCCACCAGTTCGTAGCGATTGCTATAAAGGAAACCCATACGGGTTCCTCAAAGGAAACCGTATATATATATATATATATATATATATTTATTTATTTTTGACAAAATCAAATACAAGATGGGTATAAGTACACATTCGGAGGTCCCGAAGTAACAACTGTCGGGGGGACCTCCTAACAAAACATGAAAAAGGGATAGTAGGATCGTGGCAAACAGTGAGTCATGTCATATATTATACAATTTCTACATCGGAAATAAACGATAAGAGAGAAAAAAAATCTGTTAACAATATCGCAAGTATATTCACAGAGTTAAAAAGAAGAAAAAAATTGACGAAATCTTAAAAATAACACGCAACAATTCAAACGAGGATAAATGGCACGTAAAGCTAACAACGAGGAGAAGTATTAATTAAGGCAAAATTTAGTAATTCGGTAATTGAAAAGTACATTGCGTAATGGTAAAGTGAACAAGATCTAATTAATTCTAGGTTTGTTAAATTATGCTACGCGTCAGATAAAGTGTTCATGAAATGCTCCTTCGTTCTACGCTAGAATGATATTAATGTAGATGTCTTCATGTCAGATGGTATAGAAATCCAAACAGAAATGCCTGAAAACGCGACGGTAAATTTCCCATAGTTAGTTCTTGCTTTTGGAAGGAGAAGATTGAGTTGTGCTGAAAATCTTGTGTTATTATAATTGATGAGGCTAGAGCGACTAAAACCTGGAATATTAAATTCGGTATTTATAAGACGAAACATAAGTAGCGACAGCTTATGATTGAATAACATGCGTAAAGGTAAAACATTTAGGGAACGGAATATTGGAGCAGAGGGAGATGTATGCGATTGGAATGCAATTAATCGTAATGCCTGCTTTTGCAAAACTTCTAACTGATGAAGATGTGTGGTATATGTATTACCCCAAGATGACAGGCAGTATGAGAGATGACTGTGTATATACGCGTAATATAAAGACATGAGAATGGTTTGCTGAAAGAAAGAGCGAGTTTTTATTATGATGTGAATACCAAATGAGATTTTTTGAATAAGTGATTGAATATGGCACTGGAACTTTAGGTTCTGATCTAGTACTACACCAAGAAATTTAGTAGACGTGGATCTTGCAAATACATTATTATTTAGAGACACTACAATAGAGTCAATGTGCAAAGTTTTTGAGGAATGGAATACCATGAATGTTGTCTTAGATGGGTTAAGGGTTAGCTTGTTTTTTACACACCATGAATGAACATTCGTTAGGTCAGCGTTAAGTTTATCCTGCAATGCAAATAAATTTTTATCAGATGTGAAAATAGTGGTGTCATCAGAGTAAAGAAGGCAGTGCGCATGTGTTAATATTTCTGGCAAGTCATTAATGAATATGAGAAGTAAAAGTGGCCCAAGTATTGATCCCTGAGGGACACCTGTATTTACAGTTTTTGATGAGGACAAGACACCATTAAATTCGACTATATATTGTCGGTCAAATAGGTAGTTGCGAAGTATTTGTAAAGGCGGCCCAGAAATGCCATATGATTCAAGTTTACTTAAAAGAATACGATGGTTAATTGTATCAAACGCCTTGGTGAAATCAATAAAGAGAGCACCAACTAAGAGGCCTTGATCGATGGCTAATTTAACCCTCTCAGTAAAAGTAATAAGCGCTTATTCAGTTGAAAAATTGTCACGAAAACCAAATTGATCAGGAGTTAAAAGATTAAATTTGGATAAGTATTTAGTTAAGCGATTATGTATAAGTTTTTCGATGACCTTACTAGTGAAAGACAAAATGCAGATAGGACGATAATTACTCGTGCACTTATGGTCACCTTTTTTTAAATACTGGGATTATTTTACCTGTCTTGAGGCGATTAGGAAAGATGCCATCTATAAATAGTCTATTTGCTATATGTGCTAACGCAGGTGAGATTTCGTTAGACACAAGCTTAATGCTAGAGGGGCGTATCAAGTCGAGGCCCGGACCGGTTGTTTTAAGAGAATTGATAATGTTACATACTTCCAGCGATGTTTTGGGATACAGGTAAAATGAATGAGAACAGCGCGGAAAACTAAGCAACGTTGAATCAGGCTGACTATCGTCTGCAATACTAAAATGGTCGCCGAAAACATTAGCTATGTCTTGAGGGTCAGTAATATTAGCAGAATCGTGGTTCATACACGATATGCGATTTTTAGTTGTACTGATGTTTAAGAATTCTTTAATAACCTGCCAGTTTCGTCTGGTATCACTTCCATTTTTTCTAATTTTATTTTCGTAGTAATTACGCTTGACATTTTTTAAAGTGGCTGTTAGAACATTTGAATATGTTTGGAAGCGCAATCGCAACGCATTATTGAATGGCTGGACTTTAAGTTTCTTACGAAGATTATCTCTTTTTATAATGGACCGCAATAAAGAATCACTAATCCAAGGCTTTCTATATATATATATATATATATATATATATATATATATATATATATATATATATATATATAGGAATCAAAGAAAAAAGTTTGTGAAAGCTAACTCGTAAAAGGCGAAAAGTGCTTTCATTATAAGGAAATCAACGGAAGGACTCGACATAGATACAGGAATAAATTATAACGAAGAACGCACAGGAGGGAGTGGAGCGCAGTCACTGTGCTGGCGTCGTAAACAAGTGCACGCAGTTACAATCGAAGTGGCGAAGTGAACTTTAGGAGGAGGGAAGTAAAGACCCGATTGCCATTTTACGACATTAGGTAGGATTATGGCAACTTTTCTGGGCGTTCCAAATAGCACGTCAGAACGAAAAGAGGGTGGCGGCTCCATGGTTGAATTTCCGCACCAGCTCTACATAGCCGCATCGACTTTTCCAGTTCCTACCGAAGACAGCTGGTTGATATCTATAAATGAAAGAAAGGGTTGCGTTTTAAAGCAAAACTATTTTTTTACACTGTTACATACACTGCTGACCGCGGCTGATGCTGCTGTCTTGCCCATTAGCTCACACACACGACAACACTTATATCTCATATATAGCTTGTCCCAGCTAACGTTAGCTAAGTCGCTAAAAAAAGAGAGAACGAAGAAAAAAAAAATGTGGTGCAACGTACGAGAGACGTACAACGTACGAGAAACCTACGGCGTTCGGTCGTCACGGCTGTGTCGACCGAACACCGTATGTTTTATCATTGTATCTTGCACCATCTTTTTCAAATATTCTTTTTCGTTGAACAGCTTGGCTGATGCTGGGAAACACGGTATATTTTAAATTCTGGGGTTTCAGTACGTCCTAAAACCACGATCTGATTTGTGAGGCACGTCGTAGTAAGGAACTCCAGGTTAATTTTGACCGCCTGGGGTTCTTGAACGTTACCCCAATGCACGATACATGGGCGTTTTTTTGCGTTTGTTCTTGCATTGAAATGCGGCCGCCGCGGCCAGGATTTGATGACGCGACCTCGAGCTTAGCAGCGCAATAATCGTAGACGCCAAGCCACCGCGGTGCATCACACGGTATGAACGAATTGGCTTGTATGTAGCCATCAGTACCACCCCTACCAGTTATATGTATCGGCGAGCGGCTTCCTCCTCCATGGAATTACGCAATGAAACAACAAGCGCTACACAAACGTCTTCACCAGTGGCGCAGCCAGAAATTTTTTTAGAGGGGACGTTCTCCGCCGACAACTCTTCCTCCTTCACCCCCTCTCTCTCACACACACACAAACACACGTATATATATATATATATATATATATATATATATATATATATATATATATATATATATATATATATATATATATATATATATAAACTCGTAGCACTCCCAGGGCAAGAATGCTTTAACGACCAGGATGCACGTTTTTATGTTGCCGAAACCACAGTTTGTTTAAAACAAGTTTGCTTAATAAGTTAGCTAAGGCGTACAGCCACTTCGCATCAAATTATGTTATCATCATTATGCTAGTTTTAAAGATGATGATATTTTTAAAAAACTAAAATTTCGTTTCCGAATTGATGCATTTACATAATGTATGTCGATGGCCTAGACGGAACATGACTTTGAAAAAAGAACAGCGCTGAAAACGGGCAAAACAAAAACAAGACAGCAAACTGTCGCGTGCCTTCTTGTTTGCAGGCCAGGTAATAGTGGAGATAACCGTTGATTTCAAGCCGGATCTTCTAGTGAGCGGTACGGCCACGGATATGTACGGAAGAGAGCGGTCGCTATTTTGCAAGTCGCCTATCACTCAATCGCGCTTTCGGCGTTGTGGACATCCTCTATTATTCTATATTAAAAAAATACAGGAACGAAGCTTTGCGCTAGAACTTCGATGTATCATATGATGCAAGTTTCACTCACTTTCGGTGACCTGCTGTCCGACTTGTTTGAAGAGAAGTTTGGAAGTAACTTGCGATCATGGTATTGTAGTCATCATGCTACGCATATTGTTTGATCGAGACAGTCCGAAGCAGGGCTGCTTCCTGTTTAGAAGCCTTCGTGAAAATTACGGCATCCGTAGATCGCAGTAAAATAAGGACCACTAGCTCCGAGAGGTTTGAAAGCGTCGCCTCTACTGATACCTGTCTATTCTGAAAATTGCCGAGACGTTTAGTTACGATGGGCTCTCCGCAGCAAGCAACAGGTGTTACGATGGGGTAGGTGTCTCAACTAGGCGATTGACCACGGCCGCCTGGTCTTGAGCGATCGGGCAGTGACGAGACGCTCTCCTTATGTCCGCGAACTTCGTTTTTGGCGCCTTTATGCGTGTCAACCCCCCCCCCCCCCTCTCCTCGTATTCATCACCCTTCTCCCGTTTTTACCATTCTTTTCCGTTAGTCACTGTCACACTCTTAAACACTCATCGGGTTGTTGAAAGGCGCGGCGGCCCCTAACATTCCGATATTTTTGTTCCTGTGTGGAATACGAAGCCATTCGTGTACCTGCTTTCCCAACTGTTTGCTGTGGCGGTTCTTGAAAGGAAAGGATGGGGGATCATTTCCTAGACAAGCAATTCAAAATATTTTCGGAATGCTTTTCTTCGGCGTTTCGTTATCGACGATTCGATCAAGTACAAGAAACGAGAAGCTCTTCGACGACACGAAGGCCTGGTTTGGAACAACAATGACCCCCCCCCCCCCCCCCAAATGTTGACTCACGTGCTCGTCCTATCTTTATGTGTGTGTGGATTTTTTTGGCGCTGCTCCCCCGTCAGCAGTTATGGTTAACATGATCCGGAATGAAGTAAAAGGGCGCCGTGAGTGGGGCCGCAATGTTCTGTGCGTGGGAGAGGGGATCTACCCCACGACACCCGTCCTCGGACCGCCACTAGCCCTCGCCTTGATGTCACATTCAAGCTTTCCCTTTCATCCATGTCTCACCTCCTGAAACTTCCTGCTCCGTGGGAAATGGGGAAGGGGGGTTCGTCAGAAAATGTCGTAGGGGGTAGTGGGGGGGGGGGATTCGACCCATCCTCTCCACCCGGGCTACGCCAATGGTCGTCACCGAAAGAAATATACGCCTCCCCCCAAGCGCATACTTCGTTTAATAAAATGAAGCTGCTTATGCCTTCTTCCCCCTGGTTTGCACGTATGCTCGTTCTTTTTCATGATGGCATAGTGCTATATATTAAAGTGGATCATTCCTGGAAATGCGTGGTGCAGTAAAAGCTTGGCTGATCCCGGAGGCAGTGTATACTCCGCGATCGTGTGGGCCACGTGGGTCGTGTGTTGGGGGAGTCTTCGTGTCTTGCCGTCTTGACGGGCAGGCGCGTAATCACTATGCTGAAAAAGCGGTGCACGAAATGAACAGCTTTAAAGCAATCAAATAACCGCTTCCCTCAAGCTTCGCTTCACATAGATTCAATCGGCATATTTTTTATTGTAAATTAAAAAAGAAATTAGGCTGTAGAACGCTGTGAATTAGCAACAAACAAACACACAAACAAACAAACGGGTCTCAGACAGGTAAAACTGCCGTAAGTGCAACATCATCAATTTCTCATGGGTGCTGCTGTTGCTCTTTAAGTATGGAATTTATGCTGATATATATATATATATATATATATATATATATATATATATATATATATATATATTATCCATGCTAATGTAACGCGGTTTGTTTTGGTTTGGTTCGGTGCCTACAGAATGGCTCAAACCATTACGGGGTATCGGTCATGAATCGGGAGGTAGTAGGTTAGAAGGGAAAAATACGTAACTAGAATTTTGTAATTTAGAAATGATATTAGATGACTACTAAGCGTTATTATCAATTTTCAGGCTGTATTATTTTAACATTTGAAGTTAATATTATTGTGTTCATATTGAGGAAAGTAAAACAATTAAGTTAACATGGCAGTCTGTTTGTTTCACTTACAAAACCAAATATGGCATCAAATACTTTCCTTCCTATTGCAGTGTCCTATAGTGCCGACGCTCCAAGAGACACTAACCCGGTTAAGACTGAAATATTACCGTTAACTGCATTTTCTTCCTCTTTCTCTGAGTGAAGCCTGGCTTTTCGCGTGCGCAGACATGACTTACACAATTGCTTTATACAGGCGCCCAGGAACAGTGCGAAGGTAACAAAAGTCTGCGTTAAACAAAAGAAAAAAGAAATAATATATTACTCCGAGATATAAAGTAAGTTTGCTGACTTATTTATGTGCGTGGTACGTCACAGTATATGGGATCGAACGTCACCTTGAGTGCTCTGAGTTCTGAGAATCTTTCGTCGAGGAAGCGACTGTTTGTAAACACGCGTTCGTCTATATATATACACGCCTCAAAAATGGCCAGCAGCAGTGTCAACGTCCTCTTTCCGGTACTCATTCTTAACGGATGTTGAGCAACAGAAACTGTAATACAGCGGTAACTTTATACGCAGGACCTGTAGCTTGTAACAGCCATTCGAGTGGCACGGCGTTCGACGACAATCATAGCTCTCTCATACATGGCCGTCGTTTAGACCAATAGTGCTGCGTGACAGTGTACCTTCATAAATTCATGGTCGAGCAACTCCCCCGGCATCACTTTCTATTAGTCGTGCGTCATGCATTTAAATGTGACAGATGTAGCGGCGGTGTAATGACCCAAGTCACTGAGGTGTTTCGCTGTTCATGTTAAGCCGATCGCTTTGAGGTGCATATATATATATATATAGTTCGTTGTATTTATTTATTTGTTTAACAATACTGTCAACCTCTTGCGAGGGTCCTTACAGAGAAGGTAATGAAAAAAGAAAGTACAATATTCGCCAACACAGAGTGCATTGGAGTCAAGTGGCATACTCGTACGCGATTTGTTTGAACAAATCACTATGTTCCCCTACAAGGTAACTTATTCCACACTGAAATTACGTTGGGAAAAAAGGAGTACCTGAACATATCAGTGTGAGCGTTGTGAGCTTGGTTTGGGCGATTACAGTTAGCTCGGGAGCTCCGTTTACCAGGTGCCAGTATGTATGTTTCTTTCCTAATATTTATTTGGCCTTGTAATAT
The DNA here is from genome assembly GCF_050947875.1 of Dermacentor variabilis. NCBI lineage: Eukaryota > Metazoa > Arthropoda > Arachnida > Ixodida > Ixodidae > Dermacentor > Dermacentor variabilis. The sequence continues at coordinate 30,096,369 of NC_134572.1, read as the reverse complement.
TTGAAATAATAGCTTCAATTTTTTTTTGTCTACGCGTTTCTAACAGCTCCAGGTTAGACCAACGGAGCAGTTCTGCGACTGAATCATTCCTCCGATATCGGGAGCATATAAAGCGCACCGCATACCTCTGAATTTTTCTCTAATTGTTTCTTCAAATAATTTTGCTGAGTGCTCCATACCACTGAAGCGTACTCAAGAACTGGCCTTACAAACGTTTTGTAAGCAGTTAGTCTTACATCGCATGTAGCCCTTTCCAGTTCTTTTTTTTTCTTTTCAGAAAACATAGCCTCCAGTATGCCTTTGAACAATGATTATATATACGTACGCACCAAGTTTTGTGTTATTGTTATCCTCAGGCATTTAAGTCGACTAGTATTTATCAAACACTTGTCACCAATAGTATATGCCAAAAAAAAAAAGGCACTGTATTTCTTTTCTTTTTTTGTAACGTGTGTATATGTTGAGTTAGAGTAATTTATTTCTACATTCCATTTCTTGCACTATCCGCTTAACGCCTGTAACCAGTTATTAACTCTAGGTTGGTCTTCCGCGTTTAGTGCAATAGAATAAAATAAAAAAGTCATCCACGAACAGTTTAATATGTACATCGGGTTCCATGACAGCAGAAATGTCATTAATGCACACCAAAAATAAAAGAGGTCCCAGAACAAATCCCTGCGGCACTCCTGGGAGCAGTGCCATGTGAGCCGGAGACGTGACCATCCATTCTGACCAGCTGGTTGCGATTCGTTAAGTATGCCTTAATCCATTTTGTTATAGTGGCAGTAAAACCGGTTGTTTCCACTTCGTAAGTAAGGTGCCACACAAAAAGCTGATTTATGATTTACCACACAGTGTTGTATATATATATCTTCACCTGTAATAATTCCTAAAACTAGGAGAGCCAAAGACTGGAACGCGAGCTTGCGCATGCGCAGTATCGCTGCCATGACCAGCTCATCCGCCTTAATGGAAGCAATTACCTCGAGATACTCATTGAAACAAAATGTTCAATATTTTTTTTTACTCCACCCCTTATTAAGAAAATAAAGTGAATGGTAAAGTGAAAGCCATCAACGCAGCAGGCTCTCAAAAGTTTCATATAGTATGACGCGTGCAGTACAATACGTATATACAAGTGAACAGCTGCCTTTTGAATCATCAAAAGCAGATAGGAGCTCGGCAGCAGCTGCGTATATGTAAGAAAATATACATGTTATAAGGCACGCTTTCAAAGTCAAAAGTGGAGATCGAGAGTGCCGTGTACGCTAACCCTGCATGCGCCGCGGCATAGTGGTCCGTATTATAAAAGGACAAAAAAAAAAAGAAAGCTAGGGTTTAACGTGCCCAAACCAAGATGTGATTATGAGGCACGCCGTAGTGTGGGACTCCGCATTTAGTTTGACCACGCGTACTTCTTTAATGTGCATCCAATGGACGGTTCACGGGTGTTTTTGCCTTTCGCCTCCATCGAAATGCGGCCGCTGCGGCCGGGATTCGATCCCGCGTCCTCGGACTTAGCAGCGCAACGCCAAAGCCAGTAAGTCACTATATACGCCGGGTTAAAAGGACACTAGAAGGGAATATTAAGTTGTATTAGTAAATTACACATTTGCAATAGTACAACAGGCACAGTGGGATGAGGCTTAGTGTACGGAGTGATCGTTTTTATTTGTCTACCAAAATTTTTAAAAATCGCCTGTAGCGGAGAGGACAATTCTTGTTCCTTGGGCTGGATTATTCGAAGAGGCACACATTACTAGCACGAGAAATCGAAACACATATGTAACTAATGAGCAAATATACACTAATTCAATTCCTAACTAATTACTTTACGGCTCATATTGCCATTTACGAAAGGCAGCCGCTGAGTTTGCAAGGCGTCTCCGCTTGAAATGAATGTACAGGATGACACCAGCTGCGAGACATTATTTGCCAAAGTGTGGGGCGAAATATGTGGGCGTTCCAGTTACATTTGTGCTTCAATGCATAAAAGAGCGTGTTTTTTTTAAAGAAGTAAGTGGAACAACAGTGCATTTATACGGCGAGCTCAATGGCGCGTGTCTTCAAACTGGTGTTGTTCTGGAAATTAATTCCAAGTACACACGCCGTGCAAGCTCATCAGCTGCAATTCATAAATTGGAATATGTGCCGTAAAGGAATTATTTAAAAATAATTAGTATTGTTTAACTAGTCGAATATGTTTCTTTTTTCGATTTCTCGTGCAAGTAATGTCCGCCTCTCTGAATAATCCAGCTCAAGGACTATAGAATTATGTTACCTGCAACAGGCGAATTTTAAAATTTCGTAAAATTTAAGTATGATCGCCCCGTATATGCCAGAAAAAAAAAAAGCAGAAACGAAATACGAGTGTACCGGCGCTGAAGCTTTTGCGAAAAATTCACGAAATTGAACTTTGGCACGCATTTTCTCATGTAATACCCAGACCTTTTCTGCAATATGAATAAAATAATGTTTTGAAAGGATGATTCAATAGCATTTAATTGACTCAGTGTTGCTCTCAATATTGTCCTTTTACATGTCTTAGAAAGGGGGTAAATCTCGCACTAGAGTCTATATATTTATACGTGTAGTTACGGGTTAATTACGTGGGCACAATTGCGTAAATCACATCAAGAGCGACACGAAGTCATTCGCAAGCCCCCACGCATGTCAAAAGATTTTTTTCTTTAAAGCGAATAGCTTTCTTTGCCTATTTTGCCCGTTATTGTTGGTCAAGGGGTCGGACTTGGGTACAAAGGCGCCGAAAGAAAGGGCGCGTGCTCTTACGCAACGAAGTTGCGGGGGAGGGAGGGAGAGGATGTCGCGCCTGAGCTTTGTGCAGCGTTCGACAAGGAAAACGTTTTTTTGCCCGCTGGTTCTTTCGTGCGACGAACACTATACATAGTTTTGTGCTGAGCTCAACGTAAATTTTCGCGGTTACGTCATCACGTTCTCAGTGGCATATACTTAATACATTTCCAACGCTCTCTCTATTTCTTAATTGCGGTATATTAAAGCCCAAAGCCTCTTAACAAGAGAAAAAGTATTGTCAAGCGTCAGAACGCTCTCAACAAAGGTTTATACTACATTCGTTTCTTCAAACCAGGTATAGGTGAATTTGTCATGACATCAAGGTGCACTGCTGCCTCGCTCCGTTCCTGTGATCGGTGCGGCTTCTCCACGCGAGCGCATCCAGAAGAAACGCACGCAACACTAGCGTGTACTAAGAACTCTTCTTTACTGTTTCATGCGCAACGTCAACAGCAGGGGCACATCCGGCACTTTCTACCCTCCCCCCTCCCCTTCTCCGCCGTGGCTATGCCACTGTGGCCAGTGGTCATGCTACACGACGTGTCGATGACGTCATGTCTGGCATTTTGAGACTCTGTGAAGTCTTACCCATTTGCTACTGTGAATTGCGCTCACGTCACAAGGACGCGGTTCGTTATCAGCGATGCGAGGCCGTTTTCCCGGTGCGTGCGGGCGCGCACGCTCCTCGCAAGGCGCTCGCGGGGGTACGGGTTTTTGCTGCCGCAACGGGCCGAAAGTTCACAGCGCCGCGCGGCGCTGAACTTGTGGCCGAGCCAGGCCGAGCGCTCTGTGGGGTCATTGAGCCAGCGCCTGCGTGACTCGGGTGCCGAGGGGCCCCACACTTGCACTCAGCCGCTCGCTCTTTCTCGCTCACGAGCAGCGGAACATCCAGCGCCGAAGGAAATGCGAGAGCTTATGCAAGTCCAGTCTGGTGCGACCGATACATTCGAACAAAACCATGCAATGCGGCCGATTAAGTCGAACGTGTGCTACGTACTACTAAAATAAATATCGCGCCGGTGGCTTATTTCGACATATATCACTCTACATTCTTATGGCCAGACAGGGCGATATCTAACATGACACGCCTATCACAAGGCCCAATACACAAGCTGGCCCATTATAAATTCAGAGCACCTCATCATTTCTTTCGTTTCCACGCGTCCTTGTAAGCGGACTATGAAGGACACGCGAATCGTGCATATTTCCGGGCCTCGAGTTTTTCGGTGCAATAACACACGAAACGGAGCGTGGCCGCGTATGACATCAAGCGTTTCCCGTGCGTTGAAATTGGTGACTCACTAAACGCGCCTCACTTCGCCGCCGCTAACATAACGACCGCGCAGTAGTTGATGCCAGGAGCGGCGGCGGCGGCGACCGCGCACCGCGCAGGGAAGCGCGTTCCCCAGACGACCGACCGCGCCCTCTCTCGCGGGCAGCTCGAAGGTACTACAGCAGCACATTCGTTGGGTCGTCGGCGTACGGGCTCTACGGGTTCCGCACGTAACGTCGGGGTTTGTGGGGGTGCGGTGGTGGTGGTGCTGTCAAGCCATGTCCGGCAACGACGGCCAGTGGGAGGTCCTGCCGTCGTACCTCGATGTTCTGCGGGGAGTGTACAACGTGTGCCACTACGGACTCTACGTGACTAACGGCTCCGAGCCCGTTACCGCCAGTGCCGCTGGGCCTCATCGGCGCTCCTGGCCCGTCGTACCGCTGGAAGATGTGTTCGTGGTCCTCGTGCTGGCCGTCCTCTGGACTGTGGTCAGGCGGCTGCTCACCGATCGTGTCTTCAAGGTAACCCTGAGTTGCCAACGCGCGTCTTTGCCTTCGCCTGTTGCTGTCGCAATTGCCTCTCACGGCCTGCATTGGTCGCCGCGCTCCATCCCGGCAGCGGAGAGCCGCGCGCTCCCCTCCCATTGCTGTGCGTGCGTCGTCGGCTGACTTGTCACAAGGCGAGCGGACGCGCACACCCCTTGGATCGGGTGCACCCCAGCCACCTACGGCCTACGCACGGGGCGCACGCTCGCCTCTCGCGGCTGCCTCTGCAGGGGTGCCTTTCACTGGGCCTGACCAGCTCTCAGCGATGCGCACCGTCGATTGCGTGGCCCGGCGCAGCGTCGATCGTACGCACATAGCACTTGATGGGGGTAGTAGCAACGCGGACGCCGCAGTGTGTGCAATGGCGTGACCAAATTTACAGCGGCGAGTCGTTATAGTCCGTGGTGTAGTGAAAAGTGGCCGGCGGTCCGATAACGTGGCGCACACCGCCCATGTCTGCGCGTCAGTCCGTGCTTTGTTTGCGTCTGTGTGTCAAGTGCTTATACAGCCGCTGTTTACATACCGGTTGTTTCTTGCAAGAAACGAAACCTGCTTTGACTGTTGGGAACTCTCGCCTTTAATGCCTGCCCTTTGGCGGTCGATTTTCAAGCATCAGGTGCAGAACTCACAGAGCATTTCCTTCATTTGACAAGGGCCATGCGCCTGTTCAAGTTTTCGCTGTAACGATTGGTTAGCGCCCGTCACTCTGCAGAAACCATTCCTGCGTACGAGCGGCCCATAAATTATATGCGGAGTGACGTACGTTTCCTTGCTTATTTCATGTTCTTGCTCGATAACACACACACACACACACACACACACACACACACACACACACACACACACACACACACACACACACACACACACACATATATATATATAACAGCAATTAAACAGATACAACAAAAATGATGTATTTGTTGAAATGTTGTAGCTGGTAGAGCTCTAACCAATCAGCGGGGGCAGAAATGAACAGTCCACTAGGTGGGCACTTGCAGAATAACCCTTTCCCCCCGCCCATGAAAGGTGGCATAATTATCTGAGCATAATGCTATGCATCATGATTTGGGTGAAAAATTTGTTGGAAGGTGGGGAAGAAGGGCAAAATTGTCATCCACCCGACTGTAGCACAAAGCTACAAAGGAAACCAAATGTCGGTTTCTAAAAAGGAAGACTTCTAAGGTAAACTTAACATTTTAAGAAACATTTCTCCTGGTCCAAGGATTGAACCTGGGACCATTTTCTTTCTGGGATGGTCACTCTACCATTTGAGCTAACGAGGAGGCTATGAGATCGCAGATCGAGGCCAAATTAATCTATAACTAGAAGGAGAGGCACATTGAAGGACAAATGAGTTCCGCGGAAGCTCGCAAGGTGCAGAAAGGTGTATGACAGGTAATATTGTCATCCACACACTGTAGCATGAAGTTACAAAGAAATAATGAGAAGGGAAATCATCATCCAACCACCTGTAGTGTGACCCGGCAAAGAAACCCTTCTTGGGTTTCCTTCACAGCTTCATGCTACAGTTTATTGGATGACATTTAACCTTTCATGAACTTTTCTCTACCTTGCAGGCTTTTGCAGAACTGACTTGGAAGGTGGAAGTGGATGCATTTTGTGGTGATAGTGTGGACGGTGATAAACGTTTGTGAATGAAAAGTAAATGATTAGACAGTGGTCTTCTAGATGGCTTTTCTATATAAAACTTCTTTTTCTTTAGTACCTGTAACATTGCTTCTGTGACTATGGTGTTCTGATGCTGAGCAGAAAGATGCGGGTGATGCGATGACATCATTGTCATAATCATAATCAGCCTATTTTATATGTCCACTGCAGGGCGAAGGCCTCTCCCTGCGATCTCCAATTACCCCTGTCCTGCACCAACTGATTCCAGCTAGCATTTGCGAATTTCTTAATTTCATCACCCCACCTAGTCTTCTGCTGTCCTCGACTGCGCTTCCCTTCTCTTGGCACTAATTCTGTAACCCTAATGGCCTACTGGTTATCTAACCTACGCATTACGTGACTTGCCCAGGTCCATTTCTTTCTCTTAAGAGGAAGCTTTATCTTGGGCCCAACTCCGACATGGCCTATTCAAATACATGCAAAACGCAGAAACGCTTTTCTGAGATAACCCCTGAACTGATTTTAATGAAGTTTATTGCATTTGACGGAGAAAGGTAAATTCTAGTGACTGTTGGGAGTGGAATTTTGATTTAGAGCCTGAATATTGTTAAAAGAATTTTCAAAAATTCGAAAAAATAGAAGCACAATGTTAACAAATTAATAGCTCTGCATCAAGAACAGATATCGCGGTTCTGTAAACAGCACTCATTAGATCATTCAAAGCGAACAAATTTGATATCTCAATTTATATTGTATGTGAATTCATTACATCGTGTACAAGGGTTCTACAAAAGCTGTATTTCCATATTACTAAATTTTTTTATATTTATGTGTGACATATCAATTTTGTCTGCTTTAGATGGATCATTAGATTCAATTCACGTAATTGTGAAATCATTTTTCATTGCTGAGTTAGAGTTGTAAACTTGATAGTCTCGTTTTCTGAAAATTTTTCATTTTTGCCAATTTTTAACAAAGAAACTGACGACCTAAATCGAAAATTCGAAACCAACAGTAACTAAATTTTATGTTTTAGTTTTAAATGCAACAAAGCTCGTCAAGTTTGGTGCAGTGGTTGCCAAGAAAAACGAATTCTCCTTTTACATGTATTTAGATATGAGCACCCGAGCTAAAGCTTCCTCTTAATGTCAATTAGAATATCGACTATCCCTGGTTGATCTCTGATCCACACCACTCTCTTCCTGTCTCTTAATGTTATGCCTAACATTCTTTGTTCCATTGCTCTTTGCGTGGTCCTTAACTTGTTTTCAAGCTTCTTTGTCAGTCTCCAAGTTCCTGTCCCATATGTCAGCACCGGTAGAATGCATTGATTGTACATCTTTCTCTTTAATGATAATGGTAAGCTTCCAGTCATGACCTGACAATGTTTGCCAAATGTGCTCCGACCCATTTTTATTCTGTGAATTTCATTCTCATGGTCAGGGTTCCCTGTGATTAATTGACCTAGGTAAACATACTCCTTCACAGACTCTAGAGGCTGACTGGGGATCCTGAACTCTTGTTCCCTTGCCCGGCTGTTCATCATTATCTTTGTCTTCTGCATATTAATCTTCAACCCCATTCTTGCACTCTCTCTGTTAAGGTCCTCATGGTCCTCAATCATTTGTTGTAACTCGTCCCCAGTGTTGCTGAACAGGACAATGTCATCTGCAAATCAAAAGTTGCCGAGATATTCGCCGTTAATCCTTACTCCTAAGCCTTCCCAGTTTAAGAACTTGAATACTTCTTCCAAGCACGCAGTGAATAGCATTGGAGAGATTATGTCTCCTTGTCTGACCCCTTTTATTATACATAGGTATCTTCCAACTTGTGGAGAATGAAGATAGTTGTGGAATCTCTGCAGATACTTTCCAAGATATTTATGTAAGCGTCCTGTATTCCTTCATTACGTAATGCCTCTAAGACTGCAGGTATCTTGATTATATGAAATGCCTTTTCGTAATCTCTGAAAGCCATATAGAGAGGCTGATTGTACTCTGGATTTCTCGATTACTTGATTGATGACATGGATGTGATTCATTGTAGAGTATCCCTTCCTAAAACCTGCCTGTTCCCTTGGTTGATTAAGTCCAGTGTTGCCCTTATTCTATTGGAGATTATCTTGGTGAATATGTTATATAATATTGGAAGTAAGCTAATGGGCCTATAATTTTTCAATTCTTTAATGTCTCCCTTTTTGTGGATTAGTATAATGTTGGTATTTCCAGTTCTCTGGGACCATTAAAGTTGATAGACAGTTTGTATGAAGAGCTGCTAGTTTTTCAAGCATTATGTCTCCACTATCTTTGATTAAATCGACTGGTAGTCCATCTTATCCTGCCGTACGTTTACCCATTTCATGTTTTGCAAGGCCCTTCTAACTTCATTGTTAGTTATAGAAGGCGTCTCTGTGACCTGTTCATTACTACTTTGAATCGAGGTATAGTGGCCCCTTTGGGTACTGTACAGGTCAGTATAGAATTCTTCTGCTCCTTTTACTATACCTTAGAGATTGCTGATATTACTCTGCTTATCTTTCAGTCCATACATCTTAGTTTGTCCTATGCCAAGTTTCCTTCTCACTAATTTCAGGCTGCGCCAATTTTTTATAGTTTCCTCAGTCTATGTCACGTAATAATTTCGAATATCCCTTATTTTCACCTTATTGATTAGTTTTGACAGTTCCACAAATTGACATGACAGTTCCACAAATTCCACAAATTGATCTCATGAGTTAGACACTTTCATGCTTTGTCGTTTCTTTATTAGATCCTTTGTTACTTTGGAAAGCTTACCTACTGCTTGCCTTGGTGCCCTGCCTCCCACTTCAATTGCTGCTTCTGAAGCCAGCCTAGTTACGATTTCAGTCATTGTCTCTATGTCATCTTCATCTCTCTGTCCTAAGGCTGCATATTTATTTGCAAGTGCCAACCTCCATTGGTCTGCTTTTACGCTTACTGCATCTAGACTGGCGTGTTTCTTCGTGACCAATTTTACTCTTTTCTTTAAATTGAGGTGAATCCTAGCCCTCACTAACCTATGATCGCTGCACTTTACCTAATACTTCAACATCCTGCACTGTGCTGGGATTGGCAGAAAGCATGAAATCAATTTCATTTCTTGTTTCACCATTAGGGCTCTTACAGGTTCACTTTTTGTTCCAATGCTTCCTGAAGGAGGTGTTCATTATTTGCTGCTTATACCTTTCAGCAAGTTCTACCGACATGTCTCCTTGAGTGTTCCAGAACCCATGCTGCAGTTTCCAATTGCTTGTTCACCAGCCTGCTTTTTCCCCACTTTTGCATTGATGTCGCCCATGCCTACAGTATACTGAGTTTGCACTTTTCGCATCGCTAATTCAACATCTTCAATATACTGTTCTATTTCTTCATCATCGTGACTGGAGGTTGTAGTGTAGGTTTGTACTGTCTTTATTCTATACCTCCTATTCAGCTTTATTACGACTACCGCTACCCTCTCATTAATGCTGTAGAATTTGTCAGTGTTGCCCGCTTTGTCCTTATGGATTAGCAATCCTACTCCGATCTGCTTCTTATCTGGTAGTCCTCTATAGCAGAGGACGTGGCCATTTGCCAGCACTGTATAAGCCTCACCAGTTCTTCTAACCTTACTAAGGCCAATGATGTGATGTGTTGGTTGGCAAAGAAAGATTAGGTTCGCATACTGAGCCATGTGGTATCCCAGTAGCTATGGAGTTGCACTGCTGAGCTTGAGGTTGTGTGTTTGAACCCGGCTGTCACGGCCACATTTTAATGGGATTGAAATCCAATCAAGCGCTTGTGTACTTGCATTTAGGTGCATGTTAAAGAGTCCCAGGTGGCCAAAATTACTACGGGGGCATCCCAGGTTAAAGCAATCCAGGTGGCAAATTCCACTACGGCATGTCTCATAATCAAATCGTTGTTTTGACATCTAAAACCCCAGAATTTTTTTTTTTAATGTGAGGCATCGGTGATATTGCTATACTCATCTTCAAGTGTTACTTCAGGATAATTGGTTGGGTTTATTGCGTGTTGATTATGTGAGGTTGGTTGAAGCATTGTGTAGGTTGGAGCACATATAGCAGGGATTCGTCAAGTCACGAATGCCAGCTTGCCAATATACATGTACTTAAATAGTATACAGTCACTGCAATCTGCTGGTACCAAAGTACAGGATGCGAACTAGGCCGATAAAAAATTGTGTGGAAGCTATCGACGATGATTGTAAATGTAAGCGAACAGCCCGAACGAGCAAATGAACAAATGAAAGAGTGAATAAACGAATGTCTTCCTTGTAGAGTTTGACCACCAACCATCCACAAAAATAAGTAAAAGAGGTAAAGAAATCTGTTTGCTTTAAAAGTAAGCTTGAAAAGTGGAGAACTCTGCAATGAGTAATGGAAGAGAAAATGATACATCTTAACATTAAGAAACGGGAATACGTTAATATGGATTAGGGAACAAACTTGAGTAATTTATGTTCTAGATGAAATCAAAGGGACTGACAACCAATATTTAAGGACCTAGTTTTTTATGGTGCAACGCAGAGCTCACCCTTAGCAGTGTGTACATCCGCCGCGGTTAGTGCAAAAGCGCGTGGACATTTAGTAAGCAGAATTTTTCTATCCGAGCAGCCTCTAAAAAAGTAAGAGTCCCTCCTCCATCAACGCTGAGAAGCGGGAGTGATATCGATAGCCCGCCTCGCAAATTGTGAAAGCCGCCCATCGTTCTACTTTCACAGGAGTGAGTGTAACTGTGGTTATCCACCTACATTTTGACCTTTTCAATCACTTTTGAAAATAAAAAGCTGGTGCAATAAGTTTGCGTTGTTGTACAGACATTTCTTATGCTTGTACCACGTGTGTCGTTGGTGTTTGCCGATAGACGGCCGAAGCCAACTCATCGAAAATGAAGGCGAAGGCAGTGCCACTTTTATGCTCACTACAGGCGAAGTCTTATCTGCATATTGTAAGACAGGAAAAGCTTATAATAATAAAAAGTAGGCTGCACTTCAATACTAATAAAAAGACCAGTAACTGCGTACACTAGTAGAAGGTCACGTGGTGAACCTCTTGCTCAGCTTTATGTTTTTGCCACGTAGGGTGCCAAAGGTAATTTTTCATAACTTTTAGTGATGAATTAAAAATATAAATCCACGTTTAATGAGAAAACATGGCTCGTTTTAGCCACTAGGATAGGGAATCATTCCATCTGCAGGGTTACCTTGATTTATGTTCTGAGCAGTTGTCTGTCCCTTTGAGAGGGCAAGGTGAGGTTGTGCAGGTCATACAGTGTGCAAGGAATATAACTGGTGGCGTATTAGACAGTTACAGAATGGCGATGAAGGGAGGGCAAGTGTAGTTCAGGACGACAGAGTATTGGGTGGTGTGGTGAGATTAGGAAATTTGTAGGCATAGGATGGATATTAATGATGCAAGACAGGTAATTAGACAGCTAAGAGAGGCCTTTGTCCTGCAATGAAAATGAGCTAATGATGGTGCTTGTGTGCTTTAAATGCCGCAGGTTAGTTGCAAGAATCGAAGAGAAATCATGAGCAAACAAGTGCGGCTGGCATTTTTTGTCATATATATGTTGTAGGTCTGCCAGGAATCAGACAGTCATTGTTGCCTTATCTGCAGAAGTGCTTTCAATTTAGGTTAAATTGCAGTGCAGTAGCTTCAGGTGAATATACTGTCTCATTTGTATAATAGCAACAGTCAGTCATTTAAGCTAGCTGATCTTTTAAAGTACCATGATTGCCAGGTTATGACTCATAAGCTGTGTTTTTGTCTGATAAATGGCTGGAACGGACACTAAAGACAATAATTTGGAAGCACGTCATCAGTTGAGGCAGCTAGGGTATTCCTTGAAGCAACTGTATTCATTTATTTGGATAAAAATGTAAGACACAATACATGAAGTTTATGGTTGTCTCTCAGATGTCACAATGGTGTGAAATGCATCAATTAGGACATCCAAAGCAGAAAAAATTTATATATTATGCACCACTCTGAAACATACCACTGATTCGCAGTTAGTGGTATTGTGAAACTGACTTAACGTCTGTTAACAACTGTACATAAATGTTGAACTAAAATAGCATATTTGTCTGGCATTAAATGCCTGAATAGGTACTGTTTACAGAACAATGTTATGGTGCTAAGTCGCAGAGTAGTAGATCTGGCACTTCAAAAAAGTTTTCTTTGTAATTTCCTATATTTTAGCAGTGTTTGTAAAATATTTGATGCTCTGAATCAATATTCTATCTTTAATAGCCAGTGTAATTTAATTTTATCTCCTAAGTGCAACAAACTTTATTCACATCCATTCGCTGTTGCTCAAAGAGACCATTTATGCGTTTCACGTGTATTTGTACAAAGAAGTCTGAATTCCTGCAGCGCTAAGAATTTTCCTTGGAGAGTTCACCTTGTTTTGCACTCCCTTATGTTTTATTGACTCACTCAGCCAGCTGTGTTTACAATGTTTAGAATAAAGTAATCAAGAAGTGGGTTGGGCAAAACAGCTGTGTGTTGCAATATCCTTTTATGGCCAGGCAGTCTACATCCTTTTGTGCATGCCTTCATAACAGGAGAAAAAATATGAGACTTTCATGATGCAGTAGGCTTGCAGTTGAGTTGGAACAGCTGGGACAAATATTCTGCCATAACAGTTGCTGAAACAATGGCAGCTGATGTAGATATCACATGCTCGAAACAAATATTTGCTGGGCAATGTACGGAGGTCACCTGAGCAAATACTTTGGCCAATCAGTAGCACGTGCTTAGACAGGTCATGCCTGCCTTTTTCCTAATCCCTGCTTGGCTTATTTTTCAGGCCGTTTAGCTTTATTTTTTTGCGCGGTGTGTTATTTTCTTTTCTCTTCCACCTCAGTGGCCTGTGCCGGTAGTACTTTTTCCGAGGGCATGCTCATGTCGGTAAACAATTACATGGGTACTATTCTTGTTCAGAGCAATTGACAGATTGGCAGGGAATAGAAGCAGACAACAAGGGCACTGACTTCGAAACCATTTGTTCTGGAAATAGAGAATGCTTTACAGAGTGCTTCCACTAACTTGTGCCAAGCTTTAAAAAAAATATGCAGATGTGTGCTATGCAAATCCACTCGCCGCACCATTGTGGACTGTCCTCCTGAGCAAGTCAAAAGTAACTTTTACCTTGAGCATAAGGCATGAAATAACAAAAATTAATTAAAAATCTTTAAAGGCATTCATTTAGGTGCAGTATCTTCAACAGAGAAGTTGTAGAGCATATTCAAAAATATCCAAACGAATTCTGCCCATGAGGGTAGCTGTCACGGTTTCATTTTTTGGGACTCAGAAGAGAGTGCATCAAACCTGAAAAAATATTTATTTTAATTAAATATAACAATTAATTTCCCCTGTGCTTTTTCTGTCTTCGTTGTCCAGAAATTTTTTTGTATAGTTGTGCCTAACAAAAATTAGAGCCCCTTGGATCCCCTTATTCCAAAAGAACTTGTTCTTGGGCAAGGTGGTGTTTAAGTTTACTATACATGTTGTTGTTGGTGCAAAGTAGAAGAGCATGAAGCAAGGGAATACACTATTTATTATGTATTAATATTATTGGATAACATTATTATTAACATTATTGGCAACATTTGACAACATAAAGAAAGGATCAGCTTGTGTTAGGACATATCCATTACGTTGTTTTCTTCTAAAATGTGCTTTATCGAAAGGGAGCTTTTGTAATGCTGTGTTTCTGCATTACTCATTCTCTGGACTGCCCATCTGTGGAAGTCTTCTTCATTTGGTGTCTGGGTTTGCTATATTAAAGAGTTGTTCATCAATGCTTCTCTGAGTCTTTCCTTCATCCTGTTTCCTTGCTTTTTGCTCTTCTGCTTTGTGCTCAGAACAACATGTATAGGTCCCATTGTTCTTTTCACTCCTACCTATGACTCAGCACTTGTGCGCAACATCAGTGTCCTCAAACATGCTTTACACAAATGATCAGTGCTGCACACAAACAGGATACATGAACAGACTCTTAGCAAGCGAGCCAGTTCAAGGACAGCGGTCCCAGCTTCCATTTTTGCCTACATAATTTATCTGCCGAAGTGATAGAACAAATGAAACCAACCACATGATATAGTGATAAATAGGGCAAAACATGTTTGTGACCCTTTCAGCTTTCTTACTGTCAACAAAATGTGCATGCGAGGAAGTTATGGTGGCAGATGACAATGCATCCGAGACGACAGTTGTTGTGCCTCGCAATCTGCCTTTTCACTTGCAGCCTATTCATTATGTCTGCACTGCATGCAGCACTGATAATTTGTTCAAGGCATGTTTTAGGGCATGAAAGTCACTGTGTGCACACATGAAGTCACATGGTGCATTTTCAAATTTTGTGGACTTCCTTTGGACCCCTCCCCCCTTCAGTATAAAAGCACAACAGTTCTCTTCATCAAAATAATTCAGTTGGATATTTGTCAATATGCTCTACAACTTTTGTATGAAAGTGTTGTGTCAAAATCAGTACTTTAAAAGTTGGTAATTAATTTTTGTCAATGATTTATGCTCATAATAAAGTATGCTTCGAGTTGCCCAAGACAACAGTCAGCAATACTGAGTTGTTTGCATTTGTATAGTGTGTACAGTTTTTTTAAGGCTTGGCACAAGTTAGCTGAAGCACCCTGTATAGTCAATGCTTGCTTTAAACGTAAAAAGTAAATGTTGTATTTTTTTTTTTTGCCGTGTGTGTGCGTCATATACTTTGTTTAGCTTTGTTAGTTTCATTTTATTGAGATGAATGCATTAAATTTGCAAATAAATTTTTAGTAAGAAGAAAGTTCATGTCTATTGTGTTAAACCCTGCTTGATCTGTTATAAGCAATATATTGGAAAAAAGAAAAATAAAGAGTGGCTGTGGACACTTTTCATAATTACAGAGCTAGATTTCCTGCAATGTGGGTTGCCAAGGCAACGGTGGCATGCTCACATTTGCAGTCAGCAAAGGCTAGCGCATCTTTTTAAAAACTTTCAACATGGAAAATATAGACATGGCTCTCGTGTGAAACCATGTGCAAAAGACAAGCCCTAGCTTGTGCAGCGAGTGTTTCGTCTTCATTTGAACCATGACTGATTTTGCCATTAGTTGGACAAATGTGCAGCGCAGAGAAGTGCACTTGTAAATTATGAAGAAGGTCTGTTAGACGTGTTGTTCAGCACTGCGCATTTGTTTGTGTGCAGCCCTGGGGCCGGTGGCTCTCCCTAGAGCCATCCAATGTGGCCAAGCTGCCCGAGAGTGCCTGGAAGCTGCTCTACTACGGATGTGTCTGGCTGCTCACCGTGTACATTGTGGTGCTCCAGGGGAAGTACCGCTTCTTCCAGCAGCCCTTCTCTGTTTGGGATGGTAAGCCGCTCCTCCTGCTGGGCCAGGCAGTTTGTGCTTGCCTATTTACCCTATTACCCTATTTACCCTATTTACTCAGGTAATTTGCATGCTCCAAATTTACTACCCTGGTTTATAAAAAAATACTTTTAATCCCGTGTTTTGTTCTCCATGCGTCGCTGTGTACCAGCCCACCAGTGCGGCTCGTGGGGCAGGGCTTCACATGTGAATTATGGTATTGTGGAATATGGGTCTTGCAAAATCATGGAGTCAAGTTTGGAGAAAACAAGAATCTCATGTGTGTTTGACAGAACTGAGGCCGACATTGTTTGGGACATCAATAATGGCAGCGATGGCTCAGAGTCTGCCATGTTTCATGACTCTGGGTCCAACTTCAACTAGATTATGTAGTTGCTTTGTAAAATATTGACGTTTTGGTTGGGTTATAATTGTTTTCTTTTTCTGTGTATATTGCATATTTTGACATTGTAGACATGTCATTGGAGATGTGCTTGCAAGAACACAGCATAATTTGCATGCCTCATCTCTGAAGCCCCAAGTTGAAGAAAAAAGTTTGCAAATTACATAAGTAGATATGCTACCTAGAGAGGAAACTGGCTCTTGTAGGGTTTTATATACATGAGAATGGCTGAGAAGAGGTGGCTTTGGATTGGCATCTTTCTCAGAAAGCTCTGACACCTTGAAGGCATGTCTAGCTAAGAGCTTTCTGTCTGTGACAGTAGTTCATTGTGTACTAAAAGTGCATATAAAGTGTATTATTTTTCTTTGTGATTATGTAGAAAGATGTTTTATTAAACCACAATAACTCGTCCTGTGTTGAATTATTATATCAAGTGTGAACACTTCTGGTAGACCACTAAAGCTCACTGTGCATCTATTCGTTGTCATGAAAGCATAAAGCTACAAGGGAAACCCATACAGGCTTCTCAGAATGAAAGTCTCGCAGTTGAAGGAAAATTCCTCCTGGTCTGGGATATCATGTTTCTATTTTCTTTCCTTACTTGTTATATTAAATATGAGTTAGCAATAATGAAAGATGTGTTAGCGATAAACAAAGACTTGTTGTGATGATTTTATTATGAAAGCTTGAAGTGTAGAAATGACAATGTCTTTAAGGGACCGCCGACCACCCAGAATGTGTCATGAGATTTTGGTGGAAATGAATTGATCATGATTTATAGTGATAGAATTGAACATGCTGTTTGCAGTTTAAGTTGGATTCATAATTCTAAATTGGCACAGAAACCCCTGAAAAACAGTATGTCATGATGCTTTGTGGTGAAACTGTGGTACTAGGGCTGGATTACCATTACCTTGTGATCGCAGATTACTGTACATAAGTCGGCTGCTATTAAATGCACCATACGTCTTGTTTAAAATCACATTCTTCATATTTAAAGGTGTTTGTACTTTATTTCACATTTATTACGATCTAAGGAAAGTTCACAATTACAAGTGGCACTGGCTATGTGGCAATAGGTGGAATGGCAGGACTGGGGTGTCCATCAATGCGTGGCAGCATTCATTATGCTGTTTCGCACTGTAGTTGTATGAATGCAAGTTCTGATCAGGCATTCGAACTAACATTCTTCGTTCCAGCTCGCTCAGGTTTTTAAGAAACAACATACTTTTGCCCAGCAACCCTCTGATCTGCGAATCACTTGTATATGTGCAGTTCACTGTAATGAAAGTGTCGTTTTACATTCGAAGACTTGGCTTGGCTAAAAAGAACATGGCTGGATATGTGAATGACTAAAGTAGTTGGGCAGGAAAGCATGAAAGCATGTAACTATTATTGCAGCGATAATTACAATTCCATAAGCATGCACCATATGGACATCAGCTTGATTAATGAACAAAAGATTAATTTATTATGGTTATGACTGCATTTGTCGCCTGCTTCTCATTTAAGCTGGTGTACAATCGCTATTGTGCTCACCTCTTGTTCATTCCAGCATAGGAATGCATAGACAAGATTGCGACTACAGATAGAAAAATTATGATAAAAAATGTTTCAGTAAACTGTAACCCGAAATTTCAGATTGAAATCACTGCCTCTAAGCCACCACCACTAACAGGTAACACCAATTTGACATGGCTTGTACAACGTCAAAAAACACTGTGTCGTCTGCTCCAAAACATTCTGAAATCCTGTGCATGCTGTGCCGGGATGGTGCATGCCCACAGCTGTGCAAATGCTCGAGCGGAAACGTTCCCCAGGAAGTGAGCAACAGCTCCTGAATTCTTTGAACAGCGCATTTTGCCCACAATTTTTTCACTAATGTGATGTAAACAGCATAAACCAGAAAATACCTGCGGAAACTATCTCGGTTTGTACACCAAGATGCACATGCAAAACGAGACCAAGCATGGCGACCATGATGTATTTCTGGCTCCTGCCAATAGCTTCAGGCATTTCCAGTGCGCAAATGCAGGGCCTTTGTGATTGGCTGAGAGAGCTGGTTGTTGGGGTGTGTGATATCATTTTATCATTCGTTAGGGTTGGCAAACTGCTGTATGGTTTAGCTGCAATACATAATAATATGCAGATCTCACATGCTGTAGGAATTGGTTTAAGTGTACCTTTTGTTTGTGTTTGCAAAGAATGCTGTTCTTGTTCAGCTATCATTTGCGAGTATTGGAGCATGCGAGCAGGTTGGACACATTTCCCCTGGGAACCACCTTGCTCAACATAAAACTTTTGGTGCTCAATCATGTGTATCAACACCTAACTTCATGTGAACTGATTGCAGTCGAAGCTATTTCTCCTGCTCCATATTGGTTTTGCTGATGACTATTTCTCATCTCTTAAAGGGTCTCTCACCTGGCCACATAGCAAGTTAGGCTCCGGATCCGGTGTGGGAAACGGAGGATCGCGTGATGAATACGTCTCGGGCCCTGCCTTCTTTTTTTTTTCTCTTGCACGCTTTATTGCTGAGTGGCGTGCTTCCGGTAGCAGTCTTGCGTGCAAGCTGTTGCATTTATTTCATTTCGCGCAGTGGACAATTTTGCTTCCTCTGCACGAGAGCACTTAGTGGTATAAGTCAGTGCCACAATCACGAGCACTGAGGCAGATACAAGTGGATCACAGAGCATGATTCAATGCTGGAACACAGTAGAAAATGACAGTTTCGTTCTCTGCATGCGCAACTGCACAACATGGGAACAAGCAGATGAAATGGAAGTGCAGCTCTCTTGCTTTTGTACTAAGTAAAACAAAGACACGTAGAAATTCGGTTTGTAGGTTTTATTGTTACTCTAAACTTTAAGCTGTGTATTGAAGCAACGAATCAAACAAATAACTGCTGTTGGCTTGAATAATTCTCGAAGTCACGTGTCACTGTGAGTGACGTCACAGCACTGTGAACTATGTAGGCGCAGTTTTGCGATTGATGTCGACTCTCCGTCTGGGAGTGCGGCACCCACGAGGAGAAGGGCACAGGGAATTTGGTTTGAAATTACAGCTCTTTTAACAGCGCGTGTCAGTGTGATACTTTGCAGGGTCGATGTATTGGCATGTGCATTATATGCACTGCATTTGTCTGTTCAAGATGGCCAGGCCTGGTGAGGGACGGTTTAAGAAAACATAGCAAGACACTGTTTCTTGTCTTCATCATGATACAGCTATGTTAAAGATCTTGCAGTGCTTGGCTCATGAATGCCAGATTCCTTGGTTCATTCCATCTGCTGATGCACAAACTTTTGGTGTCACTAAAGCCTTCTTGGGATGTTTGTAGGGGGGGGGGGGTCTGGAATTTCACTGGAGCCAGATGTATACCACATTCATGTTAGTAGGTCGCAGCAGTTACACAGTGCTGAATGTTGATCTTAAAAAAATTTAAGTTGACCACATTATGTTATGGCTGTATTCTTTTTAAAATCTGGACCAGGTTGGTCAGATTGTTGTGTATCCTGCTGCTGCTAACAGAAGGAAAATCTGTGCAGGCTGGTCTCCGGAGGTGGTTGTTCCTACAGACATTTGGTGGATCTACGCCGTGCAGTTTAGCTACTATGTGCATGGCGTGTACGCAGTATTGTATCAGGACCTGTGGCGCAAGGACTCGGCCGTCATGCTAGGACATCATGGCCTAACATTGGTGCTGCTTGGCATGTCCTATAACTTCAGGTACTGACCCGCCTTGTTTATTTTCATCCGTGTAACATAATCGACGGCACTATTGGAGCAGACTTGCACACGTTACAACTCATCACAAAAAAAATGTTGCCCATTACAATTACAATTAATTCCATTTAAAGATGCAATTGATTAGTGACCAATTACTGCCACACAAAAATAATTGATTACGTTTATGTTACTTTCCTCCCAACATTTATTAACATAGCACAAATACAGTAATGAAAAGGAGCTGAACTGCTCTTTCAATGAGTAGTCCTTCCATGTTGCTTATCTTCACTGGCATTTCGTTTTCAGTATATTAATTGGCCATTTTCCCATGTTTTCTTGAGGACATCAGCAGCAACCCTAAAAACTCACTTGATGTACATTCTGGAGGAAATCGTGGTGTTTGTACCAACATCTTGTAACATACAAACACTGGACGGGAAAATTAGTGAACAAAGGTTGGAAAGTATCCAATGACAATAGTAAACGTAAAGTCTAAAGTTGTTGAATGTGAGTGTTCTGACATGGTGGTGCTCATGCTGCTTAGAGAGGTCAAATCACTGCAGAGATGCAGATTGTGATGGTGACAGTAGAGATTGCATGACCTGCCGATAAGACAAGAAAACAAATACTGAGTGCTGGGTTCGCTTGTCCGAACATGCACATCCGCGAGATTGCTCCATGGCCTGACCATAGGCACTCTGCTGTAGTTCCCAGCAAAGTTAAGTGTTCAAAACTGTGTCATCTGTTACAGCTGGTCTCATCAATAAAGTAATTGGTTACATGCAATTGGTTTGCATCTTGAAAAATGTTTAAGCGCAATGATAGACAGTAGATGATAGAAACAACAGGACAAGGTGGTTACTGAAAAAAGTGATTAAATTACAGTGAGTGTTAAAGAGTAAAAATGTAATTGATCAATTACAAAACTACTGAAGGAATAATTGATTAAAAGTAATTCACTACATGTTACTCATTATGTATATCTTTTTCTGAGGTATTTGTCTGAAACACACTGTCCACTTTGTGTATATGGCTTGGCAAGTGTTTTTATGCAGCCAGTATGGCCGTTTTCAGTATTCAGCTCCTAAGCACCTGCCACATAGGCAACTGTGATGTTTGTTTCCTGCTCATGAGGGCACCAGGGCTCCCCATTTTCATGGATGCCTTCATTTTCTATGTGTGGCCTGATGCCTGATGTGAGTTCTGGTCTCCTTGATCTTGGATTACATATGGGTACAAAACAAGCTAGGACTTGCTCCTCATTAAAGGGCTCCCGAACACTGTTGGAATCTGTTGCTTGTATTTCTTGTCCCTTTTGTTGTGCCAGAGTGCCTTCCGTTGCATCACTGAAAGTGAGTGCCACCAAGATGGAAAGTTGGGCAAGTTGGTTCATGCTGTCTTACACGAATAGCACTAGAGGACAGCGATGATAAGGGACAGGGGTAGTGCTTGTCCGGTTCACTTTCATGTCCAAGTTCCTTTGCATTGAGGGGAAGTACCATCTATCATATGCTGCTACTGTCTTGGCTGAGGCAAGCTGTTGTGGACTTGGGAGTTGTGTTGCAAGTGCTATCATTAAGAGAATGTGCCATTCCTTCAAGGTCGACGAGTGAAACATAGCAGTGCTATAGACCTTTCCAAAGGGAGCTCCCTGGACATCCTGCTGTGCAGCCCTATCTCAACACCACTGCAGAATTGGCAGAATGTGCGCTTTGTACACGCACACAACAGTACAGAGCTTTTACCCTCCGTGGAAAGACCTTTAGTCAGACAGAAAAAGAAGTGCTGGCAGCAACTTGGGGTGTTGTGCAGTTTGACGAATTAGTCCCCAATTTGACAGAGTTTGTCATTCTTTCAAACAGCTTCTTTCTTGTCGTCCTCTTTAGTGAGATGGAACTAGACATGTTGCATCCTGAATACAGTAAGTCTGAATGAAGATGATGCTATACCAGCTCTAGATGGTAATGGTGCATATACCTGGAAAGGTTCTCACCATGGCAGACACAATGATGCATCAGCCCGAAGTTGGATGTTGTAGAAAACTTTGCAACTGATGTAGTGAGCTCCACAATTGAAGTTTTGCTGTTCATACTGGAGAATGTGCATCAGGCAAACAGCTGCAACAGTGAGTGCAATGCGTTCATGTTTTTATGACAGTGGGGCTGGCCACAGAAGTCCAAACTGCCAATGCATTTTTCCCAGTAAATGCCCTAGTAGTAAATGAGCTTTCTGTATGCAATGGTGGCTTGCTTAAAGGCATCCACTTAGTCATTCCTTCCTTTTTGAGGTTAATTAATAGCCTTATCACTGCTGCATGACGGACATCAAGGCATCAACTGGAGGAAAGTGTCTGCCCAGGAGTCTCTGTGCTGGCCTGGCTTATCATCGGACATTACGTTTCTTGTTCTCCTTGGCATACACGTAATCCATTTTGTAGCATCATCATCATTGCCATTGCTCATCATTACGTGTTGCGATAGTCTATGAATTTCAGTAGCTCAGCTTGCGATCCAGAAATGCCAAAAAATCCACTTTTGATCTTGGCAGCCCTGGATATGACGCTACTCGCTACTTCACCTTTGCCTTCTAAAATAAATGCAGGGACAATGGTTCGCCATGTTGGCTGCTGTTAAGTCATCTTACAACCTCAATGGCCAAACTGTTATCTTGATAGTTGGCTGCTACTCAAGGTTTCGTGATGTATGCACGCTGAACTCAACAGCTCAAACAGTTATCCAATGTTATCAATGCCCTGGAAAGCATTTTTGCTTACTATAGGACCCCTCAAGAGATCAGATCAAACAGTGCCGTGCCTTTCTCATCATGGGAATTTCAAGGATTTGCAGCGTCGCATGGTTTCACTTGTGTCACAACAAGCCTGCTTTAATCATAGTAAAATGGAGCAGACAGATAATAAAGACCATAAGCACATGTTAACCAGGTGAAAAAATAATTGGCAGATCCCACGCTTGTGTTAAGTGAAGCTATTCATGATTCTTGTCCCAGTGCTTTTATGCTGCCGTCACAACTCTGGAGTGAATGGTTTCTGTTCAGCTTAACTATTCATGGGAAAACAGCGGAGGACTCATGTTCCCTAGAGGAATGAACAGCCGTAACCAAGCTGATCAAGAAGAAGGTTGACAGTAAGGTTGTAGTCTATAGACAGAAACAGGACAACTACAACAAACAATACCAATAAGCTGTCAGTCACTTTTAATGATTCAGCATGTCTGTGTGTGATCAGAAGAAGTGACAGAAACAATTCTCAGCTTGATACAAAGACCACGGTGTTATGTCATCAAAACTGAGAGTGGCCAGTGCAATGGACATGCCCTTCATACAAGGACACTGACCAGAGGCACAGCAGCAATCCAGCAGACCCACAAAATCCAGTGCAGAATCAACTGCCAGTTGATGTGACTGAGCCAAAGTGTGTGCCAGGACACCCTCCACAGCGTGATTGGGATGGTGCGCAAACTTGCAGCAGCTGGTGTGCGATTCAGTCGCACCACTTGAATTTGTGATATTGAGTAGTGGTGAATTCTCTTGTCCTCGTTTAACCTAAAGAAGGGGACATGCAAAGGCGGCTACAACCTAGTTTTGATGTTGAGTTGCTACTGTATAAGGCGGAAGTATATATGTGGCTGTCCAATCTGCACTGGTGCGTTGTGTCTGCGCTGTGCCCATAGCTAGCCATTCCTTTAGGCATCTTGGCATGGTCCTCTTTGAAGCATTTTCAACCATTTTCCCAAACATGTACAAGGCTTTGGGTTTGGTCCCAAGTCACTGGGAGGAACAGAATTTGGTGGGAACAGAATTCATGGCTGTTTGCGTACTGAGATCCTGGCTTTTGTGTAATGAACTGAAGTGACATCTCTCGTAGGCAAGGTGTAGCATGAAGAAACACTGACAGCACTAAATCAAGGGCATTTTGAGTTTGATGCTTATGTTTTGTACTTTGGTGCAATTTCTTTCTCTGTCATCCTGACATATAAATTAAAACTTTATTACTGTCATCATAGGAAAATGCACTATCTTTAAGCCTATAACCTTTACTGAAAATCCTTAGATATCTAAGAACGAGGTAGGTCTGTGGGATATGCATGAATGTTTCGTGGCGCAACTTGACAGCAGTATTGTGAAGTGCATTGCTGTGGCACTGCTCTAGCTGAGTTTCAATGGGGATGACTGGATCTGTTAAAACAAGATTGTTTCTGGAGCTCATCGTACTAGCAGTTGAGGTGAGTTGCTCTTTACACAGATTTGAAGATTTTTGTATGTGATTATATGTGTGAGTTAATCGCATAGATTTCTTGAAATATTTCAAAGGCTGTGATTGTTAATATGGGGTCAGATGAGGAGTGGGAGTTCTTGTGGGAGTTTTTATCTGTGCAGAAATTAAATGTGGTAGTTAGTAGTAGACTTGTGCCATAGTCATTCAAAACGATAACAGCAGCTCTGTACAATAGTGAATAGGGCAGTCAGATTGTTCTCACTCGAGTCTCGTGACTGGCCGTGCCTGTCTTTCCTTATCCATCCAGGTGCCACAACATAGGTGTCCTAGTGTTGGTGCTGCATGACCTGTCGGATGTGCTGCTCGAGTTTTCCAAGCTCAATGTGTATCTCAAGGTGCGGGGTGGCCGCAGGCACGCCGTGCATGACCACATGGCCACCGTTGCCTTTGCCTGCTTTGCCATCACTTGGTAAGTACTTCTGCCTTTTCCTTTTTCCTGACTTGTTGTGTGTCCAGTAGCCATTTTAATGTAAAAGCTATTGTGCCTTGTTCTCTGGAACCGTCTGGCCAGCTGCAGTAGACTTCTGGTAATTTGACTTCTGTTGATTTGATTTTTCAGTTAATTTGATCTTGGCCGTAGGTCCTGGCTAGTTGCCATGCATTTCTATTGGCCCAAACTTTCGTTATTTCGATCGTAAAGTCGGCCTTCGTTGGATAATTCAAACTTTACCCATCAGCATGCACGTGCCTGATCCCTATGGTGACCCCAGTAGTGACCCCCTCACCAGCAGAGTCATTCTTGGCAGAGCTCACAGAACAGTGAATACGTTGAACACATGTCATCTCCCGTTATAAGCACCTATTTGCGGCCTGCCCTAGGAATATCTTCAAGCAGTAATGGTAGCTCACAATGTCCGATTAATGTATTTACTCGATTCTAACGTGGCCCTTTTTATTTTGTTGTGTCAAGAAAAATTAACCAAAAACCGCATTCTTGACGTTTGTATGCTTTGCTGCATAACATAACTGGATTGTGGCAGAACTAACTTTTGGAAGCCGGCTGCCACTGTGTAACATATAGTAGAGCCTCGCCAATTTTTCTTGCTAAACAATTGGATGCGCATCAGATTTCTACCTTGTTTAGGCATGTTACCTCTACATTATCTTTCTACTTTGAATACGTGGAAAGCAGGCATGCATTAAAATCAGGCGAATACTGTCAAGTGAATCAGCAATTTTCTGTATCTACTTTAATTCGACCTGCCGATTCGTCAGGGTCGAATTAACAGAAGCTGTCTATTCAATAAAAATGACCTTCAAATATCGAGGTTTAATCTTGAATATTTTCTCATTTTTTCATAAAGTGAAGTACAGTTAAAGCTCAATACAATGGACTTCGATACAACGAAATTCACGATAGAACAAAGTATTTAACTTTTCATAACCTCTTGTCCATAGAACACTATGTATTTAGAACTTCTATATAACGAAGTGTTCTTGTATGCCAGTTCAATATAATGAAATTTCATTGCTGCCGCAAACGAATGCTGAAACAATAAATGGAAACTTCCACGGATGCAGATGGTCAGTGATTGAGTTACAAGCAGCTGCTTGCAAACATACCTCTCAAATCGCACTCCATGCAACAACAGCAACCGCTGAAGTGGAGCTGCATCATGTTCCCTATAAAGTTCAAGTGCGATAAGATTCTATCGTGCCCCGCGCACTGTGCGCATTAGGTGCAAGTGAAAATGTGCGAGGATGAGAAAAGCTGGTGGCTTCTTGAGTGCCGCCTTCCCGTGCGAGCAAAGGGAAAGAGGGGGAGGGAAGCGAGCTCGTGGTAACGCGATCAAGCGCGCACTAGGGCGTAGAAAAGGTTGGCGTACGTCTTGGCCGTGGCTGCGCATGGCTGTAAGCGCCGCTGAGTACATACGCAGCCGCGCACCCTGCTTTATTGGTAATTTGCCGCGTATGCAAAGTAAAGAGTGGGCATGCCGAAACGGCGTGGTACCATGTAAGCTGTCTTACTGCGCGCTTAGTATTGTAAGTTGCATAATCTCAAGTTTCGGTGACCTGTTGAAGCGAGAGGCAGACGAAGCATTCGCTCCCCGCTGCCGGCGCTTTTCTCGATAGCGTCGTCCCAGTGCGGATGACACTATCAGCCGCGGGGGCGGAGCGCACGCGTGAGCGTGGCTGGCTTCGCTTAATTCGTAGTGCCGAGAAGATATCGTCGACGTACGTGGTATGAAACCGTATCATTTGTCACCGACTCCCAAATTTATAAAAATTAATTGTTTTCTCATTCAAATTTGCTTTTTTCGATCGCCTGGTAATTCGGAAAATTCTGCGGCCCCCTTTCATGTGAGAAAAATCGATCGGCGACTGTACTTATTTGCATAAAAGGTGAAATTTCAATAGAATGAAATTTCGATATAATGAAGCAAATTGCCGATTTTACCGACAGCAAGACTACAGTCTTACTGTCAGAATAAAGGAACTGTGCTTTTCTTTTTTCTGGCACTGCCTTTATGATGCATAGTTCTGTGCCTTACGACAAGGCTTGGGTGGGGCTCGCACTGGTCAAATTTTTCTTTCACTAAATATATTTCACGAAGTGACCTTTTCTATTACACTGAAGGGCTTCGAAATTTAAAAAAAGAAATCACAGGTGGTTGAGTGTCAAGGCTACGACAGTTGGCATGGAATAATCCAGCTGGTTCTGTGCCTACTGGACATATTGAGATGTCAAAGAACGCACAACGATTACCACTCTATAAGTAACAAACACAGCCATCTTGATGCACAGGTTTCTGATGCGGCTGCACTACTACCCACGCAAGGTGATGTATGCGGCCAGCACGGGGCTGTTCGTGAAGCAGGTGTTTCCAGCCCACTACCTGCTCTTCCTGGGACTGCTGTCGGTGCTCCTGGTCATGAACCTCTACTGGTTTGCGGTGTGTCTTCTATATATTTGTTATTTTATATATTTGGTGTTTGTACTGGTCTGTGTCAACTTGTCTGAAGCCTCTTGTGTGTCATATGTTTACTCAAACAGAAAGAAAAAGATAAGAACAAAGGTGGAAAAATGACTCATGCACGAAAAGCACAAAAATTTCAGAGGCAAGAGCAGTCATTTGCAAAGTGCATGCTAGGTGGTGCCATAATACTGTGCTTCAGCAAATGCAAAGTTCATTGGTGAGCTCCTGAAGCGGCAGTCGCTGTCCATGAGCATGTATGTCAGTGTAGCGTGCTGTGTGCAACTGAGACATGAGCTTGCTTTCACAAATCGAACTTGAGATCGCGGGTTCAACCCCGGCTGCGGCAACTGCATTGATTGAGATGAAATGAAAAAAATGCTTGTGCACTTAGATTGAAGCATACATTAAAGAACGTCAGATGGCCAAAATTAATCTGGAGCACCCACTTTGTGCCTTATAATCATACCCTTTCTTTGGCGCGTAAAACCCCAGAATGTTTGTTTTTTTCACAAATACTTTAACTTTCAGATTTAAGCTAAGCACAAGCAAAGAACTAAAGATTAATCACCTTCAGTTCTTTGCTGATGTTTCCTCTACAATAGACTTTCTTTAAAGATAAACTTAAGGCAGATTGTAAGTCAACATAAAGTGATGGATTACTACTCCAAGCTGTGGAAATCATCATTTTGACCAAGAAGAAAGCTGTCATAAGTGAGAAAAAAAGTTTGTTACACTGAAAGGATGAACAGAACTAGTTGGTGGTACTGCACCTTAGATGTGCACTGCAGTTTTTGCAGGGATGGACTGGAACTTCTCTTTTTGTCAGCTGCAATGTGCATCTGAGGTGAACTTAATTATTTGGCATATTAAGATGAAAGAAAGGACACTTTGGTTGACTTAATTAGATTTTGCTACAGACGAATTAACTGGTCCTGCTCCACACTATTTGGTTGGCAACTTTCACAGGTGTGGCGCAGGCAATAGCCCCATTCAGAGCACAATCTTTGAGATTGCCTCTACAGCTTGGATAATTTGAATTATAGAAAAATGGTGCAGCCCCTTCGGTCACAAATTTCTCTGCAACTAAGTCACTGCTTAGCATAGAAAAAGCATTGCAAGGTTTCTATTCTCAATTGAACATTCTCAATGGATTGTCTCTGTTCTAGTACTCATCGTAGACGACTAAAGAGACAGCAAAACAGACAGTGGCCATATATAGTGCGATCTGATAATTGTTTGGAAAGCAACCTGTCTACTTTCAGAACTATTACAATATTGTACCGCTGAGGGGGCTCTTGGTCCAATTATGACAAATCCACCAAGATAGACAGCTTCATGAAGACAGCATTGAAGTTGAAAACTATGCAGGCTAGTTTGCTCCCTAAACAATATGGCAGCTGAGTAGCATGCCTGGAAGGTTGTTGGAAAGTTCTCCTGCACACAACAAAATGTAGCTGTGCCTCTTTAGACACTTGTCTACCATTGTCTATCAAAGCCGGCCAACCATCAGGCCCAACAACAGGGACGACATTGCCAAAGTCGGTGATTGGGGCATGAGATGAGCTTGGACCGGTGGTGCCTTCATGCGGCAGCGGTGCAAATGTAATGGCATGTGAATGTGATGACCGGGCTAGGTGCAGCAGGCGCTGCCGCCAGCTGTGTGATGTAATATGTTCCATAGCTTTTTTTCCGTTTTGATTGCCGAAATGCCATGTGAAACCAAATCTGATCAAACATGTTGCGTTTTTGTGCGCACGAACAGTTACTGAAGCATGACTGAAGCTGGTTAGGCCAGTCATTTTAATAGTTTTTCATAATGGCCTCACCAGATGAAACGGCAGAAAGACTGGATATGCGCTGTCTGTAGGCCACAGTACTTGCAGTGCTCAGCAATTGAAGCATGATACTCGAATCACGTGGACCAGATGAAATGGCAGAAAGACTTGATATGCGCGGTCTGTAGGCCACAGTACTTGCAGTGCTCAGCAATTGAAGCACGATACTCGAAGCACGTGGTCGCCAGTACTTTTTGCACTGACTGTAAGCGCTGGGGATGCCAAGCTGATGAATCATAGGATACAGTGAAAGCAAGAACCTTTGTGACACATTGTGACTGCATTTGGTCCCACGGCTATCACCTAGCGCTCACTTGTGGCTAAAGAAGAAAATGGTGGCAGCCATGCACTCCGAGTATCGTGTTTCAATTGCTGAGCACTGCACATTTCCGGCAGTGCTTTGCTATAGTCTAGTTCTAACATTAATAAACGAGCTATTCACATGCAAAAGCTTCATGTCCCATGCGAATCGCCTGTCTTTGCCTCCACAGGTGTAGCGGCTCTGGAGCTTGGGCACTGAAGGCGAATACTCAGATTTATAGTTGTCATTTTGCCATCTTAGATGTGTATCAGTCTTTCCTTTAGGGTATGTTTTTCTTCCTTGCGCCTACTAACTCCGGTTGCACCTGGCACATGACTGTGTGCATCAACGGTGAACGCAAACGCAGTGGCATGTTCACACTCGCCACCACCGATGACTCCCGTCGGGCTAAAGTGGTATGTGACTGAAGATTGGGCTAGTTTCTAAGACATTAAGAATGGCGAAGCATTTCAAAGATAACAAAAGAATTGCAATGGACAGAGAACGGGAACTTACCGGCACATATGCGATCGGCGAAGCAGTTTAAAGAACAAACAAAAATGGAGGTAAATTTTTTTGTCCATAATATCTGTGGCTTTCGCCTATTTACATGATTAAATATGCAGCAATATTAATGTGTACAGCAAAATAACGTCTGGAACTGCTTAAGTTCAACGTATTGGCTTGTTGCAGTGAGCTCTGTTCACGGTGTTCATTTACATTGTAATTTGGACTAGTTTTCTACTTTAACTATTACCTGATGCTAGGAATGTGATTTGCCTTGTACAAGTGGTAACTTTTCTCAAAAGCAGACACACGAAAATGTGTTCTCCGGTATGTCAGGCCTTAAAACCTGCAGTGCGATTTCACTGGAAGCACCACGAGTGCCTTCATCCCGTTGTCTGTTTCACATGCCATAGCTCTGACTGCTGCCGTTCACGGCGCTGTTCGCCAGCACATTGCTGGCGCACTGCTGGTGCCTTATGATGGCTGCTCGATGCCTATTGTTCTTTTAAAAATGTATCTGTCGATGCTGGTCTGAGAAATATGCTTTTTAATTCTTTAAAAATGTCAATAGATAGCACTGTATTTTCATGACATTGCAGGCTACATTTTTTATATTTTTAATATTTAGATTTAGCAGAAGCTTGTGTAGCGCCTGTAAGCGGTTAAAGTAATCAGTATGGAGGGCCCCGCAGCGTGCATAATATTTGCTTGCCAACGGGTGAACCCTTTCAGATGTGACGGATGCCCCAATATCGGGGTTTAATTTTCTTGGATATTATAAAAGAAACACAGTGGTTTTGTGGGAAGGTGTGTTGTTTATGATGTCCCACATACTTTATTACTTGTCAGTAGAACATAGACGAAATTACTGAACGCAGCTGGCCGATTGTTTCTTGTTGAAGCAGTGGCTCGAGGGGCACCACTTCGTTATCGTTGACTAAAATGATGATGGCTTGCCATAGGCCCCCCCCCCCCCCTTCCCTCTAGCAAGAGAGCCAAGCTACGAAGCAGCGACCTCTAGGCGATAATGTAGTGCTTGTGCCGGTGTCGAGGAAGGAAGGCTTCATGCGGTCAATCAATATGTTGTCTTCGTGTCCATTCATCAGCAGGACGAAGTACTTGGGGCAGCGTTTGATGACTTTGTAAGGGCCGTCATAAGGTGGCTGTAGTGGTCGTCGCACTGTGTCGTGCCACACAAAGACGTGCGTGCAGTTTCGCAGAGCACAATTCACGAAGGTTTGGCATGAATAATGTTGGCACTGAACAGGAGAGACATTTGCCATGGCAGCAGTGAGGCGACTGGCATAATCACTGATGTCGAGCGTTGGTACTGAAGCCCGGTCAAAAAATTGCCCAGGTAGCCTCAATGTAATTCCAAACACAAGCTCCGTCGAGAAGCAGGAGGCGTCAGTCTGTATCGCACTGCGAATGGCGAACAGAATGAGTGGTAGACGCTCCGTCCATGGTATCAGTGTCCGTGATGCTGTGAGCGAGACTTTTAACTAGCGATGAAAGCGCTCGACGATGCCATTGGATGTGGGTTGCTAGGCCGTCGTCTTGATGTGAATGACATTGAGCCGTTGGGACATCGCATGGAACAGCGCGAAGTGAATTAACGACCTCGGTATATTGTAATGGTCGAGGGAACTCCGTAGTGACTAATCCATACTGTGATAAGACCTAATGCGACTGTCTCTGCGGTGATATCACTGAGTGGCATTGCCTTAGGCCAATGCACGAGTCGGTTGATGCACATTAAGATACAGTGATTGTCCTTGCATGGTGGTAAAAGACCGACCAGATCGATGTGCACGTGGCTGAAATGTTTGTCAGGAGGTCTGAAGGTTCCCAGTGGACTGACGATGTGGCACTGAACTTTTGTTTGCTGGCTCTGGAGACAAGCCTATGTTCAGCCTCGGACGTCACTATTCATGCGTGACAACAGGTATCATGTAGTGATGAGGTGCTGAGTCGCATGAATACCAGGGTGCGGCAAGGAATGCATGGCATCGAAGATGGTGCAACAAAATTGTGGTGGAACGTAGAGGCGAGGACAACCTGTAGAGACGTCGCAAACCAAAGGAATATTACAGCCTGGAAGTTGCACGTCTTGAAGTTGGAGGGAATTATCCTTCAGTCGTAAGGCCTGAAGTTTTCTGTCCTCTTGCTGTGCTGTAGCCATAGCTGCAAAATCCACGGGTGGGCACTCCTGGACAGTTGTGTTGACTTGTATACGGGATAGTGCGTGAGCAACTAGGCTGTCTGTGCCGCTAATGTGTCGAATGTTGCTTGTGAATTAAGATATGTAGGCAAGTTGGCAAATCTTACGGGGAGTGTGGGCAGAGTTGGTAGCGGTCCAAGCATATACAAGTGACTTGTGGTCAGTCATCATCATCATCATCATCAGCAGCAGCAGCAGCAGCAGCAGCAGCAGCAGCAGCAGCAGCAGCAGCAGCAGCAGCAGCAGCAGCAGCAGCAGCATCATTATCATTAGCATCATCATCATCATCATCATCAGCCTGGTTACGCCCACTGCAGGGCGAAGGCCTCTCCCATACTTCTCCAACTACCCCAGTCATGTACTAATTGCGGCCGTGTCGTCCCTGCAAACTTCTTAATCTGATCCGCCCACCTAGCTTACTGCCGCCCCCTGCTCGCTTCCCTTCCCTTGGAATCCAGTCCGTAACCCTTAATGACTATTGGTTATCTTCCCTCCTCATTACATGTCCTGCCCATTTCTTTTTCTTGATTTCAACTAAGATGTCATTAACTCGCATTTGTTCCCTCACCCAATCTGCTCATTTCTTATCCCTTAACGTTACACCCATCATTCTTCTTTCCATAGCTCATTGCGTCATCCTCAATTTAAGTAGAACCCTTTTCGTAAGCCTCCAGGTTTCTGCCCCGTAGGTGAGTACTGGTACAGTGAAACCTCGTTAAACCGTAGTTGGCCGGAGCTCAGAAAAAGTATGTACTAAATGGTAGTACTGTGTACTACCATTTTTTAGTACTATGTATTTAGTACTATGTACTAAATAGCATGGAGATCGCCCACTTACCCGTCGAAAACGGAACTCAGAGAGAGTGCGATGAAAGGGAAAAAAAACATGCAATATTTATTCACTTCGCGTGATAAAAATGTTATTTTCGTTTGATGCCACGACGGCCTAGCACGACGACAACAGCGGCCTCAAACTTACTGAAGCTGCATGCCAGCTTTTCAGCCAGCCCCCTCTTCTCGGCAAACACTCGCATGGCAGATTCCTCGTTGGCGTTACGTATTCTCCGTGCACGTGCACAGTAGTGCTGCAAAAGTCCAGCGGGCGCCTTTTTCATTGCCGGGTG
The DNA here is from genome assembly GCF_050947875.1 of Dermacentor variabilis. Taxonomy (NCBI): domain Eukaryota; kingdom Metazoa; phylum Arthropoda; class Arachnida; order Ixodida; family Ixodidae; genus Dermacentor; species Dermacentor variabilis. The sequence goes on along the minus strand of NC_134572.1, from coordinate 30,063,384 downwards.
CCGGAGTTTGGAATACTTTTCATTTGGAATAGAGTTAGTTATCGCACCCCTGTTCTCGTCGCGATGATTGCATTCATGAGGCTGTCGTAATGCGCAGCTTATGCCACTGTCGGGCCTGAACCGCCCATGCTGTTGCTTTCCGTGTTGTCCTCATCACTGTCACTAGTCGACACTTCGGCAACAACACAGGCAATGATGGTGAAAAGTCGAACCTCGTAGCCGACATGTCTCACAGCAGCACTGCCGAGCAACTTCATCGCATTCCAAATGCCACACACTGTAGTCAACAGCAGATCCCTGTTGCGTGCCAGCGCCGACTTCTTCGTGTCACGTTCGATAGCACGAACGATGTCTAATTTTTCTTCTATGCTGAGTACCCGGCATCTTTCTTTACCTGAGCTTTGGAACAACGCGAGTCATTGCTCGCACGACGCCATAACACTCTCTGGCACAGCGTCGAAATGATGTTGATGTTGATGTGGTTTCACGCACAAACTCACAGGGCGCTTGGAGGCGGTTGTTCTGATCTCTGAGGCTTGTTGTTCTGCTGGGCTGCCCGATGCAGACGGCGCACCGCCGTGTTTGCACGACGAAAAGTTGAAACGCTACGTTTTAACTGATGCATACGCAATAAGCTAGCATGGTTTATGCGTATACAAAACACATTATGTTCAATGGTCACTGAGTCGGGGATTTGACTTTACTACTTTTAAAACGAAACTACTGTTCAAGTGGGTACGGTTTAACGAGGTTTTACTGTAAGACACAGCTATTATACACTTTTCCCTTGAGGGATAATGGCAACCTGCCGTTCATGATCTGAGGATTCCTGCCAAACGTACCCCAGCCCATCCTTATTCTTCTGATTATTTCAGTCTCATGATCAAGATCCGTGGTCACTACCTGCTCTAAGTATTATGTATTCCCTTACCACTTCCAGTGCTTTGCTACCTATCATAAATTGCTGTTCTCTGTGATCAGTGGTCAGTGAGGATGTAAAATTACTGACCTTTGAGGAAGTGGCGGAAATGTGTCACAGCCAATTAGGCCGCCAGCAGTTCACTACCGAAAGTGCTGTATCTATGCTTGGCCTGCATGAGCTTTTGCGAGAAGAATGCGACTGGCTGCCACACACCATGGACAAACTGGCGATGCGACAAATGGCGACATCCGAGGTGTCCACTGCGAGTGACGTCATGGCGTCATACATGTTATGTGCAAGGAGATTCGCGTTGGCGAAAGCTTCCTTGATGCAACTGTCTTGATGTGATAATATATGGTATGCGGGAGTGCGAAGCCTAAACATATGAAGACAGTGCGCCGTGTGGTGGCGAAGATGACAGCGACTCTTTGCAAATACCCGCAAGAGGGCCATCATCTTCATCGACTACAATTTGGGAGCGTCGGCAGTGGCGCCTCAGAAAAGCGTGGCACGAGAGAGGGTGGCCCGTGGTCCCATGGCGTGAGCAGTGCGCGAGGTTCGGCGTTCGACGGAAAAGAGCTTCCTCGCTGGGCGTCTGGCCCATAGGTGCTATCGCCGCCCATGCCACTGCGCCATACCCGAGCCAACGCTGTCGCCCGCTGAGAAGTTACCTCGCCCCGCTCTTCCGCTGGGCAACTGGCCCAGGAGGGCTGGCGGTCCTGGACTGGGGCGATCGAACGTTCGAGTGAGCGGCCACAGGACTACTCTGCCAGCTGCGGACGCGACCCGGTGAGTGCGGCTGGCCACATGAACCCCGCGAGGCGGTCCGACCCGGCTGTCCGACGTGGCTGTCCAACCCGGCCGTCCGACGTGGCTGTTAACCCGGCCGTCCGACCCTGCTGTCTGACCCGGCCGTCCGACGCGGCCGTCCGACCCGGCCGTTCGACGCGGCCGTCCGACGCGGCTGTCCAACCCGGCCGTCCGACGCGGCCGTCCGACCCGGCTGTCCGACCCGGCCGGCCGACGCTGCTGTGCGACTCCACTGGCCGACATCAGTTCCACAAGGTCTCCAACACAGCGACACGCGCTTCCGCCTGAACTGTAGGCCGATTATAATTGACTGATACAAGTATATAGCTGCATGTCATGTGAGGTATTTTGGGGAGCTGTCGCGTGTGTGTGCCGTTTATATATGTTGTGTGCGTCAATACAAGTCTGATGTGTGTTTATGCTTCTGCGTGCTGCCTTTTGCTGGAGTGATCCTGCACCCAATAACATCACGCTTGACACCGTCTGTCCACGAGATGGGAGCATTTGCTTTTGTCTGACTGGACAGGAGTAAGTTGAGCGGTTGCGGTACGGCAGCGCAGTGATGAATGAACCGTCGATAATAATTGGCAAGCCCAAGGAATTGTCCCAGTTGCTTTGTAGTCGAAGGTCGTAGAAACTGCACTATAGCGTCCACACGAGCAGCAGGAGGAGATATCGCACAGGCACAGATGCGATGGCCAAGAAAGTCCTGTGCACTGATGCCAAACTTGCTCTTTGGTCTGTTCACGACTATAGCCCATACTTCTGTAGTTGTTCAAACACTTGGCGACGGTGAAGTGCATGGTCATCTGCTGACGTTCGGAAGACGAGGATGTTGTTGATGTATTCAAAACAGCAGTGCAAACCACAGAGAACCTGATCGACAAATTGTTGAAACGTTTGTGTGGCGTTGCGCAGACTGAATGGCCTCCTGAGGTACTCAAACATGCCAAAAGGGGTTGTTATGGCTGTCTTAGGTACGTCGGAAGGTTCCATAGGTATTTGGTGGTATGCCTTGACTAGGTCTATTTCACTGAATATTGTGCAGCCGTGCAGCAACATGGTAGAGTCCTGAATGTGTGGGATGGGGCACTGATCCTGGTTCTGTCACTACAGTAGAACCCCGCTGTTATGTTCCTCACTGCTGCGTTTTCCCGGCTGCTACATCGTTTTCGTCCGGTCCCGGCATAGCTTCTATAGGATCCAATGTATAAGGAACCCCGCTGTTACGTAGTAGCTGTGAAAACGTTCCGCATGATACGTCGCAACTTAGCATCCCGAACCCGCCTGGGCTAAAGCAGGCAGTGTGCTCCAACCGCCATTTTGGCTTTCGATTAATTTTGGCCGGGCTTGGCCGGGCTTGGCTATGGAACTGGCTGCAAGAAGCCGCACGCAAGTTCGAGAGGCCGCCACTAGGTAGCCATTCGTGAAAAATGCTCTCACTATCATCACTGTGATTACGGTCACCGCATGGTTGTTGGACGGGTCGACTCATGGAGGAAGGAAACCCTTCCTCTGTGGAAACCTACGAGAGGCCCTGACGTCACTCTTTGTGAAGCTAAAGTGAAGTAGGACGTTGGCGTTGCTCATGGCGTTTCTCCGCCTATCGGGCCAGTCCTCCTCCCTTGTTTACATTTCTCGTGAAACCACGCCGGGCTGCGCGCAACCGGGCTGCTCCGACGCGCGCGCTCCGCAGCAATACTAAACAATCATTAACACGATAGCATGATTACGCCAAAGAGGGCAAAATTTCTCGCGGATATTCCTTTGTCCGTTGCCATTGTCGTGGCGCGGTGACGAGGAGGAGCACAAGCCGCATGATGCCGGGGAGTTGCCAAATCCTAGCTTTGGAGAGGCCGTCGTGGCTCTGGACCTCCTCCGCAGGTACGCCGCACCTCACAGCGACACTGACAGCAATGCGGCCTTCCAGGCTATTGAGAAACGTGTGGTGAGTTCTAGCAAGCGAAAGAAACGGCAAGCCATCATTCTGGACTTTTTTAAGTCCTAAGCGTACTCTGTAGAAATAAATTATCTATAGTTGAAGCTGCACTTTTGTCGTTCATTTTCGGAGCTTTCCTCACTGTTGCGTTTTCCCGGCTGTTACGTTTTTTTTTTCCCAGTCCGGTGAAAAACGTATGAACGGGGTTCCATGTACATTGTTGAGGGCACGGTAGTCACGTCATGGTCTGCAGTAACTGGAGGGCGCTTGGGGTCCATGTATAGCGGCGATGACCATGGACCAGGTGATGGGTGGATGTATACGAGCTCGAGCATATGTTCGAACTCTTGCCACGTGATCTTGTAATGATCAGGAGCGAGACGACAAGGACTTGCAAAAACTAATTAAAAAAAATTAAATTACAGGGTTTTACATGCCAAAACCATTTCTGATTATGAGGCACGCCGTAGTGGAGGATTCTGGAAATTTTGACCACCTGGGGTTCCTTAACATGCACCTAAATCTAAGTACATGGGTGTTTTCGCATTTCGCCCCCATTGAAATGCGGCCGCTGTGGCCGGGATTCGATCCCGCAACTTCGTGCTCAGCAGCCCAACACCATAGCCATTGAGCAACCACGGCAGGTGGACTTGCAAAAACTGGTTCTCCCTTGATCACAATGTGATAGGTGACATCGTAGGTCCGTATGTTCGTACCGTCCGTATGTTTGTATGTTCGTACGGTGGTGACAGGTGGAGTTGTGAGGTGGCGGCGGCGGACCTCCAGCGTAAGAGAGATTACGCACACCTCTGCAACGGTGTCGATGAGATAATGCACCTTATTGACGCAGTCGGTCATGTAAAATAGGTGGCTGGTTGTTGGGCCAAAAGCACTCGTCGCCTTCAGTGTGAGGTTGGCGCGTTTCCCACAAATGTGCAGATTGGCGGCACTCCTGAATGTGGGCTACATACCGGTGGTGGTATCAGCACATGCTGCGGTGGGTACTCGGTGAACTGACATGACTGCGGGAGCGGCGGCGATTGTGTGATGCGCTATGTTGATGGTTGGCCTTGAGCAAGTTCATTTGGGTCGTCAGCTAGTCGATCTTGCGATTGAGCATCTCGTAGGTGGTGAGGAGATGGTCTAAGCGGTCATCACGGAGTGGGGCATCACTTGATTGAGCGCAGGGTCTCTCGATGGCAGCGAGTACAGGTGTACCAACATCCATGATCTTATCAGCCATCTGTGCGAGTGAGTCAAGTGATTTGGATGATGATGTGCTCAAGATCATCCATACCTGCTGAGGTAGTCGCCGCAGGAACAGCTCGTGAAGGATCGAGGCATCCAGTGCGGCAGAGCAGTCTCCGATGAGGTGCTACATGTGGTGCAGAATCTCCATAGCTTTTCTATCACAAGGCTCCTCTGCGGTGAGCAGTTGCTGCAGTCTACGCTGTTCCGACTCAGATGTCTGGCATATGAGTTCGGTCTTCAGATCATCATACGGATTTTGAGGAGGCGGGGAGCGGAGAATATTCCTGCCGATGGCGATGATGGGAGGTGGTAATGCACTGATGACATGGTCGAGCTTCACAGTTTGTGATTCCGTCTGATCCCATCAAAAAGTGGCTCGATGCTCAGAAACCAGAGTTCTGAGTCGGTGTGCCAGAATTCATCATAATCATCAGCCTCGTTATGCCCACTGCAGGGCAAAGGCCTCTCTCCCACACTTCTCCAACTACCCCAGTCATGTACTTATTGTGGCCATGTTGTCCCTGTAAACTTCTTAATCTCATCCGCCCACCTGACTTCCTGCTGCCCCCTGCTGCGCTTCCCTTCCCTTGGAATCCAGTCCGTAACCCTTAATGACCATCGGTTATCTTCCCTCCTCATTACATGTCCTGCCCATTTCTTTTTCTTGATTTCATCTGTCATTAACTCGCATTTCTTCCCTCCCCCAATCTGCTCTTTTCTTATCCCTTAACGTTACACCTATCATTCTTCTGTCCATAGCTCGTTGCGTCGTCCTCAATTTAAGGAGAACCCTTTTTGTAAGTCTCCAGGTTCCTGCCCCGTAGGTGAGTATTGGTAAGACATAGCTATTATACACTTTTCTCTTGAGGGATAATGGCAACCTGCTGTTCATGATCTGAGAATGCCTGCCAAACGCACCCCAGCCCATTCTTATTCTTCTGGTTATTTCAGTCTCATGATCCGGATTCGCGGTCACTACCTGCCCTAAGTAGATGTATTCCCTTACCACTTCCAGTGCCTCGCTACCTATCGTAAACTGCTGTTCTCTTCCGAGACTGTTAAACATTATTTTAGTTTTCTGCAGATTAATATTTAGACCCACCCTTATGCTTTGCCTCTCCAGGTCAGTCAGCATGCATTGCAATTGGTCTCCAGAGTTACTAAGCAAGGCAATATCATCAGCGAATCGCAAGTTACTAAGGTATTCTCCATTAACTTTTATCCCCAATTCAGGTCTCTGAATACCTCCCGTAAACACGCTGTGAATAGCATTGGAGAGATCGTATATCCTTGCCTGACGCCTTTCTTTATTGGGATTTTGTTGCTTTCTTTATGGAGGACTACGGTGGCTGTGGAGCCGCTATAGATATCTTTCAGTATTTTTACATATGGCTCGTCTACAGCCTGATTCCGTAATCCCTCTGTTACTGCTGAGGTTTCGACTGAATCAAACGTTTTCTCATAATCAATGAAAGCTGTATAAACGGTTGGTTATATTCCGCACATTTCTCTATCACCTGATTGCTAGTGTGAATATGGTCTATTGTTGAGTAGCATTTACGGAATCCTGCCTGGTCTTTTGGTTGACAGAAGTCTAAGGTGTTCCTGATTCTATTTGCGATCACCTTAGTAAATACTTTGTTGGCAACGGACAGTCAGCTGGTCGGTCTATAATTTTTCAAGTCTTTGGCGTCTCCTTTCTTATGGATTAGGTATATATTAGCCTTCTTTCAAGATTCCGGTACGCTCGAGGTCATGAGGCATTGCATATACAGGGTGGCCAGTTTTTCTAGAACAATCTGTCCACCATCCTTCAACAAACTTGCTGTTACCTGATCCTCCCCAGTGCCAGAATTAGGGTAGCTTGATTTTGGCGACGACAGGGTCGGTTGCCGTGGCATTCATTGAGGCGGCGTCACAGGGTGCGGTGTCCATGGTCTGTTGTGGCAAGAGGTTTCTGGCAGCATAGCCCAGAAAATGAGAATGGCCTTGCAAACTCTGATGGATGAACAGGTGGCATGTTGCCATCTGGCATCCGTGGTCACCACTTGTGGGAAGATGTGTGGTTTATGATCTCCCACATTCTTTATTACTCGTCAGTTGAACACAGACGAAATTACTGAACGCAGCTGGCTCAATCGTTTCTTGTTCGAGCGGTGGCTCGAGCATGCAGTGCTTGGAGCTGCGTGCTTAGGCACCACTTTGTTATCGTAGATCAAAACGCCATGTCTCGCCATAGTTTATTTTTGCTTTTGTGGAAGGAAAAAATGATACAGATAATGGCAAATCCCTTCTGTATAGTTTTCACAGTACTAGCTTTATTACTCATTTCCTACCTAGTTTAGTTTCGATGCGCACTCTTTTGCTATGGTGCCACTGTGTCCGAGCTTGGGCTTGTTCTATTCCAAGTTTGGCTCGTGTGAGTCCAAGCTTGGCTCGTATTCCTAGTCAGGAAAGAGCCACCACTCCAATCAACAGCTGATGGTTCTAAGCGAGCAGCCATCTCAAAGTGATCACATGGCCATGCTCAAGATAGGAGCGCTTTCATTTGTTGGAACTTGACCAATCAAAGAAAAGAGAGAAACAGATGAGAAAGAGAGCAACGGATGAAAGAGATACAACAGAGCGCAGAGCAATCCTGGAGGAAGCACACTGATGAAAGGACCACCCTGGTCCCTGGGAAAGAGGTGTGCCATAGCGAAGACAGCAAGACAGCAGTTATATAAACCTACAACAGATAGCAGAAACATGCAAGATTGGTGACTTTGTATGGTGGCACGAATATTTGAATGAAGAATCACTGTCGTAGCGTTGTACAAGTGTGGGAGCCCTTGCACTTGCAGACGCGCACGCAAGCACACACATGAAGGGGCGTGTTCCGCAGTGCATTAACAAAAACCCAGACTGAGCAAACAGGGAGAGAGGAGAGGAGGCGAACCTGTGCCCACAAAAACAGGCTACACTTATCGCTCAGCGATAGCGGTGAACACAGTCGGCGATCATCGAAAATCTGACCAGCGGATCAAGCGCGTCGGCTTTTATACATCAGTCGTCGAATGTTCCAGAGTAATCGCTGGGATCCACGTGGCTTCCACAAAGTTCTACATTATTCGCGTCGCGCACACATGCGATCAGATTACACAAGGCTCGGTCAGAGACAGCGGATAGAAGCATCGATAACATTCCAGAAACTTCCGATACATGCAGGCACTTCCTGCGCTGTGCGATAACATTTGTTAGGCGGTAAAACGTGTTGCCCGATAAAGACAAACAAGTACATGTGTCAATATCCCCCTCTTAAAAAGCATCGACCCGATGCTGCGCACAAACGAAAGTAATAAAGAAGCACTCGCAGAAAAGAAAACAACAAAATAAGGATAGTTTGTCAGCGTCCGTAAAAGGGCTTAAGATGCACCACGTAGACCACGTCAGATCGTGCGCGGCACTGCTGTGAATGCGAAATGCCGTCTGGCACGACCTCATAGTCCAGTGTGCCAATACGTCAGATCACCTTGTAGGGTCCGAAGTAGCGTCGCAATAGCTTCTCACTCAGTCATCATCGGCGTATCAGGGTCCATACCCAAACACAGTCGCCGGGCTGGTACTCAACGAAGCGTCGTCGGAGGTTGTAGTGTCGACTGTTGGTACGCTACTGGTTCTTGATTCGTAGGCGGGCGAGCTGTCGGGCTTCTTCGGCGCGCTGGAGATAGGTAGCGACGTCAAGATTCTCCTCATCAGTGACGTGCGGCAGCATGGCGTCGAGCGTCATCGTCGGGTACCTGCCGTAAACCAACTTGAACGGCGTGATCTGTGTTGTTTCTTGCACAGTGGTGTTGTAAGCGAAGGTTACATACGGCAGGACTGCATCCAACGTCTTGTGCTCAACGTCGACGTACATCGCTAGCATGTAGGCAAGGGTCTTGTTCAGGCGCTCCGTAAGACCATTCATTTGCGGATGGTACGCAGTTGTCCTCCTGTGGCTTGTCTGGCTATATTGCAGAATGGCTTGAGTGAGCTCTGCTGTAAAAGCCGTTCCTCTGTCGGTGATGAGGACTTCTGGGGCACCATGTTGCAGCAGGATGTTCTTGACGAAAAATTTCGCCACTTTGGCTGCGCTGCCTTTTGGTAGAGCTTTAGTTTCAGCGAAGTGGGTGAGATAGCCCGTCGCCACGACAATCCAGTTATTCCCGGATGTTGACGTTGGAAATGGCTCCAACAAATCCATCCCAATCTGCTGGAATGGTCGACAAGGAGGTTCGATCGGCTGTAGTAACCCTGCTGGCCTTGTCGGTGGTGTCTTGCGTCGTTGACAGTCTCGGCATGTTTTGACGTAATGGGCGACGTCGGTGGTCAGACGTGGCCAGTAATACCTCTCCTGTATCCTCGACAGTGTCCGGGAGAATCCGATGTGCCCAGCGGTTGGATCGTCGTGTAAGGCGTGCAGTACTTCTGGACGTAGCGCTGACGGTACAACAAGAAGGTAGCTGGCGTGGACTGGTGAGAAGTTCTTCTTCACAAGCAGGTTGTTTTGTAGTGTGAACGAAGACAACCCGCGCTTAAATGCCCTAGGGACAACGTCGGTGTTCCCTTCCAAATACTCGTCGAGGCCTTTTAGCTCCAGGTCTGCTCACTGCTGTTTAGTGAAGTCTTCCGCGCTTGTTATTCCAAGGAAGGCGTCGTCGTCCTCGTCGTCTTGCGGCGGGGGTTCGATGGGGGCGCGTGATAAGCAGTCGGCGTCAGAGTGTTTTCTTCCGGACTTGTATATTACGGTGACGTCATATTCTTGCAGTCGGAGGCTCCACCGCGCCAGCCGTCCTGAAGGGTCCTTTAAGCTAGCTAGCCAACACAACGCGTGATGGTCGCTGACGACTTTGAATGGCCTGCCATAGAGGTAAGGGCGGAATTTTGCTGTAGCCCAAATGATGGCGAGGCATTCCTTTTCAGTTGTAGAGTAATTGCCTTCTGCTGTTGACAGTGACCGACTAGCATAAGATATAACCCGTTCAAGTCTGTCTTTCCTCTGGACTAGGATGGCACCAAGACCTAGGCTGCTGGCGTCAGTGTGTATTTCAGTATCGGTGTCCTCGTTGAAGTGTGCAAGTACCGGCGGCGACTTCATGCGTCGTTTGAGTTCTTGAAATGCATCGGCCTGCGGCGTTTCCCACTTGAACTCGACATCACATTTCGTTAGATGTGTTAGCGGCTCCGCAATGCGTGAAAAGTCCTTGACAAAGCGCCTATAGTAGGCACACATGCCAAGGAACCTGCGCACTGCCTTCTTGTTGATTGGCTGCGGGAACTTTGCGATGGCAGCTGCCTTCTGCGGGTCGGGCCGTACCCCAGATTTGCTGATGACGTGGCCTAAGAATAGAAGCCCATCATAAGCGAAGCGACACTTTTCCGGCTTCAGAGTGAGCCCTGATGACTTGATGGCCTCTAATACTGTCGCAAGCCGCTTAAGGTGATCGTCAAAATTTCCGACGAAGACGACGTCATCCAAGTAAACAAGACAGGTCTGCCACTTCAATCCTGCTAAAACCATGTCCATCACGTGCTGGAACGTTGCAGGTGCTGAGCACAGTCCAAATGGCATAACTTTGAACTCATAGAGGCCATCTGGCATGATGAAGGCAGTCTTTTCGCGATCCCTTTCGTCAACTTCTATTTGCCAGTAGCCAGGCTTCACCAGTCACCACCACTTGACATCTGGTGGAGGTACTTTTCGTCCATGTACCGGACGCCCCCGACAAGCCGTGATCCAAGCCTGGACCGTAAAGAGAGCACCAACGTAGTCACATACCATCGAGCAAGCCGTCGTCTACAACAGCTGCCCCCGGAGCATGGACTTCTACCTGAGAAGACCAAGAAGATTGTGGCCAAGACAACCACAATGGCTGCCCCAATGTCACCCATCGTACTTCGACAACCCAGAGAGCCCCCTACCTTCCGTGGAGCTACGTCGGAGGATGCTGAAACCTGGCTCGAAACCTTCGAAAGGATCTCGACCTTCAATAACTGGACCTCTGAGTATAAGCTACGACACGTGTACTTCTCCTTGGAAGATGCCGCGAGGACTTGGTTCGAGAACCGGGAGTTCACCCTAGCAACATGGGACCTGTTCCACAGTAACTTCCTGAGGACGTTCACGAGTGTTGTCCAAAAACAAAGGGTCAAAGTTCTGCTGGAAACTCGAGGCCAACTACCCAATGAGACCATCGCCATCTTCACCAAAGAGATGACCCGTCTTTTCTGGCACGCCGACCCGGAAATGTCTGAAGAGAAAAAAGTATGTTTCTTGATGCGAGGTGTAAAGCAAGAACTTTTCGCCGGACTAATCCGAAACCCACCGAAGACTGTAGCTGAGTTCCTGACAGAGGCTACGACGATTGAGAAAATGTTAGAAATGCGCACTAGGCAATATAACCGCCAAGTGCTCACGCCTCAGTGCGCCATCCAAGCGCTGGGCTCCATCGATCTCCAAGAGACCATAAGGGCCATTGTGTGCAAAGAACTGCGCAAGGTCTTGCCTTTGTCGCAGCCTCAAGTAGCCTCGATCGCTGACATCGTGAAAGATGAGGTTCAGCGATCGCTGGGAGCTCCTGAGGTGCAACCTCAATTACCGCAGCCCCAGCCAGAAGCGATGACCTACGCCGCCATCGCACGCCGTCAAGGTCCCCCTCCGCGACTGCGCCAGGGCCCTGTCACGCCGCAGTTCCGTGATCTGCCGCCACCGCCAGCACGACCACCCGTTGCCCAGCGCACCTACGCGAGGAAGACGGACATTTGGCGCGCCCCCTACCAACGCCCGCTCTGCTACCACTGCGGCGAAGCCGGCCATGTGTACCGCCGATGCCCATACCGCGACCTGGGATTGTGAGGATTCGCCGTCAACGCACAGCGCCCGAGGGAAGGTCAACGCCCTCGTGACGTTGCCAATTACCTCGCCGCTACTCAGTGGAGCCCTCAACGACTGTCCCGTTCGCTGTCACCAGGCCACTACCTGTCGCCGCTGCGCCGTCCATACACTGGCCCAGCCCGGGGCTGATCCGTGAGTCCATATCCGGAAAACTAAATGTAGCAACCGATGGAGGTGCGATTGCTGTTCGTCGAACTGACGAAGAGACTGCCTCGACGACATAACAACGACACGCCGCCGTCCCGACGAAGATTGGAAGCAAAGAATATGCCGACAAAAGACCACCTGACAACGCCACGTATCAGCCACCGTCGTCAATGCGATGCAGCCGTGATCCGACGCCAAGGCCTAACTGTCACGCAAGACAAAGAACCACCGACCTCGACGTGCTTCTGGACGGCCACACAGTCACCGCTTTAGTAGACACAGGAGGCGATTACTCCGTCATGAGTGGAGCCATCGCAGCCCAGTTGAAGAAAGTTAAGATTGCATGGGAAGGCCTGTTAATTCGGACCGCTGGAGGACACCTCATCATGCCAACTGGAACCTGCTCGGCAAGAATTATCATTCATGTCCGGACTTGCTCAGCACCTCCACCAGATGTCACGTGGTGGTGACGTTGAAGAACACAGTAGCAATGCTGTGAAAGACAAAACTAACTCTTATTGGGCGAACCTGTGCCCACAAAAACAGGCTACACTTATAGCTCAACGATAGCGGCGAACGCGGTCGGCAGTCGTCGAAAATCTGACCAGCGGGTCAAGCGCGTCGGCTTTTATACATCAGTCATTGAATGTTCCAGAGTAATCGCTGGGACCCGCGTGCCTTCCACAAAGTTCTACATTATTCGCGTCGCGCACACATGCGATCAGATTACACAAGGTTCGGTCAGAGACAGCGGACAGAAGCATCGATAACATTCCAGGAACTTCCGATACATGCAGGCACGTCCTGCGCTGTGCGATAACATTTGTTAGGCGGTAAAACGTGTCGCCCGATAAAGACAAACAAGTACACGCGTCAATATGCTTCTAGAAACATACAGCAGATGGCGGAACTACCTCAGAGCTCTCCAACTTCATGTTACTGCACACGTCCAAGTGGAGAAAGTGGAAAATGTATAGGTATGGCAATGACATGGCGGGACAGAAACTTGGAAATGTACTGGTACGTCAGTGACACTGAAAGAGTAAAACTATGCCACATTATGTTTTTCTTGGGGTAACATTTAGCAGTAGGTTCAGTTTAATAGATTCCACATGTACAAGCAATACTTGCCTGTATTATTCACAATACAGCTCTAGTGTGCATTGTCTGTAGCGATGCACAAAAAAATTTCGATTTTTTGCAACAATATGGTGGCGCCATCTGCCACTCCTATGGTTAAATGTGCCTCTCACTGTACTGGTGACAGACGGCGCCATCGTTTCCTTGCAGCAAAATTGTCATTTTTTGAGTGACGTAATTTCAGATTACGTGCACTTCATCTTTGTTGTGAACAGAACAGGCCAGTATGGGTCATAAACGTAACGTTAAATGATACTCAATACATAACGCTATTTTGTGCAAAGCTTGAGCTCAAATTAACTTGCAGCTCAGCTGGAAAACGAATGTATATCTGGTGCTTCTATTTATGCAACCCTCTGTATTTTGCACAAAAGCAATTGGTTTTTTAAATGAATGCTTTGCTCAACCTATTTCAGGCCATTTTTGGGACAAGTTGCAAGACGTTCTTAGGCTTGTTCCAAACGGCTACCACACTTGCCGTGGTTGCCTAGTGGCTTTGGTGTCGTGCAGCTAAGCACGTGGTCACGGGATCAAATTCCAGCCACAGCAGCTGCATTTTGACGGGGACGAAATGCAAAAGCACCTGTGACCCCATGTGGTCAAAATTAATCCGGAGTCCCCTACAACGGTGTGCCTCATAATCAGGTCATGGTTTTGGCACGTAAAATTCCATAATTTAATTTAATTAAAAAAAAAGGCTATCTGCCTGTTCACCCTGCCTGAAGTGAACGACACTGAGAGGCTCATGTTCCAGCGTTGTCTGTGATGCAGCTGATCGTGCTGTTCACGGTGCGAGTGCTGACGGGCGACATCCAGGAGCTGGATGACACACGAGAGTACGATGTGGCTGAGAAGTTGTGCTCTTCACCATCTGCCAGCAATGGCCACCACCGAACGTGAGTACCAGCCATCTTCTAGCATTTAGAGCACCATTTAATGAGGCACCTAAAGAACTCTGTACTCAGCCATTAATGCTTTGGTTAATTAGAGCAGTTCATTGTTGAATGCAGTGGCAGTAGAATGTATGGTGATAGAGTTGGCAAGTTTGGAGAGTTCAGCAGACGTACTTGCTGGCACAGCAGGAAAGGTGGGATGCAGCAAGACAGTGTGTTAGCAGTGCCAGCAGTTAAGCAAAAGCTTGTCTCATCGTTTCATTTCTTAGGACATGGTGGTCACATTATGATGGAGACAGAACACACAGCAGATAATAAAGCTCATGCACTTAGATTTACGAAAGCATTTCAAAGAAATGCAGATTGTCAAAATTACTGTATTTACTTGTGTAAGTCCTGCAACCCTATCCTGGAGTGCAAAAATTCGGAAAACAAGCTTCACTAAGCGTCACATGCGTACCTGCATGCATGGCAAACTTTTACAAGCTGGTACGAGATGGCACTAGTTCTTGTCCTACCAGCAATGGCATATCTTAAAAGATAGCGATCACAGCATTGATCCAGCTTGCTTTAATGGCATTGGCTGTGCTGAGGAGTGTTGTTTAGTGGGTTTGGCTACACTGGGCTTTCAGGCGCATCAAGTCGTTTGTTACCGTGCTTATCGAAATCGATCAATTCGATCAGAGTGTTTTCTATGTACTGCTAAACATTTCCTTTGGAAATGTTTCTGTTCTATTAACAACGTCATGCACTGTCTTAAATGGTGACTGAACTTTGACTATTTGTAAGAGTGGCCATTTTTGGTAGATCAAGGAGTCTGGAAATATAAAACTTCAACTGATGGCATCTTTGAAGCTTTCCTTCAGTCCTCCTAGCACTTCCTAAGTAAACCGACACAAAATATATACTTTGTTCAACACAGCAACATAATTTTTAAATGACAGCAGCAGTGAAGACACAGCAGCTTCTATCGGGTTATCCGCTTCTGATCTTACATCTAGGCTGTTTTAATGATGTCTCAGGCAACAGGAAATGTTCATAAGTGCATCTTATTTTAATAATTGTGTTTGACTAATATCAAATGCAACTTCATTTTTCCCACCGTGGGTTGCTTTTACCCATCAGCATTTAAACAGCGTATGTACAAATTATTACAAGCAATCCTTCCTGTCATGTGGGGTTTTCACTTACACATAAGCGCACAGTCAATATCAGACTGACCTACCGAAGCTTGATTAGCAGTCAATCTCTTACATTTTGAAAACCACCTGTGCAGGTGCCCTTATTCATTATTGTACGATACCGTGCAACACTCCACTTTACTGTAAAGAGCTGTACAGGAACAGAACAAAGCATTTGGAAGCTACAGCGCTAGTTGAACATTCACTAGACCACCTTGCTTGTGTAGAAACGATGATCGAACTCAATAATCAAGTAGGAGGAGGCTTCTACGTGCTCCCTGACCTGATAACCATTGTTTCACGAGCCTAAAGAATGCAGTAAAAACTTAACAGGTGCCAGCTACGATGAGTAAAAAGAAATGCTTCTAAACGAATAGGAACTTATTCGTTTACACATTTGTGAAACTGCTGCTTTCCCACATAGCATGGCCATCACTATGGCCAGTATTGACAGCAACAAATCTTCATAATAATTTTTTTTTGCACAATGTGGCTTGGAATTTTTGGGAACTAGGAGCCAGATGCATATTTGGCATATTTCAGATTTCTTTTACCCTCCATACTCATACTAAAAATAGCAAATCACTACTTTCATTTGTGTTCCTCCTTGGCTAGCTTCTTTGAAGTTTCACATAACAATTCTCAAAAACTGTCGGAGCAATTACTACTGCTTTACATCTATTCAAAACACCAGTGATCAATCTATTAGTATTTTATGTATCGTGGTATACATTGTGAGTACAGTCTACGCTCGTTACAACGGACTCACGTAAAACAGACTTTCAGATAGAATGGACCATATTTCAGCCTTAGTTTGTTCTGCCTATTTTATTAATGCAAAGAATTTCGCTTTTAACAGACTCCGTACAATGCACTACTGGCTACAGCGGACGAAATTAGCAGCAATTTTTTTCAAAATTCGTCGTATAAAATGTAATTTTCCCGTGTCGACACAGGCTGACAATTGACTTGCTTGACAATTGACTTGCAATTGGAGGAAGGTGGGACGAAAACGCGCTGTCTTCTTTTGCGCGCGAGGCAAGATGGGGTAGGGGGAAGGGAAGGAGAGAGAGGGTTCTATTCTGACAGCTGCTGCTTATGGCGCGGACGAATGATCAGCGATGTGGACAAAGTGCACCCAGTTCCTGTAGCTTCGTATGTGCTGTGCCTTCGATGTTTAGTTTGTGTTGAAGTGAGAGACAGCACGAAGGTCAATTCGCTTGCTGATGCTGCTGTGCTTATCTTGCTTAATTTGCTATTGTACTATTGCAATTGATGCTTTGCCTCTCCAACGAAACTGCGACTTTTTTGTTTTAACTTTGAGATTTTGTCATTAAATCGTTTCAATAAAGTTGTTAGACATCGCGACAAAAGTTTCAAAAGTGATGTGGTTTGGATATTACAGAATTTGGATAAAACGGATATTTTTTGTTGGATTGTCAGGGTCGTTGTAGTGAGATTTGACTGTATTAAGTCTTGAAATAAAACATAACAACATAAAAGCTCTGAAAATGAGCACATTTCTTGCATTAACGAAAGTGTTAAGATGGTATCATCACAAGTACATTTGTGTCAATTTTAAATGCATGGCAAATGGTTTCATTTGAGTCTGTCGTCATCTGTTTCAAGGTTACATGAATCTTGAACAGTAATGTATAGAAAGGAGCACGACAAGCTTTAGGAAAGTGCCACTGAGGTGAGCACATCAAATGGCAAAGGCAGCGGAAGCGATGCGGACGACTGATCATATTGGGCGGCTTATAGAACTGTTCTGTATAGCGGCCTGAGCGCAGTTTGAAGCTTCAGTGAATAACCATAAGCCTGCCTCATGTAAGGCTTGCACCCTGTAAAAACCAGAAAGAAAAAATAAAGAAAAGTGCGACCCTGCATGGGTAGGTATGGTAATTTGTAGCCGTACATTACAGTCTCTGTCATGGCCTGCTGAGCAGCTTTTGGGGTGTAAATGCCATTATTCTTTTGAAAGTTCAAGAATTTAACAACACCTGTATTTTTAGTAGGTTTTAGTTGCTACAAGATCATGAAAACTACTCTCCAATAGCAAAGAAGGCACTAAAATGCAAAACCACTCCTGCAGGTCTGACGAAGCTGTTGTCCTACGACCACTGAGCCAAGGTGATGGGGCCAAACCAGAGAATGGCTTCCAGAACGGCTGGCATGGAGGTGTGCGTGAGCGCCACACACAAGCGCAGCCACAGAATGGCTCTTAGCCGACCACAGTGGCCAGGTCACACTCCCCTGTTGTCAATTGTCCTAGGATCGGCTGCCCTATGCACGTCGAGCTCAGAAAATGGCACTTTCTATGTTGGCTACACACGTCTGCTTGAAGTGTTCAGACATAAGAAGCCAACAGCCAGGCGTGGGCACTCTGCTACTGTTACTCAAGGCACGCCATGCCGTGCTAGTGTAATTGGCACGCGTAAATTTTTCAAAAAGGCATTCCTTCAAAAAAGTGGTTCACGAGGAGGAGGAGGAGTACACTTAGCAACACACCACTGAGGGCTGCCACCGCAGCAGCAGCTCTGCATCAACATTTGTGCAATGTTAGATACGACGTTATTGCGTGCACTGCCTTGCGCTTCCAACAAATGCTCTCTCTAAACACTTGGCTATAAGCAAGTTTGGAAGTATTATGCTATTTCTGTGTGTTCTGCGCTGTGTCTTATTAAGAGAAGCACTTTTTTGAAGGGATCACACAGTTGAGTGTGTTTTTGCCTATGTCATTTTGACTAAATGGCACAGTGCACCTCTGGGATATGCCAAGTTCGATTTGCAGTCTTTTGAGGCACTTTGGCACAGTTGCTGGCAGCAGCCGAGCCCATATGTAGTGATTAAAGAAGAAACAGCATTTTGAGAAAGAACACGGTACTTTGGGATTTGAATAGCAATGTTTTCTAATCAATTTTAATAGTTGATATTTTTCATGTCTAAGAGAAAAACTTAGGGGTTTTACAAATAACATCTGCACATTTAACTCCTGAGCTTCTTCCATTCTGTTAGGCGACTCGCCAAATAAGTTTTTACATTCTCAAACTAAAGACGGCACTGGAGTCAAGCAAATAGATAGTATGCTTTTGAGCTTAGTGCTTGCTTAGTGAAAGAATAAAAAATATGTATGGGTGTATAAGGAGTTACAGGAACTTAGGCACGAAGCTCTTTCGCGGCTCTTGCTCATGCAATATGACACTAATGTCATTTTTGGAGGGTCATTTTTGAGTGCTCTAGTGTGTTCCAAAAAGGCTGATCTTGTTCAGATGGTTGGAAAACGGTCCTCTGGCTCCATTCGGATCATTATTTGTGGTCACCCAACTCCAGATTATAGCGCTGAGAGGCCTTCCTATTATTACTGTTAGAGCAGACGAGAAAACTGGCCACTTATTGGTCATGTGACCCCACCTCTTCCTGTGGTTGCGCTAGCAAAGAGGACTGTTGATCCGTTCACAGCGACAATGCCATCCAAGTGCAGCCAGAGGCGGTGGTATCGCTGGCTGCTTCCCTGGAAGTTTCCCTCACCATTCACTTCCTTGCCTCTCACTGCTTCAAAAAAAGCAGCTGACTGTTTGGTTAATGCAAGATATCTTTCACTTGGACCCAGAGTACTGCTAGAATCGGTCCGCTCGTATTCGGAGGATCACGACAAAAATCTGCTTGCGAGTGCAAGGGCTGAATCGTACTGGAAACAGGATGGCAAGCACCAGCAGAGCGCACTCAACCCTGGACCATTTTCAGTGGGCTGTGCCTGCTCTCATCTGTCATCCTTGTTCTGTGCTTTTTGTTAAACCTAACATGTAATATTGCCCAAAGTGGCGTAGAGGCAACTATCGCATTACGAGTACAGCTTAGGGCTGAGAGAAAGTAGAAAAGTTGCTTGTGCAGTCGTTTCTGGTTTAGTGTCTTTTCCCATTCATTTAAGCTGTGACTGTTTTGATACTTCTTTTTTTGTCTAGGTGTTCTATTCTCTTTGGTGTCCTTCTTGCATGATGTTTAAGCTGGTGGTGTTCATTCGTGCGCCTTAGGCAGTGAACCGCTGCTGTATTAGAGTTTTGCATGTGTGCGTCTCTCTCTTTGTATCTTTTGACCCAAGGTGCACAACTTTGTCTGAATAGCAGCAGCAGGTGGAGTCGGGGCATAGATAGTGGATTTTACTTGCACGGCAAAAATGGCATGAGCATCTGAAACTTGAAATACCTGCTATGCTTCCTCAAAACCAACAGTTCAGTCAGTGTAGTTTTCATTGGATAACCTTAACTGTTCCATCAAACTAGTCTACCAGTTATTGCTGCTTTAATTTCTGAAGCAATCTGCCAGTGCTATACCTTGTGGTTGGTACCACGACACAACAGTGTTTTCTGCTTCTGGAAATTACACGAGGTGTAGTTCGCTTTCAAACATATGCAGGCGGTGAAATGTAGTGACCCACTTTCTTATCTCTTTTTCATTTAGAACCAGATATCACAGTGATATCTTTGCTGTCAGGTTCGCCTCAGTGGACGAAGCGAATATGGTGAAAGGACTTCAGAGTGAGAAAACAAGGAAGACGGCACCTAAAACAATGCTTTTGAAGCTTTTGAGATGCAACTACAATTGGTAGCCCCAAGCTCGGGTAGCAAATGGGCTATCAGCAGCCTTGCTATGGTTTTCATTGCTTCTGCCTTGGAGTAGTCTGTCCGCTTTGCTGTCCCAGGAGGCCAGCTGAGACCTTTCCTCTGCTCACGTCAGTTCACAACTGTTGTTTCTTTAAAGCGAAATTCTAGTTGGGGGCTACTTCTTGAGGACAAGCATGCGCCGAATGTTCTCTGGGCTCACTCACTTTGCTTTCACTTTGAGGTCAGCAGCTGTGAACTTGCTACTAACATCAATATAGCATTCTGTGCAATGATTGCCTGAAGGCTTACTGATCTCAAGGAGGGCCACAATAGTGGCACTTAATCATGACTGGAGTTAGTATCTGCCCATGATAGATATTGCAAGCAAGAATAGTCCAGGGAAAGGAGGTGGGACATGCGCTTTTTCTATTCTTACTTACACTATCTGTCATGAACGCATACCAACTGGCCAGTTTTCTTCATTGCTTCTGTATCCATTCCCTGATCTGGTGTTCCCGCTGCAATCTTGCTTTTTCTGGTGTTCACTTCCAGTATACGGAATATCTTGTTGCTTACAGTATTGGATAGTTCGCTATGGCTCACAATGAAGTATTAACACCATTATTGCGGCTAACATTGGAGGTATGTTGCACAGACGTCTACGTGGGTTTCACATCCGCATGGTTGTGTTGTTAATTACAGCTATATTCTCAGGTGCCACCCATTGATATCTTTTTTCTTTGCTGGCAGTTCAGTCCAGTCTGAGTGCTCTTGTAGTGAGTTGTTCTTTGTCTTACGTTTCATTATCACAGAATCTCAAGAAACCCAACCCTGTTATTTTGGCACATTTACTTTCTTGAGGCAGCACTTATGGCTGTCTTGCTATGTGCTGATCAAAGCTTCGGGGCATCTTTAATCTGTCGTTATAATACCTTCCTGCAGTATTAAAGAAGACTACATCACATTACTTAGTTTCTCTTTTTCATTTTCTCTCACTTTCTCTCTCCCTTTTCATGCAGCTGTGAGCAAACTCATCATTGCCTTAGTACTTTTACAAAAGCTTTCAAAAAATCATAGAAAGAAATGTTGATTAGTTTATTCGTGAAGCTCATGTGCACATTTTCAATAGGTAAGTGGATGCCGAAGTCTTCATTCGGCAGAACTTTATTATTTGGTACTCACAAGTTTTAATGGTTTGCTGAAAGTGGGCTTTACCTCATAGCGGTGAAGCTTACGTCTCAAAATTGCTCCGTGTAGCTGGTATAGTGGTTTACTGGCGGAGCCACCAACAAAAGCAGAAATGAGGTGATGCATGTCTTTGGAAGAAACATTGGTCCACAAAAATGTAATGATGTCAACTTTAGTGCTTCTTTTTCTGAAGATGAGGTATTACAGCCAGCTTTCATTAGAATCTGTTTCCATCTTGTCATTTATCTAGCAAAATGAAGACATTTCTGTGAGGGCTGCATTCTATTCTCACATTTTTGATGCTCAAATAAGAAGAAACAGTCTCTTATAAGGTGACATAATCTGCAGCGGTCAGTGCACACGAAACTAGTGAAAGGAGTGTACGTATTCAGCTGAACTTCTAGCTGCGCAGTCACTTTTCACCATTTAGGAGCTGCTTTAGAGAGCCGTCTGATGCAACTGGTATATAAATTTGTGCAGGTTTTTTTTTTTTAATGTGAGCAGAAAGAATGACTAATGTTGTGGATTTGAACTGTTATTTTCGTTAA
Organism: Dermacentor variabilis; assembly: GCF_050947875.1. NCBI lineage: Eukaryota > Metazoa > Arthropoda > Arachnida > Ixodida > Ixodidae > Dermacentor > Dermacentor variabilis. Next base: position 30,041,845 of record NC_134572.1, on the reverse strand, counting down.
GAAATTTCGGCAAAAGTAGGTTGACAAGCTGAGCTCATCTGTAGGGGAAAAGGTTAAAAAATCCATGGTCAATGTTCTATCATATCGGCTGATGGTTTTTGCTTTTAATAGTACCATTATACACACTGAGGCATGTAAAAAACAATATTGGAAAGAAGACGAAAAGGCTACAGCCACTGCTAAAAGACTGCTCCTGACATCTACTTTGTCAGTTTTATGCCTAGTATTAAGAAATTACATTATTTATCTTATTTGCTGTTTTGCTGCACCAGACTGGGCCTTTAATGATAGTGCCCTTAGCAGAACTGATGTCAGCATTACAAAAATAAGTAGATGGCATGCAAACAGCTGGACTTAAAGGTTGTATTATGCTTAATCTTGCTATTGTCCTATTGTCTGGACTGTTTTTTGTATGTCTGCCTTGAACGAACCAGTCCAACTTCATACACTCCTGCAGCAAAAACCACTGATTTGAGCAAAGGAGTGCTTCTTTTAAACGTTGGATGCTCTCATGCTTGTTTGTCCGACTCTCTTTACAACATGGAAACTTTATCATCAGAAAATTGGGCAGACTGCTCCGGATGACATCATAATGTTTGGCAATGTTGGTACACTTTAGTGTGGGGAATCTGAAAAGGGGAGGCCACTAGTGTTGCTTACAGAGTGGAACCCAATGTTTTAACAATACTGGCAAGGTAATGTTCCAAAGTGTGCCTTGTAGCTAAAGAGGCACTTAGCATTGTCTGCAAATTCCATCTCTTCTGCGCATTGTTAGATTGCAAAGCCTATTTGTGCAAGTCTGCAGAAAGCTCCACAAAGTCAAGTGCACATGACGAGTTCAGTGGAATTGTGCCATGCATTTCCATAAGCTTTACCAAAAAATTTCACAGCTGGGCTTTTCACACATGTCGGTTGACATGACCAAAGTGGCCATGCTTGTGCTTTATGTTGCAATGAAGTAGAAAGTTGATTGCAGCATTGATGGCACTGAATGCGAGCCTGATTATCCCAGTTGCATTAGCCAAACCCACAAGTTGAGGATGGATTTGTGAAAGGCAGTGCGAGCAAGATGAAACTTTCCTCAACTATGACGATTTCTTTTCAAGAAACCTGAACGAGTTTCCTTTGTAGCTTCATGCTACATATAGGTTGATGCTATCTTTCGCTTTCATTATTTGAAATGCATAGGGAAGCCCTTCCTCGGGATTTCGCAGTATGCCTATCTGCAGTGTGCTTAGTTTGTCTGTCAGCACTGGCCAACTGTCTCGAGAAGTTATGCCAAGGTCTGTGGACTAGGCTCCACACTGGTGCTGCCCTGTAGTCACCTGTAAGTGCACTGTGTGCCTCGCTTGGCCTCCCCCTCGGCAACAGGGTGTACAGCTGTGCCTGCAGCCCTTACAGCTGCACCGCATATACACTGAGGCTTTTGGGGCCTCCTTGCATGGCATGTGGCGGTTGGGCGCACTTGTTGGTAGGTACTAGTGTTCGCACTGTGTGAGTGACAGCTAATTCCTGGAGCAGGCTGCTCTTGGGACACTTTTGTCACGTCTTTTTTCAAGTCTTTAGTGGGTGCGGTGGGTGCACAAGGACTGGTGCAAGGCAAGCCGCATTTCTGTTTCTCGCAAGCATGATAATTCAGATGTGTGGCATTTTTCTTGGTCAAGTTCTTTTTTGTGCTAAATGATTTCAAAGGGAAAATTAGCTGCTGTGTCTGGACATCAATGTTTATAAGATGCCTCTGTATGCCATTTCCCTTTTTTTTAAAGGAACACTAAAGAGAAAAATTAGTTGAGCTTTGTAGTTACCCTTCCACAATACCAAAAAAGAGCCATCAAAAGAGCTGATGCAGTTCCTACACCAGCTCGCTCCGACGTCAAGGATATTGATGGCATCTGGCCGGGCCCATTTCATTTTTGATCTGTAAAGGTGGGCTTTTATCTGTAAAGGTGGGCACTATATTCTGAAGGAGGTGAAGGCTAAACATAGCAAGTTTTCAGGACCTTTATTGCACCATAATCTTCCAAGCAAGGGAAAAAAAAAGATGAAGTCTGTGAATCACGCTTGCATATTAGTGCTGGGGTTTTAGTGGGAAATTAAAAAAAGAAAAAAGAATTTTAGGTCTTAATTTTCTCATTTAGTAACCAACCTCTTGCCACAAAAGTAACAAGAATGCAGTTTTGACACAATACCTTATCCGGCTACACTAATTTGGTGTATCTCTTTAGTGTTCCTTTAAGTGCATTCAGCATTGTTGTGTGTACGCATTGAGCAGGTCACTGACTGCAATTATTCTGTAATGTGAACCTGCTGAGAGAGCTGTCTGCAGTAAGCTCTTCTGAACATTTGAAATGTTTAGGAGGAATAATGTTTAATTTGAATGTTCCCTGTCCAGCTATGTGCACATTAATTGGCTGACGTTAACACCGTGGAAACTCAAATTTACTACAGGTCACTTCATTCATTAGGAGCTCACCTTATAGGCACTGTTTAAAAATAGTTTTCAAGCACTTGATTGCTGTACTGTTGCAGTCAGTTTAACATAGTGTAAATTTAAGGGAAAAGGTGTCATTACTGAATGACATGTGGTGATGTGTCGAAAGTACAGTAATTTTAAGATAGCAGATTTCCCATGTTCTTTGGTGGTTTCATTGTTTCTAGAGGTAATGGCTTGTCTCTATTTAATGTGCAGAACTTTTATATGCATAAAACATGCTCAACGATTTGAAAGGTTCTATAGCTAAATAAATGAAGAAGGAAGAACATGTTTTATTGTAATGCTACTATATAGCTGGCACCATCTTTAGCAAGGCGGCATATTCAGGAAGCCTTTTCTATCTGCAGTGCTTCTTGTGCATTCACTGCTGACAAACATTTGATATCATGTGAAAACATTGATTGCATGTTTCAATTGTACTGCACCTGTATCTGCGTGGGCTCACCTTTATGGAGCTACACCTAGCGACAGCCTTTGCACAGCAATATGATTGCATCTGTTTTGAAGGGTACATGGCAGGCTGTGTCTTTCCTTTGTAAGAGCCCTTTATGAAGCTTCCTTTTGCGTGTATACCCAAGCCATCTACTGCTAAGAGTGGATCACATATCGTAAATGTGTTATCTTTATGTGTAGATGGTTATGTTATCAGTTCATCTCTGAGCACCAAGGTCATCCTTGGTGGTACACTGTTGGCACTTTTAGTGTTGTGCGTGTAAATGTCATTGCTTTGGTGGGTTTCCTTGCTCCTGGTGGTGTGAGCACCAGCGTGTTGTGTACCTTCTCATTAGACATTTCTTTTGGCACTGGCCCTGTGTTCTTTAGTAAAAGCTCAACATAGGCCCAGCTTGCTTCCTCTGCTGGCTTCCAGGAAGTGGTCTTTCCTTGTGATGAAACATGATGCCTTGTTAGGAAACTTTGGACCTGTAGGGGCTGGCTCTGTACGCAGCTGTAACGTGCACAGACTTCCCAGAGAAGATGTCGAGACGAAAGTGCCCTGACGGTGGCCAGCTATTTTGGTTCTTTGGGCCATCGAAGCGCATGCATTTGTGCATCACCTGACACCCGCTTTGTTACAGGGATTGCACATGTTGTGACTGCGAAAGGCAGGTGCGCCTGAAGGTACGGAAGGCCCTGCACAGAAACTGTGCCCATAGGACTTTGTTCAGGTTGGTCAGCAGGGTGTCACTGTATGGCATAGGCATCACTGCACTTGACACAGAAGTTCACATGATGGTTCACGTCTTTTGCTCTTTTATTGTTTCTTGGCTGCACCTGATCAGAATGGTTTCTTGCAGTGCTTGCTGTGCTTGAGCAGGGCTATGGCACAAAGGTAATCACCATGCAACGCAGTCCTATGAAACTTGGCACTAATTAAACTTAGCTCATTCTTGTGAAATTCAGTGCAGTTCTATAAACTCAATGGAATCCTATAAAAACGTATGGGTGTGGCATAAACAGTACCACAATGGCCCCGGTAATGCCTCTTGTTTGCACAATGTAGTAGAAGTGCTTGCATTCACCGAGCAGCCAACTCCATCAAAGCAGAGCAGAAAACGCATTTCCAGACTTATTTTTAGCTCTTTTCGGTGCAAATGAACACTACGGTTGCTCATGAAACATAAGTGGTGCAATGTTAGCTGGTGCTTCGATTCTGGCCTTTGAGCGAACATCTGTTAAACTCGTTTTAATTATTGAAGGCAAGATGCTGCTGCATCAAAGAGATGTTTCGTTTAGACGAACATTGTGCACAGCTGTCTTTTCATGACGCAACGGCCTATGTTTGCAATGAGTGTTGGATTCCGTGGTGTCTTCCATCCTCAAGCTTTTCAGAGCTTCCAGTGTTGAGGCACACATTTGGTATCCTGTAGGCGATAAATTCGTCAGTATTTCTGCTTGCCATTATTGCCAGTTTCTTTCTGTACAGGGCCTGCCGTATCAAGTGTGTAAACTGAAGTACCAAAACTTGGGAGCTGTGACATTGCACGCTGCCGCTTCCACATGCCATGCTGATCAGGCTGATCAGCGTTTGTGGGCTGCGCTTGTTGCTTCTTGGCACAGTTGCCGTCTTTTGACTGCCTGCCTTTTTACCACAGCAGTGATCAATGATGCAGAACTGTAGAAAAAGAAAACCAACAAACAAAGCTAGTCCGACTTTTCTCACGTGTGCATGTGTGCATTTGTGTGTGTGTGTGTGTGTGGACTGGGTGATGCAATTTGTATGTCACCTTTCTCTAGGTGCCTATGGTCGTTCTTTGTTTTTTCCACCTTGTCTCCTATTGGCAGAAATGTGTTTACGATATGTGTGTCTCGAGAGAGAATTCATTCTTTCGGTGTTGTTTATTGAGATCCATTATATGTGAGGTGTGCGTGTTACTTATATTGCTAGCACGGGAACCAAGCGTGTGCTTGCGCTGCCTGCAGCGTGTATTTTTCTTTTTGTTCTCTGCCTTTTGCTGTTTCTCCTTGCGCGTGTACTGAAGTGCTATTTCCACAAGACATGGTGTCCAAAGCAATGGAGCTTTCTGAGAAAATAAATGCGTATGAATATGTCATCACACGTCATCTGTCTAACTCGCATGTTTCCTTTCTCCCCCAGCGTGTGACATTATTGACACCGAATGTAGTGTTATTCATTACTAATAATTGCCCAGCACATGGCATCGTGGATGCTGTAGCAGTGCAGCACTCGCACTTTCCTCGTTGCTGCTGAAGGTAAGCCAGTGAGCTATCCTGCATACCACTAGTGGTGTTGCAACCTGCCTTACTTTGCATGCATGACATGGCATGACAGGCTTTCGAAGCCTATATGCACTTTGAGCCATGCGTCATGATGTCTTGCATGCAAGCCGACGATCCATGAATTCAAAGCGGTATGCTGGCAGCCCTTAGTGCTGGTTAATAGAAAATGTGTACTTACTTTTGTGCATTCGTGTTTTTATGGCTGTAAAACCAGAGAATGGGGCCTTGGATATTTCTTTAGGTGATGAAACTCTGAGAGGCGGTGGTTGTCTCTCTAGGCGAGACAACTTCGTAGTCCTAAAGGTGGGTTGATCGGGGGGAGCTGCTGGGTTCATGGAGCTCATAGTTGCTCTACATGTAGTAACAGTGTTCATGTGGGGACCTTACATGGAGTGCTGGGGGCACATGTTTGGACAGGCCCACTCATGCTGCGACTTGGGCCAGAGAACACCTGTAACTTAATGCCTCACTTGTCTTGCGAGGGCCCAGTTTCAATGCATATACTTAATAAATTCGTGGAATTCACTGCAGTGGCGTAGCCAGAAGTTTTTTCAGGCCGAACGGGGTAGGTGGCAGTAGGGGGGGGGGGGGGGGAGGAGTTGTGACGTTGGCCCCTTAGTTCCCACGATATTTTGATTGTTCGGAGGAGTTTTTTAATGTTAGAAGATGCTGAACTTCTCTTCAATATTGCACATGCGGCGTAAACAGGGAACCAATAGTCAGACATGAAAAAAACTTTTCACAATAACAGTTTATAGTTTGTTTACTTTATTTTCGCCGATGCGGACTAAAGAAGCCTCGATTGCATTTGCAGAAATCGCAGCAGCTAAAAAGACAGCGTAAAATATCAATGGCGGCCGCGGATGCGTGCATGATTGCGACGAAATAACCGCGGAGGGTGTTTATGGGTGGGTCCACTCTCTCGTTTCAGGGGAGGTTGCGAAACTCCTCCCCACATTTTTGTTTTCTGTGTTTTGTTGTTCTTGTACATCTTCAACAATATGTTTAACATGCGCTAACTTGACTTTGTAAGTTAGATTTCCTTTTATGTTGCCGAGACTGGACTACGTACATCTCACAACTATTGATAACCGCTTCAAAATAAGTCTTGGCACATACAACCAACACGAAAAGCGAGTTTTTTTTTTTAAATATGGGTAGGCCCTAAAAAAGTGTGCTGCTCTTCAGTGAAACGATGTGGGTCCCACAGGTCAAATAATGGGCAGTCAAATAGTTCTCTAGACGCTCTGTTTTGGTAGGTAAATGTTCCGGGCGTGCTGTTCTGGCGGGAATGTATTTGATCGCCGCTACCTTTGGGGCGCAACACAAAGGTGAGTGCGTTCCACGTGATAGCGTTATGGATTCCGGCCGACAGGAAAAGCACTGACAGTTGCATGCACGACCCACATTTCTCATTCAAATATACCCGAAAAAAAAAAAACTATCGTGACGAACACAGTACCCATTTTATGAACACCGAAAGCTAAGAAAATAAATGCGCAATTTGGGAATCGGTGTGAGCGAATAATATTATGGACCTATACCTGCGCTGACCTTGTTACTTATCACTTTACTAGCATGCAAATGAGATGTGCATTTCAATCGTCTCAAACCGCTAGGTGCCACGAGCGAAGAAGTGTAGTAAAGGTGAAAAAAGTAATCATGAGCTATTCAAATCACTCGGGCGATGGGGTCATTTCTTTCGTTTTTGTTTCCACCAGGTGCCGCCACACATGACTGTTAAAAATAAACATAAAAAAATTAAGTGTGCAAGTGAACGTTTGGTGCGTGACATTTCCAGAAGAGTCAAAGGTGCACCAAAATGATTCTGGAACCGTGGCACTCTGAGCGCTACTGAAGAATTCGCGAAATGGTTATAAGGAATTCGTACAGTAACATCTTCGAAGTAGGTGTACCGAATATCGAATAGTAGATTTCGAATCGAATCAAAACAAGAAATAAAATGCATAAAAGCTGAACATTGAATCGAATACTGATTGTTAGAAAATTAACACATAATTTTATGCTTACAAATTTTGTGCAAGAAAATTTGTAAGCATAAAATTATGTGTTAATATGCGTATATTACTCTCCGAAATGGCAACGCCAACTGCACTATCGGTCGTGAAGGCGTTAGATGCTATGGAACCGCTATTAGCGGCTCTAAAATAAGGGTGTTAATCATGGCTCTCACGATAAAACACTGGACATTGGAACAAAAGATGTATCATTCTGTTATAATGCAATGGAATGCTCGAGGTTTATGCGGCCGCATGTCTGACTTTAGGCAACGAGTCTTCAAATACCGCTTCCCAGTGATCGTGATATGCGAGCCAAATCTCACGTCGGAATTTCGCCTTTCCGGATACGTTAAGCTCTGGTCACGTGAAGATCGACACAAGAGCAAAGTGTTAATGTGTATACGCAGTGACATGACGTTTGTGCAGACCACGATCGCTCCACATGACAGCAATGAATATGTGTGTATGACACTAAAACATAAACTGCATGTGTTTTCGATCATCGGCGCCTACATACCTCCTAGACAAAGACTTGATCTCTCTTATCTATCCACTGTATTACAAAGTTCCCCAGGCCCTCATGTTGTTATTGGAGACTTCAACGCTCATCATCCTTACTGGGGAAGTGCCGCAATGAACTGTCGGGGTAGGCACTTGATGGACTTCATAGACACTGAAGGTCTGGCTGTCATCAACGATGGATCTCCAACTTACATCCGCGGCACTACCTACGGAAGTTGCTTAGACCTCACTATTGTACCTCAGAGCCTCCTGCCCTTAGTCAACTGGTGCTTGGACATAGAAACGCATGGGAGCGATCATATACCAACATATGTGCAGATGAAGTGGTTTGTGCAATCAACTGCATCTGCTGTCCGCTGCACTGATTGGTCCACATTCACTACATCTGTCGAAGAGTACTGTGGAGACATCACTTCACCATCTGATATAGAAGACATTATTGTATCATCAGTGCAGAAGACAACTAAGTTCATCAGTGCACCTACATCCAGAACGGCGATTGATATTGAATATGAACGGCTCCGAGCGATCCGTCGGAGAGCGGAAAGGAAGGTTAGGAGAACTCAATCGTCAGCAGACCTTGCTTTATGTCGACGAGCTCAACGAAAAATACGGCGTCACCTTCAAAAAATGGGAAAACAACGGTGGAGGACCTTCTGTTCGTCTCTAGATCCTCGAAAGCCACTTTCTAGGATCTGGCTGATAGTACGAAGCCTTCGTGCCCCTCCTCAGCAAAAACATCCTTTCCGTGCTCTAGCACTTCACCAATCTCTGACGGAAGTGCAGGTTGCCGAAGACTTCTGTAAGAGAGTCACCCGTACCGATGCTTCAGCATGTCCAACATTGGATCGACCCGTGCTACCTCCTAAGGATGATCGTCTTGACCTTCCTTTCACAATGCCGGAATTGGAAGCTGCACTTGCTGCGTCTAGACGATCTTCTGCCCCTGGACCTGACGGTATTTCGTATACTGCTTTGTGCCACCTTGGGATGGAAGGTCGGAAAGTCCTGCTGTCATACTATAACGCCACGTGGTCATCCAGTACAGTCCCGAAGCAGTGGAAAACCAGCCGTTTGGTCGCCCTCCTAAAGCCAGGAAAATCGCCTTACGAAATGTCATCTTACCGGCCAGTAGCTTTAGCTAGCTGTGTCGGTAAGGTGATGGAACGGATGGCGCTCACTAGATTAGAATGGTTCATAGAAAAGAATGAGCTTTATCCTGAAATGATGACCGGATTTAGACGTGGCCGGTCTGCAATAGATGGGGTCATTGATCTCGTGTCCACGATCGAACACGAAAAGAAGCGACACCGCCTTGTAGGAGCAGTTTTCTTAGACATAAAAGGAGCCTATGACAATGTACTGCACGAAGCCATTCTTGATGCCCTCAGTAATTTAGGCATCGGCGGCCGTCTCTACATGTGGATTGATAATTACCTAAATGGTCGTACAGTCTTCATGTCCACGACTGATGGCGAAACGACAAGACACGCTGTGGTCCGTGGAGTGCCTCAAGGAGGAGTTCTCAGCCCGACTTTTTTCAATGTTGCCCTTATTGGCCTTGCGGAAATAATTCCTGATACAGTACACATCAGTACATACGCAGACGACATATGCATATGGGCATCCGCAGTCACACGACCGCAAATTCGTGCCAGATTGCAGCGTGCTGTTTCTTTAACGTCTCAGTACCTGCAGTGCCAAGGACTGCAACTGGCCCCAGACAAGTGCGCTGCGATAGCGTTCACACGGAAGCTTATGTGTTGGTATCCAATGATGATCAATGGAAATGCCATCCCATATGTCACCCACCACAAGTACCTCGGCGTTGTCATTGACCGCGGTGTTTCATGGTCGAAACATGTGGCAATGTTGAAGAAAAAATTAACTGGGCTTGCTCAAGTTTTTCGCTTTCTGGCCGGTATGAAGTGGGGTCCATCTGAGCGTTCGCTACTCCGGCTGTACCAGACTCTCTACGTCGGATACATTAGGTATAGCCTGCCAGTTTTATCAGGTATGAGCCCGTCATGTTTACGCACGCTGGAAAGTGCCCAGGCACAGATACTGCAAACATGTCTCGGTGTTCCACGTTGCACTTCAACCCACGGAACAATTGAGGAGGCTCGCGTCACCCCTTTACCTGTCTATCTACGATGCGAACCTCTGCGAGTATTCCTGCGACTGCTTTGTCGTCATGGACACCATCCCTTATCGACATTACCCGATATACGGCCGGACTCCACTTTTTCAAGAGCCGTTAAATGGCAAGAACCTGCCATACCAGCATACTTTGCCCCGGCTGACCTTCCACATACGCCCCCGTGGGTAATCTCCAAAATGCCGGTGCGTCTATCTATTCCGGGAATTTCTAAAAAATCGCGAATACCTACCGTCGGCCTCAGACATTTAACACTTGAATATATATCGAAAGAATATGACTCCTCGGTGAGCGTGTATACAGACGGATCGGTATCGTCGTATGCGTCTGGTGCGGCTTTCGTCGTGCCTGCGCATCAAGTCATTCGACGGTTTCGTCTCCATAACAAGACGACTTCAAGATCTACGGAACTAGTGGCAATCAGAGAGGCCGTTCAATATATTTCGCGACAGCCTCCTCAAATATGGACAGTCTTCAGCGACGCAAAATCGGCTCTTCAACTACTTAGAGTGGTGTTGAAAGAAAGCGCTTACAGAGTGTTGGCTCTTCAAACTGCCGAGCTCTACACTTTAGCACAAGAAAACGGCCACCACATCACATTTCAGTGGATTCCCAGTCACTGTGGTATACAGGGCAACGAACTGGCCGACACCGAAGCGAAGAAAGCGCTCGAAGAACGAGAGTCACTGCTTTCAATTCCTTTTTCAAGAGCGGACGCCAACTGTCTCCTCTCCAGTGTCATCCGAAAATTGACAGCACAGCACTGGGACAATCCGGATAATCGCCACAGACGACTCCAGAGATTGGACCCTGCCATGACTTTTAGGCTACCACCGAAACTTCAACGAAGCTGTGCCAGTCTTCTGCACAGACTAAGGCTGGGGGTAGCGTTTACGCGCGGATACGTGCACCTGATGCGACGCACCGAGTCTCCACACTGTGAGGTGTGCAATGTGACTGAGACTATAGGTCATGTGCTTTGTGACTGCCCTAAGTACGTGGAAGAGCGTGAAAGGTTGGACAACGACCTTACGTGTCTCGACAGCGCACCGTTGTCGGAGGACGTTATTTTAGGCCCTTGGCCAGATCCTCAATCAAGTTTCAAGGCCATTCAGGCATTACTGAACTTTTTAAAAACAACGGGCTTGGATTGCAGACTTTGAGCATGCCAAATTGCTTGCGATATGTTCTACTCCTTCCTTCTATCGTCATCGTCACCCATCATGCACCTCTTTTCTCTTTCTTTCCCTCTTCCCCTTCCCCCAATGCCGAGTAGCTGGCTAGAGGAATATACTTCAGGCCGGCCTCTCAGCATTTCATATCATTAAACTTCTATCTCTCTCTCTCTCTCTTGTGCAAGAACCACTGCTACACGTGCTCGGAAGGCTGATCACAATATTTGACAAGAATCTTGCTAGCTATCAGTAACTTGAGTACCTGTGAATCGACATGTACAGTATGCTCTGCTCTTATTAAAGAGAACACCAAATTAGTATGCCAGCACTGATAACAACTCGGTTCGTATACGAAGGTCTCGAAAATATTTTTCATCGGCTGATGGAATGGCTGTCAAATAGAATTGAGTGCTTTTTTACCCCCTTCTGAATGGAGTTCTCCGTTTAATAGTGGGCCATACCGTGCTTAAACCTTCTATTGTTTAGGAAGTATTGCTTCACAGTTTTCTTCAATATGAAACAGGAGGGTTTTCCCATCGGTTTCTGCGGGTTATCGTCAGCTCGTTAAGGCCGGTCTGCGTGACAGACAAAACCGAGGAATGCGCATCGCGTCACGTGGCGCCGGCGGTAAAGAGTTCTCGAATCGCGAGGCCCACGGCTAGTTTGCGCTTCTTCGAACCTTCACACGTGCTTCCGTGCTTTACACACGCATTGCTTTTGTTGTTCCCTCTGTTCGCGTAGCGCTAATCGTTTCGACCGGTCCGGTCAATCTAGTCGAACCTTGCACCGATAAAGATTGCGCGCCTAGGGAACGTAGCGCGCCTCAGTTAAGGCACGCCTACCACGGCCGGGTAATTCGCCGGAGGTGTCGGATATTAGCTATTTCATCCACGAATTGAATTGTTCGGACGTTCACTATTAGATTCGAAATCAAATATTCGAGTATTCGCACACCTCTACTTTCAAGGCGACGCCTATATATGGGGAGAACGAGGCAAGACAGATAGCGTGGTCCAGACTCGGACAGATCCAGCAACAAGGAAGCCTTATAGATTGAAATTTAGCGTGGAAAACTGCTACTAGAAAAAAAACTGAAGAAAATGTCCCTAATAATTAAAACGGCCGCAGGACCCGATGAAATCCCAATACACTGCAACTAACCTAACAGCTGGGTCCAAAGCGTAAGTGGTTAAAACGAAGAAAATTCCGTTTGGATGGTGTGAAAGCAAGCTGAACCTCATCTACAAAAGCAAAGGTGATAAGAATGCTAGTACAGGCCAGTTACAGCTGCAACGTCGTTGATAATACAGAATGGCAATGCAAGTCATAAAATTATGGCTCTCCAAGTGGGTGTAGTAAAATGATATACATTCGAGCGCCCCTACAACGATCGAATTAATGACGTGTGTAATGAAGGAATAATTCGACTTTTATAACGAAGTGACTTGTATAACGAATGATTTCGGAGGCCCTAAGCACTTTGTTATAAAGGCGTTCGGCTTTACTGGGGGAAGTACAGAATGGGTTCTGACCAGGTAGACGCTTATAGGATAATATTTATGAGTTAGCATTCCTTAGGTACTTCACGCACTTTCTGGGGGCTATCTGTGTAGTATGTCTGTATCTATGTATCTCTATGTATCTATCTAAACACTTTTCCACCTACCTGTTCTACTGGGTAGTCTGTGGGCGAAAGGGTAGCGCATCGGGCTGCTGTGCTGAGGGAACAGGGTTGGAAACTGACCATCAGACCAACTTAGGTCACAGAGTGTGTGCCAGTGTGTACGTATACGTGCCGCTCCGCAGAGGACCTCTTTCACGCCGACATGGATAATATGCGGGACTGGGTAGGTGCCGCTGTTCAAGGAAATGCTTTGACGCCGTCTTGGACCACTGGGTGGTCTGTGTGCCACTCGGTCTGTGCTTGTATTCAATGAACGTCGTTGACGCCAACTTGGGTAACTAGGTATGTGCCACTGGTAATGTGCCGCTCTACAAAGAGGGAAAAGATCCCTTAAATTTATCCAGTGGTGAGCGGAATGAAATCCCCGACACAAGGGTTCCTCAAGGACAGAAACCTGATGTATTATCAGGCTGCGCCACAAATGTATCGGGTACTTGCCGCTTTCAATGAACGCCTTTCAGGCCAATGTTTTATTTAGCGAGCTGCGCCATGATTGCACTATGTATGCGCCTCTCTTCAATGAACCTTTTGCCAACTTGAGTCATTGAATATATGCGGTAAGCGACTGAGTAAGCGATTGTGTGCGGCCGGTAAGCGAGGAAACAATTCCCAGCGTTCGCAGGCACCGGCGCGCCACACTTCTCGTCTTGGAGGCCACGCGCGGACCTTTCGGTAGCGCCACGAAATGGCGCAGCGTGTCCAAAAAAGAAGCGCGGGAGAGGAGCCCGGCTTCTGCATGACGCGTTTCTTAGCGTTCGCACTCGCTGCACTATGCATTTCTGAGGCCACGCGCAGGCTTCGCGGCGGCAGCGCTAGATGGCGCCGAGTGTTTTTAAGGGAGCGCGAAAGGAGTACACGCCTCATACATAATTCGTTTCGATGGTGGCACTACGTTGTGACACTATATTGATTCAGTGCTAGCGTTTCCTGCTGATAGTAATACTGAGATGGGTTGTGCCTCAATTTTTTTTATTATTTGCCCTACGAGTCCCTTTTTTCACCATGAAAATGGTTTCCCCGCCATGAATTGTGAGTTTAGTTTGCCCCACTACAAGCTGTACGCCGAGAGTCTTTTCTAATTCTTTAAATATGTATTCCCCTGTTACCGTACCATGCATGCTGTGGACTTGAGAAAATAACTTTATATTGTGTACAACTATTTACATGCTATAGTTTCGTGGGCGGATATAAATTTGGCGAAATCTCTGTTGGCCCAGCGAGCCTAAGCGACGTCGTGGGAGCGTCGGCACGTCTTCTTTCGTGGTGGCTGGGACTGGCCGATCGGAATGTCCCGAGCTCCTCGCGCGATGGTCGCACAAGCCTACTGATTCGTCCGCGCTTCCTCGCACGGAGTTGCCTCATCATGTAACGGCTGCGACGCCGACTTTGAATAAGAAGCGCAATAGGGCAAGGTTTTGTGGAGAAGCGCCGCCGGCAGGGAGAGGCGCGTAGCGGAGGCTTTGCCTGCCCGCTTATGGGCCGGCTGCCATCGGATAGACCGCAGGCCAATCGGGAGGCATCTGCGGGCTAGGTCCGGCCCGTGGTGCCGTAGTTTGGAGACCCCTGGTCTACAAACTATACGTCTACAAATGCAGGTACACAGACAAATGCATGCATACAATGAAGACTCGAGCCCTGCTGCTCTAGCGCGCCGCACACAAACTACGCGCGTATACGCTGCAGTTTTCCGGAAACGTGATCTCGCAGAGCTTGAAGTTTCAGTGAGTCGGTCACACATCCGATTTTGTCAAATACTGCGCCACTAATGCACGGGGGAATTCACGCCACGAATGCCACCCTTCAATGAACCTCCTTCACGTCAACTTGGGTCAATAGGTATATCAGAGCTTCACACGTTACCGAAAAGAAAGTAACCGATTATACAACTACAATTACTTCATTGAAAAATGTAATTGATTGCAGTTACCGATTACTGCTCCACGAAAGTCCCTGAGGAATTACTCAATAGTAATCGGTTACTTCTACGCACTTTCCTAGGTACACTCTTTTAACATTACATATATGCATATGACTTCGAGCGCACCGTAATCTTGGAAGAACGCTAACATACTCCTAATCCATAAGAAAGGGGACACCAAAGACTTGAAAAATTATAGACCGATCAGCTTCTGTCCGTTGCCTACAATGTATTTACTAAGGTAATCGCAAATAGAATCAGGAACACCATAGACTTCTGTCAACCAAAGGGCCAGGCAGGATTCCGTAAAGGCTACTCAACAATAGACCATATTCACACTATCAATCAGGTGATAGAGAAATGTGCAGAATATAACCAACCCTCATATATAGCTTTCATTGATTAATTACGAAA
This sequence comes from Dermacentor variabilis, assembly GCF_050947875.1. NCBI lineage: Eukaryota > Metazoa > Arthropoda > Arachnida > Ixodida > Ixodidae > Dermacentor > Dermacentor variabilis. Next base: position 30,026,720 of record NC_134572.1, on the reverse strand, counting down.
AAGCGTTTGATCCGGTCGAAACCTCAGCAGTCATGGAGGCACTACGGAATCGGGGTGTAGACGAGCCATATGTAAAAATACTGAAAGATATCTATAGCGGCTCCACAGCCACCGTTGTCCTCCATAAAGAAAGCAACAAAATCCGAATAAAGAAAGGCGTCAGGCAGGGAGATATGATCTCTCCAATGCTATTCACAGCGTGTTTACAGGAGGTATTCAGAGACCTGGATTGGGAAGAATTGGGAATGAGAGTTAATGGAGAATACCTTAGTAACGTGATTCGCTGATGATATTGCCTTGCTTAATAATTCAGGGGACCAATTGCAATGCATGCTCACTGACCTGGAGAGGCAAAGCAGAAGAGTGGGTTTAAAAATTAATCTGCAGAAAACTAAAGTAATGTTTAACAGTCTCGGAAGAGAACAGCAGTTTACGATAGGCAGCGAGACAATGGAAGTGGTAAGGGAATACATCTACATAGGGCAGGTAGTGACCGCGAATCCGGATCATGAGACTGTAATAATCAGAAGAATAAGAATGGGCTGGGGTGCCTTTGGCAGGCATTCTCAGATCATGAACAGCAAGTTGCCATTATCCCTCAAGAGAAAAGTATAACAGCTGCGTCTTACCAGTACTCACGTACGGGGTAGAAACCTGGAGGCTTACGAAAAGGGTTCTCCTTAAATTGAGGACGACGAAACGAGCTATGGACAGAAGAATGATAGGTGTAACGTTAAGGGATAAGAAAAGAGCAGATTGGGGGAGGGAACAAATGCGAGTTAATGACATCTTAGTTGAAATCGAGAAAAAGAAATGGGCATGGGCAGGACATGTAATGAGGAGGGAAGGTAACCGATTGTCATTAAGAGTTACGGACTGGATTCCAAGGGAACGGAAGCGTAGCAGGAGGCGGCAGAAAGTTAGGTGGGCGGACGAGATTAAGAAGTTTGCAGGGACGACATGGCCACAATTAGTATATGACCGGGGCAGTTGCAGAAGTATGGGAGAGGCCTTTGCCCACCAGTGGACGTAACCAGGCTGATGATGATGACGATGATGACTGACCACAAGCCACTCACATATGCTTAAACCGCTACCAACTCTGCCCACACTCCCCGTAAGATTCACCAACTTGCCTACATATCTAAATTCACAAGCAAAATTCGACACATCAGCGGCACAGACAACCCAGTTGCTCACGCACTATCCTGTATACAAGTCAACACAACTGTCCAGGAGCGTCCACCCGTGGATTTTGCAGCTATGGCTACAGCACAGCAAGAGGACAGAAAACTTCAGGCCTTACGACTGAAGGCTGTTCCAGGCTGCAAGTTCCAGGCTGTGATATTCCTTTGATTTGCGACGTCTCTACAAGTTGTCCTCGCCTCTACGTTCCGTCACAATTTCGCCACACCGTCTTCGATGCCATGCATTCCTTGCCGTACCCTGGTATTCATGCGACTCAACACCTCGTTACTACGTGATACCAGTGGCCACGCATGAATAGTGACGTCTGACGCTGGACATAGGCTTGTCTCCAGTGTCAGCAAACGAAAGTTCAGTGCCACATCGTCAGTCCGCTGGGAACCTTCAGGCCTCCTGACACACGTTTCAGTCACGTGCACATCGACCTGGTCGGTCTTTTGCCGCTATGCAAGGACAATCGCTGTATCTTAACGTGCATCAACCGGTTCACCCATTGGCCTGAGTCAATGCCACTCAGCGATATCACCGCTGAGTCACTACGGTCACTACGATTAGTCACTACGGGGTTCCCTCTACCACCACAACCAGCAGCAGCAGCAGCAGCAGCAGCAGCAGCAGCAGCAGCAGCAGCAGCAGCAGCAGCAGCAGCAGCAGCAGCAGCAGCAGCAGCAGCAGCAGCAGCAGCAGCAGCAGCAGCAGCAGCAGCAGCAGCAGCAGCAGCAGCAGCAGCAGCAGCAGCAGCAGCAGCAGCAGCAGCAGCAGCAGCAGCAGCAGCAGCAGCAGCAGCAGCAGCAGCAGCAGCAGCAGCAGCAGCAGCAGCAGCAGCAGCAGCAGCAGCAGCAGCAGCAGCAGCAGCAGCAGCAGCAGCAGCAGCAGCAGCAGCAGCAGCAGCAGCAGCAGCAGCAGCAGCAGCAGCAGCAGCAGCAGCAGCAGCAGCAGCAGCAGCAGCAGCAGCAGCAGCAGCAGCAGCAGCAGCAGCAGCAGCAGCAGCAGCAGCAGCAGCAGCAGCAGCAGCAGCAGCAGCAGCAGCAGCAGCAGCAGCAGCAGCAGCAGCAGCAGCAGCAGCAGCAGCAGCAGCAGCAGCAGCAGCAGCAGCAGCAGCAGCAGCAGCAGCAGCAGCAGCAGCAGCAGCAGCAGCAGCAGCAGCAGCAGCAGCAGCAGCAGCAGCAGCAGCAGCAGCAGCAGCAGCAGCAGCAGCAGCAGCAGCAGCAGCAGCAGCAGCAGCAGCAGCAGCAGCAGCAGCAGCAGCAGCAGCAGCAGCAGCAGCAGCAGCAGCAGCAGCAGCAGCAGCAGCAGCAGCAGCAGCAGCAGCAGCAGCAGCAGCAGCAGCAGCAGCAGCAGCAGCAGCAGCAGCAGCAGCAGCAGCAGCAGCAGCAGCAGCAGCAGCAGCAGCAGCAGCAGCAGCAGCAGCAGCAGCAGCAGCAGCAGCAGCAGCAGCAGCAGCAGCAGCAGCAGCAGCAGCAGCAGCAGCAGCAGCAGCAGCAGCAGCAGCAGCAGCAGCAGCAGCAGCAGCAGCAGCAGCAGCAGCAGCAGCAGCAGCAGCAGCAGCAGCAGCAGCAGCAGCAGCAGCAGCAGCAGCAGCAGCAGCAGCAGCAGCAGCAGCAGCAGCAGCAGCAGCAGCAGCAGCAGCAGCAGCAGCAGCAGCAGCAGCAGCAGCAGCAGCAGCAGCAGCAGCAGCAGCAGCAGCAGCAGCAGCAGCAGCAGCAGCAGCAGCAGCAGCAGCAGCAGCAGCAGCAGCAGCAGCAGCAGCAGCAGCAGCAGCAGCAGCAGCAGCAGCAGCAGCAGCAGCAGCAGCAGCAGCAGCAGCAGCAGCAGCAGCAGCAGCAGCAGCAGCAGCAGCAGCAGCAGCAGCAGCAGCAGCAGCAGCAGCAGCAGCAGCAGCAGCAGCAGCAGCAGCAGCAGCAGCAGCAGCAGCAGCAGCAGCAGCAGCAGCAGCAGCAGCAGCAGCAGCAGCAGCAGCAGCAGCAGCAGCAGCAGCAGCAGCAGCAGCAGCAGCAGCAGCAGCAGCAGCAGCAGCAGCAGCAGCAGCAGCAGCAGCAGCAGCAGCAGCAGCAGCAGCAGCAGCAGCAGCAGCAGCAGCAGCAGCAGCAGCAGCAGCAGCAGCAGCAGCAGCAGCAGCAGCAGCAGCAGCAGCAGCAGCAGCAGCAGCAGCAGCAGCAGCAGCAGCAGCAGCAGCAGCAGCAGCAGCAGCAGCAGCAGCAGCAGCAGCAGCAGCAGCAGCAGCAGCAGCAGCAGCAGCAGCAGCAGCAGCAGCAGCAGCAGCAGCAGCAGCAGCAGCAGCAGCAGCAGCAGCAGCAGCAGCAGCAGCAGCAGCAGCAGCAGCAGCAGCAGCAGCAGCAGCAGCAGCAGCAGCAGCAGCAGCAGCAGCAGCAGCAGCAGCAGCAGCAGCAGCAGCAGCAGCAGCAGCAGCAGCAGCAGCAGCAGCAGCAGCAGCAGCAGCAGCAGCAGCAGCAGCAGCAGCAGCAGCAGCAGCAGCAGCAGCAGCAGCAGCAGCAGCAGCAGCAGCAGCAGCAGCAGCAGCAGCAGCAGCAGCAGCAGCAGCAGCAGCAGCAGCAGCAGCAGCAGCAGCAGCAGCAGCAGCAGCAGCAGCAGCAGCAGCAGCAGCAGCAGCAGCAGCAGCAGCAGCAGCAGCAGCAGCAGCAGCAGCAGCAGCAGCAGCAGCAGCAGCAGCAGCAGCAGCAGCAGCAGCAGCAGCAGCAGCAGCAGCAGCAGCAGCAGCAGCAGCAGCAGCAGCAGCAGCAGCAGCAGCAGCAGCAGCAGCAGCAGCAGCAGCAGCAGCAGCAGCAGCAGCAGCAGCAGCAGCAGCAGCAGCAGCAGCAGCAGCAGCAGCAGCAGCAGCAGCAGCAGCAGCAGCAGCAGCAGCAGCAGCAGCAGCAGCAGCAGCAGCAGCAGCAGCAGCAGCAGCAGCAGCAGCAGCAGCAGCAGCAGCAGCAGCAGCAGCAGCAGCAGCAGCAGCAGCAGCAGCAGCAGCAGCAGCAGCAGCAGCAGCAGCAGCAGCAGCAGCAGCAGCAGCAGCAGCAGCAGCAGCAGCAGCAGCAGCAGCAGCAGCAGCAGCAGCAGCAGCAGCAGCAGCAGCAGCAGCAGCAGCAGCAGCAGCAGCAGCAGCAGCAGCAGCAGCAGCAGCAGCAGCAGCAGCAGCAGCAGCAGCAGCAGCAGCAGCAGCAGCAGCAGCAGCAGCAGCAGCAGCAGCAGCAGCAGCAGCAGCAGCAGCAGCAGCAGCAGCAGCAGCAGCAGCAGCAGCAGCAGCAGCAGCAGCAGCAGCAGCAGCAGCAGCAGCAGCAGCAGCAGCAGCAGCAGCAGCAGCAGCAGCAGCAGCAGCAGCAGCAGCAGCAGCAGCAGCAGCAGCAGCAGCAGCAGCAGCAGCAGCAGCAGCAGCAGCAGCAGCAGCAGCAGCAGCAGCAGCAGCAGCAGCAGCAGCAGCAGCAGCAGCAGCAGCAGCAGCAGCAGCAGCAGCAGCAGCAGCAGCAGCAGCAGCAGCAGCAGCAGCAGCAGCAGCAGCAGCAGCAGCAGCAGCAGCAGCAGCAGCAGCAGCAGCAGCAGCAGCAGCAGCAGCAGCAGCAGCAGCAGCAGCAGCAGCAGCAGCAGCAGCAGCAGCAGCAGCAGCAGCAGCAGCAGCAGCAGCAGCAGCAGCAGCAGCAGCAGCAGCAGCAGCAGCAGCAGCAGCAGCAGCAGCAGCAGCAGCAGCAGCAGCAGCAGCAGCAGCAGCAGCAGCAGCAGCAGCAGCAGCAGCAGCAGCAGCAGCAGCAGCAGCAGCAGCAGCAGCAGCAGCAGCAGCAGCAGCAGCAGCAGCAGCAGCAGCAGCAGCAGCAGCAGCAGCAGCAGCAGCAGCAGCAGCAGCAGCAGCAGCAGCAGCAGCAGCAGCAGCAGCAGCAGCAGCAGCAGCAGCAGCAGCAGCAGCAGCAGCAGCAGCAGCAGCAGCAGCAGCAGCAGCAGCAGCAGCAGCAGCAGCAGCAGCAGCAGCAGCAGCAGCAGCAGCAGCAGCAGCAGCAGCAGCAGCAGCAGCAGCAGCAGCAGCAGCAGCAGCAGCAGCAGCAGCAGCAGCAGCAGCAGCAGCAGCAGCAGCAGCAGCAGCAGCAGCAGCAGCAGCAGCAGCAGCAGCAGCAGCAGCAGCAGCAGCAGCAGCAGCAGCAGCAGCAGCAGCAGCAGCAGCAGCAGCAGCAGCAGCAGCAGCAGCAGCAGCAGCAGCAGCAGCAGCAGCAGCAGCAGCAGCAGCAGCAGCAGCAGCAGCAGCAGCAGCAGCAGCAGCAGCAGCAGCAGCAGCAGCAGCAGCAGCAGCAGCAGCAGCAGCAGCAGCAGCAGCAGCAGCAGCAGCAGCAGCAGCAGCAGCAGCAGCAGCAGCAGCAGCAGCAGCAGCAGCAGCAGCAGCAGCAGCAGCAGCAGCAGCAGCAGCAGCAGCAGCAGCAGCAGCAGCAGCAGCAGCAGCAGCAGCAGCAGCAGCAGCAGCAGCAGCAGCAGCAGCAGCAGCAGCAGCAGCAGCAGCAGCAGCAGCAGCAGCAGCAGCAGCAGCAGCAGCAGCAGCAGCAGCAGCAGCAGCAGCAGCAGCAGCAGCAGCAGCAGCAGCAGCAGCAGCAGCAGCAGCAGCAGCAGCAGCAGCAGCAGCAGCAGCAGCAGCAGCAGCAGCAGCAGCAGCAGCAGCAGCAGCAGCAGCAGCAGCAGCAGCAGCAGCAGCAGCAGCAGCAGCAGCAGCAGCAGCAGCAGCAGCAGCAGCAGCAGCAGCAGCAGCAGCAGCAGCAGCAGCAGCAGCAGCAGCAGCAGCAGCAGCAGCAGCAGCAGCAGCAGCAGCAGCAGCAGCAGCAGCAGCAGCAGCAGCAGCAGCAGCAGCAGCAGCAGCAGCAGCAGCAGCAGCAGCAGCAGCAGCAGCAGCAGCAGCAGCAGCAGCAGCAGCAGCAGCAGCAGCAGCAGCAGCAGCAGCAGCAGCAGCAGCAGCAGCAGCAGCAGCAGCAGCAGCAGCAGCAGCAGCAGCAGCAGCAGCAGCAGCAGCAGCAGCAGCAGCAGCAGCAGCAGCAGCAGCAGCAGCAGCAGCAGCAGCAGCAGCAGCAGCAGCAGCAGCAGCAGCAGCAGCAGCAGCAGCAGCAGCAGCAGCAGCAGCAGCAGCAGCAGCAGCAGCAGCAGCAGCAGCAGCAGCAGCAGCAGCAGCAGCAGCAGCAGCAGCAGCAGCAGCAGCAGCAGCAGCAGCAGCAGCAGCAGCAGCAGCAGCAGCAGCAGCAGCAGCAGCAGCAGCAGCAGCAGCAGCAGCAGCAGCAGCAGCAGCAGCAGCAGCAGCAGCAGCAGCAGCAGCAGCAGCAGCAGCAGCAGCAGCAGCAGCAGCAGCAGCAGCAGCAGCAGCAGCAGCAGCAGCAGCAGCAGCAGCAGCAGCAGCAGCAGCAGCAGCAGCAGCAGCAGCAGCAGCAGCAGCAGCAGCAGCAGCAGCAGCAGCAGCAGCAGCAGCAGCAGCAGCAGCAGCAGCAGCAGCAGCAGCAGCAGCAGCAGCAGCAGCAGCAGCAGCAGCAGCAGCAGCAGCAGCAGCAGCAGCAGCAGCAGCAGCAGCAGCAGCAGCAGCAGCAGCAGCAGCAGCAGCAGCAGCAGCAGCAGCAGCAGCAGCAGCAGCAGCAGCAGCAGCAGCAGCAGCAGCAGCAGCAGCAGCAGCAGCAGCAGCAGCAGCAGCAGCAGCAGCAGCAGCAGCAGCAGCAGCAGCAGCAGCAGCAGCAGCAGCAGCAGCAGCAGCAGCAGCAGCAGCAGCAGCAGCAGCAGCAGCAGCAGCAGCAGCAGCAGCAGCAGCAGCAGCAGCAGCAGCAGCAGCAGCAGCAGCAGCAGCAGCAGCAGCAGCAGCAGCAGCAGCAGCAGCAGCAGCAGCAGCAGCAGCAGCAGCAGCAGCAGCAGCAGCAGCAGCAGCAGCAGCAGCAGCAGCAGCAGCAGCAGCAGCAGCAGCAGCAGCAGCAGCAGCAGCAGCAGCAGCAGCAGCAGCAGCAGCAGCAGCAGCAGCAGCAGCAGCAGCAGCAGCAGCAGCAGCAGCAGCAGCAGCAGCAGCAGCAGCAGCAGCAGCAGCAGCAGCAGCAGCAGCAGCAGCAGCAGCAGCAGCAGCAGCAGCAGCAGCAGCAGCAGCAGCAGCAGCAGCAGCAGCAGCAGCAGCAGCAGCAGCAGCAGCAGCAGCAGCAGCAGCAGCAGCAGCAGCAGCAGCAGCAGCAGCAGCAGCAGCAGCAGCAGCAGCAGCAGCAGCAGCAGCAGCAGCAGCAGCAGCAGCAGCAGCAGCAGCAGCAGCAGCAGCAGCAGCAGCAGCAGCAGCAGCAGCAGCAGCAGCAGCAGCAGCAGCAGCAGCAGCAGCAGCAGCAGCAGCAGCAGCAGCAGCAGCAGCAGCAGCAGCAGCAGCAGCAGCAGCAGCAGCAGCAGCAGCAGCAGCAGCAGCAGCAGCAGCAGCAGCAGCAGCAGCAGCAGCAGCAGCAGCAGCAGCAGCAGCAGCAGCAGCAGCAGCAGCAGCAGCAGCAGCAGCAGCAGCAGCAGCAGCAGCAGCAGCAGCAGCAGCAGCAGCAGCAGCAGCAGCAGCAGCAGCAGCAGCAGCAGCAGCAGCAGCAGCAGCAGCAGCAGCAGCAGCAGCAGCAGCAGCAGCAGCAGCAGCAGCAGCAGCAGCAGCAGCAGCAGCAGCAGCAGCAGCAGCAGCAGCAGCAGCAGCAGCAGCAGCAGCAGCAGCAGCAGCAGCAGCAGCAGCAGCAGCAGCAGCAGCAGCAGCAGCAGCAGCAGCAGCAGCAGCAGCAGCAGCAGCAGCAGCAGCAGCAGCAGCAGCAGCAGCAGCAGCAGCAGCAGCAGCAGCAGCAGCAGCAGCAGCAGCAGCAGCAGCAGCAGCAGCAGCAGCAGCAGCAGCAGCAGCAGCAGCAGCAGCAGCAGCAGCAGCAGCAGCAGCAGCAGCAGCAGCAGCAGCAGCAGCAGCAGCAGCAGCAGCAGCAGCAGCAGCAGCAGCAGCAGCAGCAGCAGCAGCAGCAGCAGCAGCAGCAGCAGCAGCAGCAGCAGCAGCAGCAGCAGCAGCAGCAGCAGCAGCAGCAGCAGCAGCAGCAGCAGCAGCAGCAGCAGCAGCAGCAGCAGCAGCAGCAGCAGCAGCAGCAGCAGCAGCAGCAGCAGCAGCAGCAGCAGCAGCAGCAGCAGCAGCAGCAGCAGCAGCAGCAGCAGCAGCAGCAGCAGCAGCAGCAGCAGCAGCAGCAGCAGCAGCAGCAGCAGCAGCAGCAGCAGCAGCAGCAGCAGCAGCAGCAGCAGCAGCAGCAGCAGCAGCAGCAGCAGCAGCAGCAGCAGCAGCAGCAGCAGCAGCAGCAGCAGCAGCAGCAGCAGCAGCAGCAGCAGCAGCAGCAGCGGCAGCCGCCGCCGCCGCCGCCGCCGCCGCCGCCGCCATTTTCTAACCCTAATGCTCCACCGGTAATCTAACCAACGCGTTACACTGCCTCCCCAACTCCCCATTTCTTTCTCTTACTGCGAATTAGAATATCGGCTCTCTTACTGCGAATTAGAATATCGGCTATCCCCGTTTGCTCGCTGATCCACACCGCTCTCTTCCTGCCTAACATTCTTCGTTCTATCGCTCTTTGCGCGTTCCTTAGCTTGCTCTCGAGCTTCTTTGTCAACCTCCAAGTTTCCGCCCCATATTTTAGCACCGGTAGAATAATTGATTGTACACCGTTCTTTTCAATCATAATGGTAAGCTTCTAGTCAGGAGATGACAATGTCTGCGGTATGCGCTCCAATCCATTTTTATTCTTCTCTGAACTTCCGTTTCATGGTCAGGGTTCCCTGTGTATAATTGACCTAGGTAAACGTACTCCTTCATAGACTCTAGAGGCTGACTGGCGATACTGAACTCTTGTTCCCTTGCCCGGCTATTCATAATTATCTTTGTCTTCTGTATAATAATATTCAACCCCACTCTTTCGCTCTCTCTGTTAAGGTCCTCAATCATTTGTTGTAACCCGTCTCCAGTGTTGCTGAACAGAACAATGTCGTCTGCAAACCGAAGGTTGATGAGATATTCGCCGTCGATTCTTACTCCTAGGCCTCCCCAGTTTAATAGCTTGAATACTTCTAAGCACGCAGTGAATAGCATTGGAGAGACTGTGTCTCCTTGCCTGACCCCTTTCTTTATAGGTATCGTCCTGCTTTTCTTGTGTAGAATTAAGGTAGCTGTAGAATCTCTGTACATGTTTTCCAGGGTATTTACGTAAGCGTTCTGTACTCCTTGATTATGTAATGCCTCTATGACTGCTGGTATCTCTACTGAATCAAATTCCTTTTCGTAATCTATGAAAGCCATATATAGAGGCCTTTCTACTCTGCAGATTTCTCAGTTACCTGATTGATGACATGGATGTGATCCATTGTAGAGTATCCCTTCCTGAATAAACCTGCCTGTTCCCTTGGTTGACTAAAGTTCATTGTTGGCCTTATTATATTGGAGATTATCTTGGTGAATATTTTATAATATTGGAAGTAACCTAATGGGCCTATAATTTTTCAATTCTTTAACGTCTCCCCTTTTGTGGATTAGTATAATGTTGGCATTCTTCCAGTTCTCTGGGGCCCTTGAAGTCCATAGGCAGTTAGTATAAAGGGCTGCTAGTTTTTCAAGCATTATGTCTCCACCATCTATGAATAAATGGACTGGTAGTCCATGTTTTCCTGCCGCTTTTCCCCGTTTCATGTCTTGCAAGGCCCTTCTAACTTCATCGCTAGTTATAGAAGGAGCCTCTGTAACCTGTTCATTACTACTTCGAATAGAGGTATCGTGGCTTCTCTGGTTACTGTACAGTTCAGTATAAAATTCTTCGGCTGCTTTTACTGTATCTTCGAACTTGCTGATGGTATTACCCTGCCTATCTTTCAGTGCATACATCTAGGCTTGTCCTATGCCAAGTTTTCTTCTCACTGATATCATGCTGCGTCCATTCTTACTGCTTCCTCAGACTTTTTCTGGTTATAATTTCGAATATCCCTTATTTTCTCCTTGTTGATCAGTTTCGACAGTTCTGCGAATTCGATCTGATCTCTTGAGTTGGACACTTTTATTATTTTCCGTTTATTTATTAGGTCCTTTGTTACATCGGAGAGCTTACCTACTGGTTGCCTTGGTGCCTTACCTCCCACTTCACTTTCCGCTTTTGAAGCCAGCCTAGTTACGGTTTCATTCATTACCTCTATGTCATCTTCATCTTTTTTTTCTAAGACTGCATATTTGTTTGCAAGTACCAGCCTGAATTGGTCTGCTTTTACTCTTACTGTGTTTAGGTTGGTGTATTTCTTCTTGACCAATTTTACCATTTCTATCTTTATATTGAGGTGAAGCTTAGACCTAACGTACCTATGATCATTGCACTATACCCTACCTGACCCTTCTATATCCTGCACTACGCTGTGATCGGCAGAAAGTACGAAATTTCTTGTCGCACCATTAGTGCTTTTACAGGTCCATTTTCTGTTGCTACGCCCCCGGAAGAAGGTGTTCATTATTCGCAGCTTATTCCTTTCCGCGAATTATACCAGCATCTCTCCTCTAGCGTTCCTAGAATCGACGCCGTAGTTGCCAATTACTTGTTCACCGGCCTGCTTTCCCCCCACTTTTGCGGTCAAGTCGCCTATTACTACAGTATACTGAGTTTGCACTTTTCTCATTGCTAATTTAACATCTTCATAAAGCTGTTCTATTTCATCGGCATCGTGACTGGAGCTTGGATGGTGGCTTTTACTACCTTTATTCTATACCTCCTATTTAGTTTTATTTTATTACGACTACTGCTACCTTTTCATTAATGCTATAGAATTCGTCAGTGTTGCCCGCTATGTCCTTATGTATTACGATTCCTAGCCCGTATTGCCTCTTATTTGGCAGTAGCAGTGGGCGTGACCTTGAGTCAGCACTTAATAAGCCTCACCAGTTCTTCTAACCTCACTAAGGCCAATGATATCCCCCAAAAATGCCTGACAGTTCTTCAAAGAGTCCTGCTAAGCTAGCTAAAAAAAGTAAATAAAATAACTGGTTAAATGTAATCTGATATTGAAAAAAGTAGTTGCATTACAGGTGGTCCAAATTTCTGGAGTCCCCCACTATGGCGTGCTTCATAATCAGATCGTGGTTTTGGCCCGTAAAACCCCATAATTTAATTTATTTAATAGTGCCACAAGCGAACTGAACCGAATATCGAATATTTTTCGAATAATGAATAGCTGTTATCACAATTAATATTCAGGGATGTTAACATCCCATAAGGATAACAAGTTTCTGTCACTACATTGTACGTTATGAAGCGTTGTTTATTAAAAAGACAAATGAAGTATCAGAAACAAACAAGTCGTTTCTTCGCATGCACAGGGCTATACAGAGACAGAATTGCCAAATGTCGTGGGACAGAATCGTGAGACAGAAGTGCTTTTTACGAGCGTGAAAGAAGCACACAGATACACGCAAATTGCCTCGAGCGGCCAGTCGCGCGGCAATTTTGCGTCTATTTGCGGGCTTTCACTCTCGGAAGAATACCTTTATGTAGCGTGTATTAAGCAACAGAAAGCTGTATTGGGAGTTTTTGATGTTGCTCTACGATTTCATCATTTTCACTTTTCATCTATATATAACATTTGAGAAGTTTATTAGGTAAGTCAAATTAATTAAGTAATTATGTATTTTTTACTGCCAGAAGGCTCCGTAGCCTTTTCTCATGGTATAAGAAAGGTCATTTCGTTATAAGGCGCAGAAGCCTAATTTACTAAAGCTACCACTTTACTTGGTGTTTCTTTAAACGTGGCAGGAAAATAAACGAACCAGCAGTTACACCCAGCAGATTGTTCTCGCATGGCTGCGAATGTTTTCCGCAACTGATACGGCGCGAAGTACGTATTGTGAATAATTCTGCTTATTAATGCACCAGCTATCATGGGCACAGCTCAGTACAAAATCGGAGATTTAGTTTCTTTCATTTTTTAGCCAGTGCGGTGTTCGTTCTCGCAGTGCTGCTCTCAATAAGAAAAAAAAATTATAAAACAGAAATAAAGCAAACGTCGGTTCGTTCACATGTACTTGCTTCGAGAATTCGTGGTTTTCTCTATTCGTGAGCAGAACGACATCGGTCACTAAGCGGCTGAAACTGGAATTAAAAACTTCCTTGCGCATATACGTTATCTTTCTAGCTAATAGTACTGCGTAATCACCGAGTTAACTTTACGGGAGAAAGAAAGAAAGCTTGCCTTTTTTTGAAATTCTCTGGCTTACCGACCCTCATTCTTTCTCGCTAGTTCCTGTTCAGGATTTTAAACGTTCACGAAAGCGCAAGCAGAACCGAACTCTGCTTCGCTTTATCGACTGAATTACTCAGCAGAAACAGGTCGAGTAAGTGCCAAATACGCGAACAATTTTCAAACAAGACGCAAGTGCAGGCAAAAGTCCACAGGGAAGCGGGAGAAAGAGAAAGAAACCTGATTACGGGATAGAAATTCCTGAAGCGCCAAGCCGAGCTCCTGGGCAACATTCCCGATAAGCTGGACAGGAATATTGGATCCCCGCGCTCACGGCAAGCCCAGAAAGGAAGTGCTGAAAAATAAAGAAAAAAAAAAACACTTGCTTCGATCTTCCTTGCTCTCTATATCAGTGCTGCACTTCTTGTTTCTCGAGTGCAAAGTTTATGAGGTCAGTACTTGTTAATATTGCCCGGGTCATGGTGAAAAAGCAGCGAGTCGCAGTGCGTTCGCTGCTCGCCAATTTCAACCCAGAGCGTGTGTCGCAGCCGCAGCGCGCCACCGCCTGCGCGGTCATCTCGCTGTGAATGCTTAAAAGGACACCAAGGAGCAATGCTAGATCAGTTTATACTGGCGAAGTATCCGGTCATAACCCCATTTCCATTCATTCGGCGAAAACAGGGTGATTATTACTTGAGAAAGTGAAGGCCACACTTATCTCTTGAATTTCGAGTGGAAACCTCAACGCGGGGAGGGTACTTCAGTGTAACGTCAGGGGATTCAAAGTATTTTGTCGAAGGAGGAAATGTTCTCGAGACTTGCTTAGTTGAGTCTTGTCCTCTTTAGGATGCAATGCATAGTGTCCTTGCTTACTGTTAAATAAGTAATTGGGATTGCAATCCATGTACTCGCAGCGAGCTTGTTCGTAAACTTTATGGCGGCCTCGTCGCCCGTCTTGCGGGTTCAATGCGATAGCGTTCAGGGCCCTGTGTCATAGAAAATCTCGCATCGGCGTCCTGCGTCTTTCTGCCGAAAAACTTTCGAACCAGCCTTATCCAGGCTCTCCATGTGGCGCAAGGAAGCTATTGAACTAATTGAATTTCTCAAGCTAAAACACGTAGAAAATCGTAGGGTACGACTTACACACAACCTACAGATATGATGGCGTCGTGTTGTAATTTGACTATACGAGGAAACATAATTCTGCTACGCGAAAACTCAAAGAAGCCCCCTTTCCAGCGTTTCACGATTCATAGACCGGCCACGGCGTTCGCCATTTGCGCGCGCCGGCACCTGAGGGTCTTGGGGGCCGCGGAGCAGCGCGCCTGGTTCCTTGCAATACCTCAAGATGGCGCTCGCCTCCGCCACATAGCGAATTTAGGTTTGAAATTTAGTGTTAGAAAATGAGGTGTTAGGGTACTCAATGGAAACAGTGAACATACAGTGGCAATACAGGGCCAGGAAATATGTCGGGTAAGAGAATATAAATACCTTGGTATATGGATAAACGAAGGCAATAGATATATCGAAACACAAGAAAAAAAAAACAATAACAGTAAAGTGGCAGAGAAATGCAGCCATAATGAAGCACAGAGCGCTATGGGGATACAATAGGTACGAGGTGCTCCGGGGTATGTGGAAAGGTGTAATGGTTCCAGGACTTACTTTTGGAAATGCGGTTGTGTGCTTGAAATAAGCGGTACAATCACTCGATGGGAACCAAAGGTCAGTGGGACGCCTCGCATTGGGCGCTCACGGCAAGACTACAAATGAAGCTGTGCAGGGTGATATGGGCTGGACTAGTTTTGAAGTGAGGGAAGCTCGCATTAAAATTGATTATGAAGAACGACTGAGGAATATGGAAGAAAGCAAATGGGCTGGGAGAATGCTGAGGTATCTGTACAGGAAAGACATTGATTCACTGTGGAGGAAAAAAACTAGGAAACTTACCAGCAAGTATGCGGCTTGTAGGGTGGGCAACACAGCAACAAGGAACGTCAAGCGGAAAGTCAGGGATGCTGAAATAATCTCATGAGTGGCAGCAATGCAAAAGAAACCGGCCATGAGTAACTACTTAAGAGGAAAAAACGAAATCAGGAAAGAAACAATTTATGATAACTCAAAGGGAAGCTCATTACTTTTCGAATCGAGATCAGGATGCCTTAGAACACGCACCTATGAAGCGAGATATAAGAAGGAAGAAGAAGCATGTGCTTGCTGCGGTAAAGCTAGGGAAACGATGGAGCATGTTTTATTAGAATGTGAAGACGTCTGCCCAGCGGTAAATTTAGGCACCACTGGCCTCCTTGAAGCCCTTGGGTTCAGCGAGAGCAGCAGAAAAGTAAACATATCCACAGTAGAGATTAGTAAGAGACGATAGGAAGATTGGTGGAAGAAAAGTAGGGAAACAACAAACAACGTAGGCGTGCAAAAACAAAGATCACAGTGGGGGTTCAGAAAGTTTGGTTGTGGGAATTCATCGTGGTTTTTCTTTTCCTTTCCTCTTTTTTCTTCTTTAACATAGGTAGGACATTAGGCAATATAATAACAAGAGCTTGGTGGCGCAGCCCACCACCCCGTTCCAAAGGGGACGCTCCTAGCATCCATCCATCCATCCATCCATCCATCCATCCATCCATCCATCCATCCATCCATCCATCCATCCGTCCATCCATCCATCCGTCCGTCTGTCCGTCCATCCATCCATCCATCCATCCATCCATCCATCCATCCATCCATCCATCCATCCATCCATCCATCGTGGGCAACGCAAGTAGCCGCATTTCTACAAGAAAGCTCGCCTTCGTGCATAGCGTACGCGGCCAGCGTTTCCCGGTAAACATTACGGTTAAGTACGTTCCAGTTGCCGGGAAGCGCGAGAAGCAGTGAGGGATTCTTTAATGCTATCGAGTTCCACTCTTAAAGGTGAAGCTTAAGCGTCCTCCATCTTTTTGCATCTCCTCTGGCTTTTGAAGCGTCACCACGCAGCAAGAGCGGCCGTTTTGATATTGCACACGAATTGATGTGTCGTGAAGTTTAACCTGTTATTATTCTTCTGTCTCCGTTCAACTTCTTGTTTCCTCTTTCTATTCACCTCTTCCCTTACCTCAGTGTAGGATAGCAAACCGGCCACTCGTCTGGTTGACTTCCCCGCCTCTCTCTCTCTCTCTCTGTATGTGTCGATTTAACCTTTAGCCCTGCATGGCGATATATATAGGTGCTCTGCCTTTTGAACGAAGCCGATGTGGCTCTCTTTGCAGCGTTGACCAGACGCTCGAATTCGTCGCTCTGTGGAAACAGGACAAGCGGACTGAGCTTGCCGCTCGTCGGGTGCTACTTTCCGTGGCGTACGCCCGGTGGGTTCTGAGTTCCTGCACTAAGCTCACCGAGACGTAGTGGGTTTTGAAAGCGCTTGGTTGGGTCCAGGTAACTGCGTTAACTAATTTCGAGAACTAATCATGCGCCCAAACGGACGAAATACGAAAAAGAAATACGTTGGAATCAACGATGTCACACTGAACGAGTGGCACCTGAGATTCCGGCACGAGTTTCACTTTCTTACCTACGAATAACCCCCTTCCCCCAAAGAAGAAAGAAAGATAAATAAATAAATAAATAAATAAATAAATAAATAAATAAATAAATAAATAAATAAATAAATAAATAAATGAATGAATGAATGAATGAATAAATAAATAAATAAATAAATAAATAAAGCAAACGCTCACAAACAACTGCTAGAAAAGATTGAGTTGTTTTTTTTTTTTCTGCAGTATAACCAACATTTCTCGCCAGATAGAGAACAAAAGAGTTGATACGCAATAAGAAATACTAGTCCAAGCGTATTAGTTACTTCATGAAGTCCTTGTTGCACCAATAAAAAACCAATACTGAGAACGCAAGTCCTGACACGACGGGTGTTTTTTGTGTTCTTATGTTCATTTTATTTGCGCTACAGTGGTTTCATCAAGTATCAGTCAACTAACACAAGAACAAGTTATCCTGCGATTAGTTGCTGTTTAGCGTTCCTCTTATTATCCCTCTAGGGTGGCATACGATAGAAGAAGAAAGAAAAAGTAGACAGAAATTACGAATGTGAAACCGCCTTTCAGTCGTGTGAGCTCGTCGTTTGCTCCGTGTATTGGGCTGTTCGCTTCCGTGAGTCTCGGCTCGTTTAACCATTAGCCATTGCTGCACAGAGAAGCTGTAGGTAACTTGGTCTCCGTGTACCTCGCTTCCTTAGTCAAATGCGACCACTGCGGAGCCCCTGCATACATTTACCATACTGGCGTAGCAGATCTGCCGTGACTACATTCAGCAAGGCGAATCGCGTGAAAGGAGGAAGTGAAACGGTATGGCGACGAAAGAAAGGAGACGATAAGGAATGAACAAGCTCACAGTCGCGCATAGTCGTTCGTTGTCTGTCGAATCTGTTTTCAGCGCGTTTCGTTCGGAAAAAAAGGCAACGAAAGACGGTCGGCTTGACAGCCGTCGGGTCCACGGGTGCATGGACGCGCGTGTGACCGGCCTGCGGCGTCAACTGTTGGTGGCGGGCGAGACGGCCTTTTCTATCCGCCGCCGCTCTTCTCTCCGGGGAGGAGCACGCGCCGACATTTTAATCTCTCGGAACCCGCCCGAGGCACTGGGCCGCTTCCTGCCACTCTCCGGCTTCCTTAAGAGTTTCGTTTAACTCTTTTTTTTAACTCTCTCCGTGCACCGTTCTTCCGATACGATTACGCCGAGCCACCCCCGGGGCGCTTCGAAGCTTGTCGTGCGAAAAGGCGTATACATTTCAGATTAACTTCTTTTCTTCTCGCTGTGACAGGTGTCTGACTTTCACGGTTTTTGCTTTCTCCGCGCAACATAAGCCACACTACGTTATGTGAGCGACTAGAAATAAAGAAAACAAAAAGGAAGGAAGACCGAGAAGTGATTCTAAATTGTGGGCTAGCTACCTCGGGGGTCATTTAATATTCAAAATACCCGCTACCAGACTGCCCTCCCCCTTTACCCCACTTCCCTGACTTGAAATTACGTGGCTTTCGCGCCTTCTTTCCTTTGACCGCCACCTTCCTCCTCTCTCAATTATTGTGGCGAAATTCAAGAGGCTAAGAATGGCAAACGTCTCATTTCCTCCAGCTTTGGCGCTGCTCGGTCGCCCCCGTCCGCGCGCGGCCACACGAATTACCCTGCGCAAGTCTTTTGCGGCTTGGTAAATGCGCCCGCGTACATAGGCAGCGTTCGCCTGTGGATGGACCTGCGCTGTTCGCTCACGTTTTTACCGTCTTTCATTATTTCACCCAAATTTAGGTAACGGGAAACTTTTTCGTCGCGCGATCCAGTTTCTTGGTTGAGTTACCTCACGTGCGTTTATTGAACGCAAACGTATTAAAGCGAATGCGCTATGAAATGGGTTTCTGTGGTGATGGTGGCGGTGGATTGTAAGACAGGTGGGCTGATAGCCCGGTGACTGAGGCTGGCACTTGTCCCACCTAGCGCCTCTTGCAATGCCACCGGGTTATGTTTCCGCATGTCCAACAAACCAGTGTCTCCTATGGAGGCAATACAAATACACGAAACTTCCTTGCGGGCCTAAACGGATCCCTCTGTTACAAAAAAAACCCAAAAAATTCTGGGACTTCACGTGTGCCAAAACTGCGATGTGATTATGAGGCACGCCTGAGTGGAGGACTCCGGACTGAGTTTGACCAGCTGGGGTTCCTTAAGGTGCACCCACCGCGCGGTACACGGGCGCTGCTGATCCCGCGCCCTCGAGCTTAGGAGGGCAACGCTGAAGCAACTGCGCCACTACGGCAAGTTACTCTGACTTTTAAAGGAAGCAAAATTGTTGCGTGCACGTAGGCGGACGGTCTCTTCTTGGAAACCCGCAATGTGGAATGTTTCATAAAATGCGAACTGTCTGCCGCCTCAAGTATAGCACGAAATTACAATGGAAGCTTGATCCATGCACTGTGACTCAGTGGCTGACGGTTCTGGGGTGGCGAGGTCTCGGGTGCGACTTCCGCCTGCGGGCGCCGCATTCCAATGGGAGTGGAATGGAATGCTAAGCTTTAGTTGCAGGTAAATAACAATAAAAAAAGGAAACACTCGTGGTAAGAATGAAAACGCAGACTCTCCTATGGCATCTCTATAGGATCAATATATGGCTTCAGGATGTAGAACCAACAGCACGAGCGCTTCGTAATAGACTCGCCGCACGACGGGCGCCCGGACTATCCCACGGTCATAGGTATTAAGTGAAATAGAGTGTGAAACGAAGAAGAGGAGGCTAAATCGTAAGAGAAAGTGCAGAATCAGCTTTCGCTTATGAGAAAAAGTAATTGCAGGTCGGAAGTTCAAACGAACAGCGTCTCCTATTTTAATCACCCGCAATCGTAATGCGCTGCCGTCTGCACGTTAGCACCGTGTGTTTACCCCAAAGTTCGTTTTGTAGCCGCGCATACGACACTGCGATCACGGAAGGTATACGTGAAACTCGAGTGAACCCTCGCCAGGGGCACACGCCGATCGCACCCGGCACCAAGGCATATCCTTTGGTTTTACTGATATATATCCTTGAACGCACACAAACTAAGCATCCTTGAAATCAGGGGTATACTGGGATATGCTGTATGCACACGGCGACGCTGCCTTGGACGTGCTAAACGCACATCTGGCGGGTGAAGGGTGTGGATGACGCAGGGGTAGGCTTCAGTTTCGCCCCATTAGCCCACCGCCGAACATTGCGTGGATGAAGGAAGAGCGAGCAGCCCTTCAGCAACAGGCTTGTCCGCTAAAATTGGTTCCGCCACTGCTGCGTGCAAAGCGCGTACTTGTGTGCGTGCGTGCGCGCGCGTATTTGTGTGACCTGTTGCGCGCTGCTGCCGGCGACGACGCATGCGCAACGCGCGCAATCAGGTGCAGCCGCCGTCGGCGCCGATTAAAGCGCCTGCACCCAACGACCAGAGGCGCTAGCGGTTGCGGCGGCGCGTCGTTAGGCGCGCGCGCGCAACGCGTTTAGCCATCAGCATTAACCGGCTCAGGTAGCGTCGCCGGGAAAAAATCAGTCCTCGACAGGCGCTTATACAACGCGGCCGAGCGCTGCCGCTTGCCTTGCTAATTACTGCCGTTTGCTTGCGCGATATCCGGGCTCGCGACCACGGAAAGCGACACTTGCTAACGAGTGTTTTAACGCGCCGCACTGCTCTCCTTCGCGCTGCTTCCTTCTCATCAACCGATAAAAGATGCGCCGAGGCGCTGTACATTTTCTTGACGCAAGCGCCCGCGTCGTTAATAGCCTCGCGTACACACTGAACGGTGCGCGCGTGATGCGCAGCTGTACCGTTGAACCGAGACGCAGTTGTTCTTTTAGTCAGTGAAGAACTTGACTGGGTTAAAATTTAATTGCGTCCTGAGACGGAAGCGCGCACCTTGAGACTCAGTATCTGGAGAGCTCTGTACTTGTCGATAGATGTTAGCTGAGCGGGTGCGATGACGAGACGGATGAAACAGGACCCGTGCGCATTGACGAATAGGACAGACCTTCATACTGTTGCCTTCGATTTTCACCAGGTACAAGGTGCTAGTACTAAAATATTAACCTGAAACTTGAACGATAACAGAGAAGTCTTGGAAAGAAGCAAAAAACCGCGCAAAAGCACGGACGATCGAGCGAAATAATATAGGCTCAACGCTAAAAGAAAGGAAGGGCATCACAGTAGCGACTTGCTCTAACTACGGACTACCCAGTGGCCCAAGTTGGCCAGAAAACGGTTAGGGACACAGGTAGACAGGCATACAGACACAGGTCCCCGGAAATTTGTGCGGGACGTGCCCTAATAATGCTAATCACATTAATAAAGGGAATGGAATAGAGGTTAACCAGTTGACAGTATCCGGTTTGCTATCCTTCACTGGGGAAAGGAAACAAGTAGGATTAGGATAAACCATCATTGAAGAAGGGAGAGAGAAAGAGTGCGTGATCACGCAGGACGCGAAATCAATAACACGTTATAAGGGCAGTCTTTCGCGGAAGCAGTCGCTCGAAGGAAGGAAACGCACCATGTTCTGTGCATGGCAATCGGTGAGCCAGCTTTTGGATCTTCTGTGAACGAAATGATGGTAACTTGCAGAGCATTCCTCAGCTCAAAGGATACCAGCAGTGGTCAAAAATCGGATTAGTAGTTAACACAACAGATTATTATTATTATTATTATTATTATTATTATTATTATTATTATTATTATTATTATTATTATTATTATTATTATTATTATTATTATTATTATTATTGTGGTGACGGCGACGAGGAGGATGATCATAAACTGTGGCATGTACCCGCTACGGTGGATAGACAAGGAATCTAAAGTATCACGGTAATCATTTTATTTGCCGTACAAAATTAGATACCGCACGAACATCCCTGTGGTGTAAGCCCTAAGCCCTATAGTATATATTATAACAGGGAAACGCATGCATAGTGCCAATCTGGCTAAGGAGAGTTTCGAGGAAGTAGAAGGGACACGACGAAAGCTTCTTTTGTATGTTATGTCTTATTTTCATATGATGTTAGCTATGCCATCGCGTCTAAAATATGGGTGTAACGGACAAGCTTTCGGATACACGTGCCTGTGCCACATTACATTTTGGCTGCCTGTGTGATACGGTTGTTTTTATCACACTAAAGATATGAATAGTTGGAAGCGACATTATTATAATGTTCTTCGTAATCTAGGGAAGGACTTCAGCGCACGCGCTCTCGATTGGTTCTCATTTTTTAGCGGCGCCATCTAACGTCCCGCTTCAAGCGTCCTTTTACCATGCATCCATAATGCGCGCCAAGAAATAACCATAAAACACCATTGTCTTGATTTCTTCCACCATCACGATGCCGATTTTGCCGTTCATAAGCAATCCAAGCGGCTTCTTATCCATTCCACTCTTGTCCTCATATATATATTCTTTTCTTCTTTCGCTTCTTCATCTCGTAATTGCACAGTCACACATCGAACGCACCAATCACACGTCGCGGTGTAATTGGGCGCGAGTGGGCCCGCTTCGCGCTTGCGCGACTGTGTCAGCGCGAACGGTAGTAGTGATGATTACAATAATAATAATGAGAAAAAGCAGGAACTAAGCAAGAGAGCCGGTATCGCTTCGTTTCCGTCGCGTTTCCTCACTTTTACCGTCATGGTTCCTGCTTTGATCCTTGGAAGAAAACTTTCACGACTGCGACCGCGCGACCGGCAAGTAATTTTCCGCGAGTCTTAGGTGGTTTACCAGATGGGAGAGCCCTCGGCGACATTAATCACTCGCCGAACCCCCCGCGAAGCTCCAACGAAGCGTGCACTGCGCGGACTCGATCGCGTCTCTCTCTCTCTCTCTCTCTCTCTCAATGTAGTCATCGGCAAGAGCAGAAAATTCACCGTTTCCCCTTTTACTCCTTTTCCACATCTGCTCGATTTGTGCACTTCATTGACATTTTTTTGCCACCTTTCCGGCACGCATCATTTGGGAGAGAGAGAAAAGAAAAGAAAACAAGTTAAATCGGAAGCGTGTTATTCACTCGTTTTCCTCTCGATATATTTGTTAGAAACAAATACGAAAGGGACGAATTGATGCGAGACTTAAGATTCGAGGCGGAAGATTCACCCACATAAGTATCCTGCCGAGGTGGCACAATTTTCACTCCATGATTCTGCCCGCGGGAGGAACGTGTTTTCGAAGTGCGACTGTTCGGGTGCCATCCCCTTCCAAGACATCCGTTTTCGCGTTCCGTTGTAACTGACCTCCATTTAAGGTGGAGACCGAGTGCCTATACCTTATACGCCTATGCCTCTATTAATTAATCATGACACAAAATTGAATAGAGAACCGATCTTTCTTGGCCTTCCTATACCGGGCGTAACATCTGTTGGCAATATTAAAAAAAATATATTTCATTGCCAATGATATATAGCATTTCCTCGGCCTAAAAAGGCTCTCCCTCTTACTTTACCGTATGCGGTGACGTGATTAGTGTTATCGCCAGGTTTCTGAAACGAAAAAAAAAAAATTCACCGACCATTACGATGCTCCCTTATACGAAATTTTAGAGCAGCTCTATACGTGTTCTCATCTCGCAATACGTTGGCTGGCGCGGACAATCTGTCTCGTGCGGCACGTTGCAAAAGAGCGAAGTGTGGCGCGACTGCTTCGCTAATTTGGAAATCGCGAGAGCACGCGCGTAGCAACGCGTGGGCACGATCACAGCAGCCCCCGGCGACAGACCTCCCAGACGATACGCTCCTCACGCTATCGCTATACCCTCCTCCGCTTTCCGCCTCATGGTTCCGCGGCATCCTTCTCTGCGCTTTCCTCCTCACGACTTTCATCTCACGTGGCGCTCCGCGTTTGCTCTTTCATCCTTCGCTCGTTCGCTCAGTTACGCCACGAGACAACGCCGACGCCGATGCTCGCCATAGGAACGGGCGCCTAAAAGCTGCGCTTAAAGTACCGTTTAGATTAGGGGTTAGGTTGAAGAGCTTCGATTTAGTTCCTGTTAGTTTTCGGTTTTTAAAATAACAATTCGGCTCGCGAAGCGATTCGCGACACTGAACCGATTCCGCGAAGTCCATTTTATCCTATCCCATGGTGATACGCTGCATAGTATTATCTACTTGCCCGCATGGCTCATGAGCAAGTTTTATCAAGATGAGGCATAAACGGACTCCCTGGCAATGTTAGAGAGCAATTGATGTTTTCACGTAAACATACACGAACTTTATTGTCATACAGCTACATCAGACATACACATAAAGGAAGCCATCTTAGGCAGTGGCGTCGCTATAGAGTATGCGGCATATGGTGTAGTGCCTCGACGAACCCATCCTTGCGCTCCTTAATTCCCGCGCTTGCATTTATCATAATTCATACTGGGTATGTGCAAAACCGTGGGAAATAGTCTTATAAGACGTATATAAGCGCACGGATTTTGGTATTTGTAAATGCAGAATTGCATGATTACAACCGAATTACCATAAGGTATTTTTTTCGTAAATGGCTCATTAAAATTTAGCAATATAACACGCAGACATTAAAATAAATGCCTTGAATACATATCTAACAATAAAAGACATTAAATCTAAAACGGCACAGCACATACACCAAGGATTACAGGTGACAATCTTGAAGTAATATGACACAAACTAGACTCAAACTACAATTAAGCACCTTTTTTTTCATGTTTCGCTATGTTCACACACAAAAAAAAAACAGCATTTAATGAGCATTCAGCCATATCATTGAGGGCACAGCTGGACGTAACTCACATAAAAATGAATCTTATCTGAAAAGACCCATAAACTGAAGAAAGAAAGGAAACACCATTGAAATAACAGTAGTTCACTCGACTTGACAAATGTATTTCCGGCGCTATAGGCCATGCTCGCCATGACTGCCTCTTAAGCGAAGTAAGGTGGCGCCTGAATTCTGCATGAAAAAAGCCTGGAGTAGCATGCCTAAGCAAACTGCGATATACCTGAATGAAGGGTAAACAATCGTGAAAAAAAAAAAACGAGGACAAGCAGAAGCAACACACGATACACCACTAGCGAAGGCTGCCAACTATTTATTATTGGCGTTCAAAGCATAGGCTATTTCAAGCGAGAACCCAGCCACGTGACCACATCGTCACTCACATTTTGCAGATAACATAAGAGAGAATTCTGCTGACTAATTGTAGAACACTGCTTGCACCAAATAAACACCAGGAAAAATGTGAACCAATCTACGCTAGGAAAAAAAAATACTACGGGATAATAGAACCGAAGACGGCAGATGTCTCTTAACAGTAACCGAAGCGTAGGCGATAAGTGAGGGAATGAGAGCGCGCGATGGTGCCTATAAAACGTGGTTAAAAGAAAGTCAAACCGAGGGACGAAAAAAGGGGGACGAAAGAATGCGAAGATGTCAGAATAATAAAACAACCATTGGCCGAAGGTGAAGGTAACGATACTAAATAAATAAATAAATAAATAAATGCAACAACGTGAAAACTTGTGAGAAAATGGCATGAGGGGAGAGCAATAAAAGACGCTAAAGATGAAGCCCAATTTGAACTCTTATGTTGTCTGCACAATGTGTGAGTGACGGTGTGGTCACGTGCCTGGGTTCTCGCTTGTAATAGCCTGTGCTTTGAATACCAAGAATAAATAGTTGGCAGTCTGCGATCGTGCTGTACTGTTTGTTCCTTGCGCTTGTCCTCAGTTTTTCGTGCAGTTTTAGCCTTTCTTCAAATATAAACCAACTAGCCAGCAAGAACGTCCTACTATGGTATACCGGGTGAACTGCAGAAAGTCCAGCTCAGCTCACTGCTCTCGAAGAACCGGAACAGGGGTAGCAATCATGAAACAAATTGCCACAAGCATATATACACAGTACGATCAGTGCACAGTCCAGACTCAGAGATGAAAGCAACAGTGCCGCCGCTCAGTTCAAACAGCGCGCGTGTTGCAAACGATAGAAGGGAAGGAAGGGTCGACCGAGAGCTGAGGAGGGAGCCGAATTAACTGAACCAACCAATTACTAGGGACTCAAGCAGGCGTCGATCTCCCTCGCTTCTCACGACGCCGGCGACACCGTAAGGTTTGGTCGCGTATGCGCTTTGATACACGGCTGAAAGCTAAAGCTTACACTGCATGCACTACTCGCATGGCTCCAATGAATCGCGTGGAAGGGGGAGAGTCGAAGAAGGCGGCAATGGCCTTGAGAATACAGCCTAACTCCGGGCCTTGGGATGTCAACAACGTGAATGGCAGCCACGTGATTACGCGCTGGATCTTCGTCTTTTCTATGTGTGCTTGGGCGAATTCAGAACGGGGCATGCCGCTTGAATAAACCTTTCGCTTTGCCGCCGTCGCCACGATTTTAACAATAGCGTTTTAGAAAATTGGGCATTGCAAAGAAGTTGAGGCACCCTTCAGCGAAGGCGTTTTTTTTGTTTTCATG
This sequence comes from Dermacentor variabilis, assembly GCF_050947875.1. Classification (NCBI taxonomy): domain Eukaryota; kingdom Metazoa; phylum Arthropoda; class Arachnida; order Ixodida; family Ixodidae; genus Dermacentor; species Dermacentor variabilis. The sequence goes on along the minus strand of NC_134572.1, from coordinate 30,001,352 downwards.
GGCATTTTACGAATGAATCACATAGATACGGGGGAATCTTCATGTACAGTGCAGTCCGCCGTTAAAGGGGACACTCAAATGTGCGGCCCTTGCTTGGCTGGCATCCTAAAGCTGCAAATGGCTGCGGAAGCAATGTTCGTGCACTGCACAAGTGTGGTCGAAAGGGGTGAGAGCTAACAACTGCAAGTTATCTGCTCCAAATGTAGGTGATTGTACTCATGCTAGAGGTGAAAATCTGGACGTGCTGTGCAATCAAGTGTTCCCTTTAACAGCGGACCCCTCTGTAAATACCAAATACAGAAGCAATTAGTGAGAATCTCGGCGTCTGCATAAGGTATGCATAGCTTCAACGGTAGCTACATTAACAGGAGCAAAGTCACTCAATTTTCTTTTTAATTCAGGTATTTTGTACTACACCGCTGGTGAGCGAACTGTGGCATCAGATCTGTGGTGTCGAAGACAGCACGAATTCACATTGTACTGCATAACTTAGCGCAACTCTAAACTTGCAGTCATTAGAAAACAAAGAAAGAAGCATTTGACAGTTCGGTCAGTTTGCTGCTTTTTTTTAGAAGCAGGTGAGGATTTGGTGCTTCTGAACAATGAAAATGGCTCGTTAGTGCTGAACCCTGCGTCGAGCTTTTTTATGCATCCGCACGTAGCGCGGAGTCTGGCGCTGGCTGAGGGCGGACAACAGAGTCAAAATCATGCACAGGTGCTCAAGGCCTAACTCGAAGAGCGCTGTATACTCGCTTGGCAAGGCGCCAAACGTGCGTTGAACTATGGCACGTATAAAAGCTGATTTCCAGTACCGTTTATAATCGCGATTACCGTTCCCTGAGAAAGTTACGGCAATCATTAGCGACCACGGTGTTACGGTTGCTATAAGCCGTGGAGCTGAACGCGTTGATTTTCTCTCCTCAAGGACATCGTCCTTTCTGTTCTCCGTATTTGTCTAGTTCATATATATCATTATTATTAGCATTATAATCGCATTTGTTTTTCAAAAAAATTACAAAATACTGGTGGGAAACAAAATAGAAACGAAATTCAAAATGTATTACAAGTTAAGTTTATGTGAAAGGAAACCCTTTCCCGGCTCCTCAGTAAATTTCCACTTCCATTTCGCAATTATTCCCCGTGCTTGCAACAACACATGCTTTACAAACAAGATCGCTTGACGACGGCAGAATCAATGCGTTTTGGCTTGGCTGCGACTCGTTAGCGAACGCATTGAGTAGTCCATTGTAGCTCGATCGAGAAAACTTACGAGCTGTTTCGTGGTCGTGTGTTGTAGGATTGGTTAGAATCGCGCGTCCATGTGCAAATGCTCCATTCTGACCAGTAACATGCGGGCAAGCGAATGGTTCGCTTTCCGAACAGTTATAAGATCGCCCAACAGGTATCGTTGTGTCACTTCCGACAGTGTTTCGCTTAGCCGCCTGCCTCGAGTCTTTCTGAACGTGGCACCATCACACCCGAGGAAGTGAACAGCCGATTCGGCATTACAGGGCCGCAATTTCGGGGCAACTCGGGGTATCGAAAAGCGGGACAAAACACCGTCCCACACGTAGGCTGTAGGACGGTGTAAAAGCGGGTAAATCCGGACGTCTAGTCGCCTTACGTATGATCCCTTCGAGAATGTGAAACGAGATGCGGTTGTCCCATTGCTGCAACCTATGAACGCAATATATTAGCCGAACGTAACATTCCACATCAGTGGGATTAACATTCCGTAGTAATGCTAGTTCCGAAAGCTGGCAAGCCTTTTAAAGGCTTTCAGGCCCTCCGGCCCATTTCTTTGACGTCAGTGGCGTGCGAGGTATTTGAGCGGATGCTGGCCACTCGTACTTTATGGGGGCTTGAAAATTATCAAAAGTACCCATCTCTAATTGGATTTAGGGAAAACTTAGGCACTGAGTATTGTGACACCTTCGGCCACCTAATGCGGACAGCGATGCTATATAGTCAAGGCATATAGACAAAATCAACCACGATACGATTCTTTGCAACATGGCGAATCTCGGCAGGCCATCTTAAGTGACCGAATTTGTACATTCATTCCTCTGCTGCGGCGAACGTTCTCAATATGTGTAGAGCGTTAGAAGGTCAACAAATCGACTAATTTATGTCTGATCGTGGGATAAGGGGTCTGCGCTGGCGCCTTTACTGTTTCATACCTCTTCCATGCCTCTGTCGAGCAGAATGAATAGTACTCCCTGCTATACGCTTTCTCATCGATGTGGGCGATGCCACATTGTGGTCCACTCCCCCACAGTTGAATACGCAACGGTGATATTCATAGGAAAGTTAAGATGTCCTCCATGAATGCGCACAGATTGCCGGCCTCAATGTATCGGCCAAAGAGTCCACCTAAATGAGGTACCTTAATGAGGCGTTATAGTAAAGGAATTGGCTAGAAGGAACTTAATGTATGGGAGCTGCTCGCTGCGTGAAGATAAAGGTGAAAGTGGAAAACTGTCCATACTGAATGGTATCCATGGTTGTGCGTTAACAGCGCAAACAAACGCGGAAGAAGGCAAAAGCAGAGTAAACAAGAACTGCGTCCGCGTTTGTTGCAGCGTAACTGCAAAAAGCATGAATAACTAAATTATGCACACGCTTCATTGTTAATCCATTGTGCAATGTTTTTAAATAGCCGGGCTGGACGAAGGACATCTAGTGTTGGTCAAAAAAGTTATCTGTTACTGATCAAAAGAGAGAGAGAGAGAGAGAGAGAGAGAGAGAGAGAGAGAGAGAGAGGCAAAGGAAAGACAGGGAGGTTAAGCAGAGATTATCTCCGGTTGGCTACCCTGTACTGGGGGAGGGGCAAAGGGATGCGATAGGTGAGAGAGAGAAAAGGATGGAAAAAAGTAAAAAATAATAATGAAGGACAGGTGAAAAAGTGATAAATCTATGACGAGACAGGAACACATCAAACCACAAAACAGGCTGGTTCAGTTGTTTCCTTGTTACTATTTTCCCCATTAAAATAACGAAAAAGAAATGAGACAGAAACATATTTTGGCATTACAGTACGTCGATTAAGTTCATCTGAAATATAGAGCTGTTCTAATGCCAAAAATAACGCGTAAGAGTGTTCCGCTAGTCAATAAAGCTATCTATATTTTTCGAAACCTAGAAAAACAAAAATGAAATAAGAACACGTTTGTTCGAAGCGCCATAGATTTTTGTGGCAGCGATCGAACCTAACATTTCAATGGGATCTTGGTGTTCTCGTCAAGGTACTATATATATATATATATATATATATATATATATATATATATATATATATATATATATATATATATATATATATATATAACAAGAAAACCTCCTCCGCCTCTCAGCAGCTGTCGGCAGGGCAGAACTTTCAGATTAATACTGTACAGGCTATCCGTATGTGGAACCGAACAATGAAGAAAAAGTTTTTATAGGAACACCACCTCCGGCGAATTTTACTGCGGCACTGTTGTGGCCATCTGAAGCTGTACTGCTCGCCGAGACAGCTGAAAACAGAGACTGGCATGGTGTTTCTTCATTTTTCCTACATTTGATCCAGCGCTTCCATTCTATTGTCTATTGCTTTCGCGGAGGTTTAAAATTTTCCTTCATTTCTCATTGTACCCAATGATGCGGCGCAATTAAGTACTACACTGTAAAAAGAGGAAGTTTGTTTTAATATAATCAAACAGAAAAAGTATGTAATTTTTGCTACGTATTTTATCCTGTTCTCTTATGTTGTCTGTTTCTCGCTTATTCCGCAGTTTTAACAATATAATCAGTTCAGTTTTCCCCCATTATTTTATAGAAGCATATTGTAGAAACCTTTTTTCGCTTTTTTATTTTAGTTTCTGCAAAACTAGCAAAGAGGCACATAAATATTGAAAATGTTGCAGCAGTTTTCCGCAGTATATCTCGCTTCATTTTCTCATGCACGCATGCATGAAAGGAAATCTTTACGAGCGTGCGATCACGGTAGAATGTTTCAAAGAAAGCCCATATGGTTTCCTGGAAACGGAGGTTGTTTCATGGATAAGGAAGTTTCCCACCTTTAGTTAGCCCTGTGATCAAGTCCTGAACAATCGGCAAGTTGGGAAGGGCCAAGCTGACCAGGAGACCATAGCCACAGACGGCGCGAGTGCGAATTGGCAAATTCATGTTGTGGTCAGGGATCAGTTAACTGCATGTTTATGTTGTACACACTAAGTGCTACGATTACGGTGACACCGCGAATGTATCCGGAAAGTGCTCGCATCCGCGATCACTGTATATATATAAAAAAGAAAGATACTTAAGTATAAACAGCCTGCCCGAAGAAAATAGCCTATGTTCATTCGATATAACGCATCAAATTCATCCACATTCGCAAAAAAAAAAAAATTTAAATAAGTTACGCTGGAGCATTTAGTATCAGCCTTTGTCAGCCAACCGTGGTGTTGAACATACCAGCGAAGGCGACGGGCTATTGGCAAACAGCTCTTACGAACGACAAGAATTCGGCCCCAGTTAATCATGATTTCGTCACTCCATGCACACACCTCTATCTGAGCGCGAACTTCGAAACGTTGCCCACAGAAAACACATGAATGATGATAAAAAATAACGTACAGCGCGAAGGACAAGGACTGTGAGAGACGACATACACAGCGCTGACTTCCAACAATCAATTATTATTTTTTATCATGAATTACCAACTAGCCCAAGCAACCACCCTAGTTGACATAAATATTATGTCGGGGCCAGTTCTGCTCAGGAGGAAGCACGACATCGCGCAACCACGTTGTCCACTGTACGTGCGCACATTTCCAAGACGAGCATCCTGACATGAATCAGTGTCACCCCGAATTTCGGGAAATAAGTTTCAGTCGAGTTGAGCTCGATTTTCTGGTGGAAGTCTGGAGGATATCGAGGAGGCCGACCTAAACTAAGCCTGCGAGTCGGCGGCACGCCAGTGGAAAAGTCGAACGTTAGCGTGCTGGGCCTCAAAACAGGTGTTCTGGTTCTCAGCAAACTTCCACGAATATGGTGAGTGAAAACTGTTTTCGGCGTGCGGCGCGTGGTCAGACGTGTCTCGAGCTGGCCAAATGCGGCGGCCGCTGACCGTTGAGATTAATCTCCTGCGCACGCCGCGGTGGCGCATACGGGGCGAAAATCATAACTTTCGTGCACGAAAGTGGCGTGTCCGCTGGCTAACCGAGAGCGTCTGAGGCGACTGCGCCTTTACTTCTTTCTCTGACGTTGCACACAGACGAGCAAATAACAGCGCTTGCTGCGCGCGCTTTCTGTGACTTCCGAACACAGGAAAAACGTCCGCGCCTCTGCCAATTCACGCGCAACGGAGTTTAGATTGAATGAGAGGAAGGTGCGCAGTCAAACTCGAGAATTAACTCGTGTGAGCGGTAGTGTGTGTGCTTTTTCAACTACACCATTTATGTAAGAGAAGTTCTTGCTGGGCAAGTTGGTATTGATTCGTTACACATATATTTTTAAGGCGCCAAAAGAACAACCCACAGCTCACAAGAGAGGACAACGGGAGAGAACGCTCTGTCCCGTTGTCCTCTCTTGTGGTCTGTGGGTTGTTTTTTGGGCCCCTTAAAAATAGGTATAACACACCATCTACGTATACAGGGCTCTATTCCGTCAGCGAACCTTCGGCGTGACTTGTCCCTTCTGCCCTACCGCAGCTCTTGTGGAGTTGTTCCGGGCTTCCTTCATCAATGCGCCACTGCCTGTCGAATGTGGGACGACGTCCAAGCCGCCCTCTCGAACAATCAGCGGATATAAGATTCAATAAGAGATTCACACCTATGCGTCCCTACCGGACTTTACTGAAAAAAACAAGCTATATACCAGGCGTTTCCGCGAATGCGTTTAGCAATGTTTAAAGATCGTCTGTGGCCCCAGCTAGCACAATTCTAGTTCTTGAGCTGGTCTACTCGAAGAGGCGGACATTACTTGCATGAGAAATCGAAATGCATAATTGAATAATTAACAGAAAGTACTAATTAAGCTTTAGCTAGTCATCTTACGGCCCATATTGTATTTGCAAATTGTTGCCGGTAAGATTACAAAGCATAGCCACTTCAAAAGAACTCTGTGGATGACACCATTTTCGAAAAATGCGTCATCAAACTTGCGGTAAAAGGATGCCCTGTCGTTCCACTTACTTTATTAACAGAACGCCGTTTTATGTATTAAAGCACGAAGTAACTGGAGCACCAATGCATTTCTTTGCAAAGTTCAGGAATCAATATCTCGAAACTGGTGTCATTCAGAAAGTTCGTCCCAAGTGGATCTATCTGCCTTGCGAGCTCGCCGGCTACAATTTGTAAATTGCGGTTAAAACTTGATCTAGCGCAACCCGATTTCACGAAGTTCCCGATCTAACGAATAAATTTCCATTCCCCGGCAGTTACCTATATAGGGTTCAATGTTGTCACTAACCCGAAGTAGCGAAACTAACTTTCACCTAACCCGATCAGTTTTTCCTGAAATAAATGAGTAAAAACAGCGGCCATTTCTTTCCAATTCTGACACAGGTTTTTCTGCGAGCGTGCACTCTAACGCTATCGCTTTAAAACATCTAGGCGACCTAGCATAAAAGCCCTAGCTTTATTTTTACGAGGCTGCACGCCGCGCCCATGCACGGAACAACTAACTCAGCAGTCGATTGCGCTCTTACGTACCAGATGGCGTTAGCGACTGCAGTGGCATCGCAGCGAGCACTCTTTCAACCATATTGTAAAGAAAGGAGGCCATCATTCGTGCCACTTCGTCCGGGACCGGGTCGAAGAAAAAACTTCACACGCGCAGGCGTGGGTTAGCGGCAAATACAATGCCACGGTAGTTTTTTGGGTGTCGCTACCCACGTTACAATTTTAGATTTCAAAAAACCTAAAATTCCATTTCTAGGCTTTATGAGCATCCCGATTTAACGCAATAATTCGAGCATGGTCATCGCTTCGTTAAGTCGAGTTACAACTGTATTACCTACAAAGTCTTACGCAACATTGATGAGGCTTTTCATGAACGTATACTAGACGAATATAACGAAGTGTAGCGAACCTGTATGATCCCTGATTACTGGAAATCATCCGTGGATATACGGATTTTAAAGCCTGGGCGCTCTGAAAAGCACCTCAAGTCCTACCGGCCCATACCACTAACATAAAATATTATCGAACTGATGGAAGGAATCGAGCACTGTTTCGTCTAGATGCCAGGCTGCAGGAGCTCAAGTCCTTTCCTGATGTCATAAGCGGCTTTCATCGCCGTCGTTCAGCCCTGTATCACTGCAGACCTTGTATCATTTGCTCGAGAGAACAAGCATTCCACATATATGCTATTTGGTCACAAAGCAAGCTTACTACTCGGTTCCAATAAAGAGATTATTTCTGCATTTGTGGCTGCTGGAATTTCAGGTCGTCTGCTTGCATTTGTTCGCAATTTTTTATCAGAGTGCAGAATCAAAGTGCTCTTTGGAGGAGAAATAAGTGAATCTCGCAGTGTGATGCATGGTGTCCCGCAAGGCAGCGTTCTATCACCTCTTCTTTTTAACTGCATTATTGCTGAGCTTCCAAGCCATTTGCCTCAGGACTATGACTTCCCAATATGCATAGCTGTCTATGCTGATGACGTTGCTCTGTGGATTAGTGGCCCTTCTCACCTTGGCCCACACCTTCGTGCAAGCTTGCAGCGAGCTCTGAATGCGACTGTAGAGTACGTGGATGATGTTGGGTTGCAGAGTTCACCTGCCACGTAGGCTGCGATTGCGCACCATCCCACACGGCATGCTCGTCGAACCATGAGCCGGCTGTACCTTCGAGAGACAACAATGGGATGAATACGACAACACAGTTACCTGGGCGTTACTATTGATCGCCTCTCGTGGCGCCCTGCAGTTAATTATGTGCTGCGCAAATCACAGTTCCTCCTAAAATATGTGGCCTTCTTGACTGCTAGGAGTGTCGGCTGCTACCGAACGACAGCACTACGGGTACATCAATTATCTGTGCTCTATAAAGCGTGATATATGCGTTGCCAGTCCTGAATGCGCCGCTAGTTTGATAGACCAACTGGAACGTGACCATCGGGTTGCCCTCCGAGTCATGCTTGGCTTACCTTATCAGGCACAGGCAGTTCCATTACTAACTGAAGCACATAACTTGCCCTTACGTTGTTAAGCATACCACAGAGTTCTACGTCACATCGAGCGTCTTCCCGCGCATTCGATGGACAAGTACTTCTCAATCGGCTCATTCAGCCCCCATTCTCTCGCATGGGGAAAATGGCGGCGTTGCTCAAAAACATTGCTGGCAGGTCTGGAGGTGCTACTTCAGTTACACCTCTGGAAGGTTTCAGCAAAGGTATATTCCCCGTTTATCTTGAAATTCCATAAATACATAAAAAAGTCTTCACCACCTCTTCCTGCGCTATTCGAATTGGCCCAATTACACTTAATCAGAATTATTGGCTATTATGTTAAAGTATTTACGGATGCATCTGTACACCGCGATGGCCCAAGGTGCCTCTGCAGTTTTCTTTTGCCCTTCAACTGACATCCGACGAATGCTTCGCACAACGCACGTGGTGTCATAAACAACTGCGGAGCTGGCAGCGATTGATGCTGCCCTGAAGTATGTGCAATATGAATTAAGGACATTGAACTTTGTCATCCTTACGGACCCCGAGCGGCCCTCAGCATACTACAGAGAAGTGATGCTGGTCGCCCAGTTGTGTGTAGCATTATTGAGTCTGCCAGCAGAATTACATATCGTCGAGTACGCTTCGTTAACCAGTGGATACCTTCGCACTTAGGTATTGCTGGAAATGAAAATGCCGATATACTGGCTTCCTATTGTGCTGACAATGAACGTGACTGTCCGGAAATCTTGTGTAGGCTTAACGGTGCTCTTCTGTTGATACGAAGATACGTGCTCCAGCATCTTCCAGACCAGCGTGTTACAAAATGATCCTTTCCTCACCGTGTTCGTAGTCGATGCTTGCCTCGTTGTGCTAGAGCTATATCGCTCAAGTTTAGGGTTGGCTGTGTCCTGGTGCCTGAACGTTTATACCAGCAAGAACGTGTAGACAGTCCGTCGTGTGCTTCTTGCGGTTCCTGGGAGACATTTGAGCACCTGCTTTCCTTTCGCAGCGCACGTCACGCTTGATCATTGCCTGTTTCCGAGTTGCGGTGCTTCTCTTGCGACCAGGCATATCGCAACCCTGCTAACTTTTCTACGAGAAACAGGCTTGGCTTCCCGTTTGTGAGGGGCTTTGCAAGAGATGAAATACTTTTTGCTAACCTTGGGCGCTATAACGTAAAACTATTCCAAACTTTTCTATTCCAATTGTGCTATCAGCCCTCCACGATTGGTCAAAAGCTTTTTTGGACCACCCCCACTTCACCTGTCTGTTACGCGACGTCACGAAAACCGCGATACCTCCCCATCTGATATGATGTGTACACACTCATTATGCATGATTTGACCGAATAAAAAAAAAAACAGTTATTTCTGATTCGATGCCTTTTCGCCATTAGACACCGGCTATTGGTCAAAAGATTTCGGGCTGCACCCACTTCACTTGGCTGCCACGCGACGTCACAAAACCGCGAAAACTTACCGCGTCAAAGTGACGTGTACGCGTTAAAGATGCATTAATATGCCGAAAAAAACGGAATTTTCTTCTGAATAGCCACAGGCTGCCCCGTTCCGAAAGGAATAAAAGATGGCTGCCGCCGATCTCTCAGGCGCTGGCTACTCGCACCTGCCGGATAGCATGGGTTTATTTGCGTATAGTAAAACTGCTTGCATGGCCGTGTAACGTTTTCAAGCACTTTCGGCACGTTTACGACCTCCTTCTGCCAACTCTTCTTTGCTGCGGATCCGTTTTAGCGTCATTCTCAAGCTTCCTCTGCATGCCGCCGCGATTTTTGACCAGCCACCGCAAGCTAAGTAAGGCAAAGCGGACCAATCGCAGACGCCGGCACCACCTTCTTCATCCAGTTATCAATTTTCAGTGCACTGGCTCTGCCCCATCAAATCCCTCTCCACTTGAGCGTTCTCCTCGCATGTTGTCAGTGAATTAGATACGGAAAGCCGCTCAGTGTAGGCAATATTATTCGTTTTTCAAGCAAACAAAAGTGACCTCCTGTGAACGAATAGAGCGTTTGATTGGTGTGTTCAGACAACCATGCGGGTGACCGCCCGGTGCTTGCGTCGGTGGTTACGAAAATTTGACGTCAGGAGATTTGAATAAAAACATATTGGAATAGTTTTTCTTGGGCGCTATAATCTAAATCTATTCAAAACTTTTCTAAATCAATTCTGCAATGAGCCCTCCGCAATTGCTCAAAAACTTTTTTTGGACCATCCCCACATCTCCTGTCTGTCATGCGACGTCACGAAAACCGCGATGGCTCCCAAACTGACATGACGCGTAAACACTTATTAGGCATGATTCGACCGAACGAAAGAAAAATAATTATTTCTGATTCGACGCCTTTTCGCAATTAACCTTCTGCTATTGGTCAAAAGGTTTCAGGCTGCACCCACTTCATCTGTCTGTCACTCGACGTCACAAAACCACGAAAACTCATTGCGTAAAAGTAACGTGTACGCGTTAAAGATGCATTTATATGCTGAACAAAACAGGATTTCTTTTTTCTGAATAGCCGGTGACTGCCCCGTTCTGAAAGGAATAGAAGATGGCTGCCGCCCATCGCTTAGGCACTGGCTACCGTATAACGTTATCGAGTCCTTTCGGCACCTATATGACATCGCTCTGCGAACTCTTCTTTGCTGAGGATACGTTTTAGCGGCATGTTTAACTGGCCGCTGCACGCCGCCGGGATTTTATACAAGCTAAGTAAGGGGAAGCGGACCAATCGCAAACGCCGGCACCACCATCTTCATCCGGTTATCTATTTTCACTGCGCTGGCTCGGCCCCATCGAAACCCTCTCTGCTTGAGCGTCCTCTTCGCCTCTTGTAAGCCAATTGGATAAGAAAAACCGCTCAATGTAGGCAATGTTATTGGTTTTGAAATCAAACAAAAGTGACCTCCTATAAACGAGGAGAAGGTTTGATTGGGCTATTCAGGCAACGCTGCAGGTCACCGCCCGATGCTTTCGTTGGCGGTTACAGAAATTTGACGTCAGGAAATTGGAATGAAAACATATTGGAATAGTTTTACCTTATACGGCCCCTTGCGCAATTAGTGCGACCTGCGTGTTTTCTTTTTCTTTTCCTGTGTGCATGTTTCTTTTCCTACTTGCTCACTGTATGCTTCGCTTTACTTTCGTCTTTGTGGCCTGTCATCTTGCTGTATTTTTTTTTCATCTTCACTTTCCTTCGACTTCCTTTTCTGTCCCCTCCTTCCTGAAGAGAAGGCAGGCTTTGTGTCCCTCTCAGTGGCAGTTGCCAGCCTGCTCTTTTCCTATGTATGTGTGTTTCCATATCAAATAATAATAATAATAATAATAATAATAATAATAATAATAATAATAATAATAATAATAATAATAATAATAATAATAATAATAATAATAATAATAATAATAATAATAATAACAACAACAATAATTATCTTCCTTTGACTCTTCCTCTGCTGCTGCTGCTGTCTTGCTTGCCGCGTCAGAAGGCGGCTCAGAGCGTGCATATACATGGCAGGAGCGTGGCAGAGAGGAAAGGCGACGCGAGAAACTACTTTGGACCTTTCCATCGCGTCGCATATGTACCATGCCCTATGGAGCTCCCTGGGATTCACCACAATACCCTCTTGACAGCTGTAGTTATCCATGACCCCCGCAAAAGTACTGCAGAAATTACAGCGCTTACTTTTCTTCTAACGCGCATAGTATAAAAGGGCGGGTGAGAAAAAAGGTGACGTCAGAAGGCGAGGAAACGCTACTACTGCACATGGCAGTGGTTGTGTACAAACAGGATAAATTTAAGTTCAGGATACGATACGGCAAGCTTCTGCTATTTCTGAAATATAAACACCAAGCAAACTTGTCGAGCGGTTAATTGACGCATGGCGAGCGTCTAGATAGGCGACAATATGGAACCGGTAGCACGTCAAATCAGCACTTATGTGCTCGCCGCGGTAGCTCTGCGGCTATGGCATTGCTTGAGGTCATGGGTTCGATGCCGACCGCAGCAGCCGCATTTTGACGGGGACGAAATAAAAGAAAGGGGCCCATGTACTTAAATTTAGGCACGAAATAAAGAACCCTCGAGGGTCAAAATTAATCTGGAGTCCGCCACTACGGCGCGCCTCCTAGTCCATTTGTCGGTTTGGCCCATGGAGCCCCATAATTCAATTAAAGTTTAACGCTTCTTCCACGATGCCACGTGCCTTGCGAAACAATGAAAATGCTAACCTTCTCGTAGGTTATGAGCAATGGCGCATAACAAAGCGTCAAGCAAGCCCGTCTCGCTATGTGTTCTATGTACTACGCAGACAAACAGCAGTGGTGCACGCAAGGTAACGTCAACACACAACTTTCGTTTGGACTAAACGCTACAGAACTTCAGCCTTCACCGTCAACACCACGGCTAATTATGGTCGATAAACATAAACAACAAAGCAAGCTCCGCTTACATCGATTCCCACAGCGCGTGAGATTCACATATTTTAGTTTTATTTTGACGCTCCTAATGCTGACACATTAAAAGCAGAACAGTGATGTCACGGTTTTCTTCACGTTTATCATCATCATCATCATAATCATCAGCCTGGTTACGCCCACTGCAGGGCAAAGGCCTCTCCCATACTTCTCCAACAACCCCGGTCATGTACTAATTGTGGCCATGCCGTCCCTGCAAACTTCTTAATCTCATCCGCCCACCTAACTTTCTGCCGCCCCCTGCTACGCTTCCCTTCCCTTGGGATCCAGTCCGTAACCCTTAATGACCATCGGTTATCTTCCCTCCTCATTACATGTCCTGCCCATGCCCATTTCTTTTTCTTGATTTCAACTAAGATGTCACTAACTCGCGTTTGTTCCCTCACCCAATCAGCTCTTTTCTTATCCCTTAACGTTACACCTATCATTCTTCTTTCCATAGCTCGTTGTGTCGTCCTCAATTTGAGCTGAACCCTTTTCGTAAGCCTCCAGGTTTCTGCCCCGTAGGTGAGTACTGGTAAGACACAGCTATTATATACTTTTCTCTTGAGGGATAACGGCAACCTGCTGTTCATGATTTGGGAATGCCTGCCAAACGCACTCCAGCCCATTCTTATTCTTGTGATTATTTCCGTCTCATGATCCGGATCCGCCGTCACTACCTGCCCTAAGTAGATGTATTCCCTTACGAATTCCAGTGCCTCGCTGCCTATTGTAAATTGCTGTTCTCTCCCGAGACTGTTAAGCATTACTTTAGTTTTCTGCATATTAATCTTTAGACCCACTCTTCTGCTTTGCCTCTCCAGGTCAGTGAGCATGCATTGCAATTGGTCCCCTGAGTTACTAAGCAAGGCAATATCATCAGCGAATCGCAAGTTACTGAGGTATTCTCCATTAACTTTTATCCCCAATTCTTCCCAATCCAGGTCTCTGAATACCTCCTGTAAACACGCTGTGAATAGCATTGGAGATATCGTATCTCCCTGCCTGACGCCTTTCTTTATTGGGATTTTGTTGCTTGCTTTATGGAGGACTACGGTGGCTGTGGAGCCGCTATAGATATCTTCCAGTATTTTTACATATGGCTCATCTACACCCTGATTCCGTAATGCCTCCATGACTGCTGAGGTTTCGACTGAATCAAACGCTTTCTCGTAATCAATGAAAGCTATATATAACGGTTGCTTATATTCTGCACATTTCTCTATCACTTGATTGATAGTGTGAATATGGTCTATTGTTGAGTATCCTTTACGGAATCCTGCCTGGTCCTTTGGTTGACAGAAGTCTAAGGTGTTCCTGATTCTATTTGCAATTACCTTAGTAAATACTTTGTAGGCAACTGACAGTAAGCTGATCGGTCTATAATTTTTCAAGTCTTTGGCGTCCCCTTTCTTATGGATTAGGATTATGTTAGCGTTCTTCCAAGTTTAGCGTTCCAAGTTCCAAGTGTTCTTCACGTTTATGCTGCAGGAATATTTCTTTCTTTAGTGCACTAGTACAGCACTTCAAGTGCACCGGTTTGAGAGACCGCTTAGAGTTTACCTCTGCATCCTCAACCACGTGCACACAGTGCTCCCTTTCTCTCCTTTCCTTTTTCAATTCCCCCTTTCCTTTACTCTCAGTGTAGGGTAGCAAACCGGACCCTCGTCTGTTTGACTTCCTTTCCTTTCATCTCTTAGTTTTTTCTATCTTTTACTATGCATAATTTGTTGAGTTTAACGGTCGTAAAATAAACATGCATACTTCAAGCATGCCTCACATGCGCAGCAGGTCGTCAGCATATTAAAGCACAAAAAAAAAATCCTATTTGGTTAATTTATCACGTCGGGGCTTGAGCCTCAACGTAGCAGCGCACTTTGTGCTTTTAGTAACTATTTAAAATATAGGAAATTATGTCACGGGACATACAACTGCAAATCAGCTTCTTTAGTTTTACGTAGCATACAATAAACCTTCTCGAGCGGGAATCCTGCAACATTAATACCCTTTTCATATTTCAAACATTCATGTTTCGTAGTACTTGGAAATTATCAAAGGAAATAAAGGTTTGTAACGTAAACGTTTATCTTATGAGTAGCTCATTTAAAAAAATGTAGATCTTCACTAGCTATATATATGGGAATGAAGAGATTCGCCAGTGGCGTAATCTGCCTGTTTACTGCTTGAATGCAGATGGACATTCGATGATCGCGCGGTGTGTTGATGCAGACAGCCAGTGCGCTACGAAATGAAGGCGCGGGAATCCAGACATCTGTTGTAAACATGGAATAAGTTGCTTCCTGTCAACACAGACTTTCACGAAAACTTTGTTGGATCTGTAAAACTCAGAGAAGAGCGCGTTTATATTACGTTGCTAGATTTTGCACCACTCGACTTGATTTGAATTGAGACGCTGTTTTGGGTAGTGTGCTTGGAGTAAGGGCAAATGCTGACGCATGGATGTTGTCACTAAAAAAGTAATACAAAATAAGGAATCACAATTTTCGCTTCACACCGAACAATAATCTGCGCCGATCGTGCGGGCTTTCCAGTGTGACCGGGAACTTTGCGTGAACTGAACACACGTTTGGCTGCAACTACCTGGATAAACAAAAGGAAGAGCGAAGAAGTTCAGTGAATCTTCGTGCAAGGAAATGGCTTTTCTTTGCCGTCGTGCTAGTGTTTTTGGCCGGCAGGTGTTGTTGGGCATGCTCTCAGTCACAATATCGCGGGCAAGCTCATTTAAAAGACGGTGATAGCATAAGAGTGCCAATTTTCTCACGCTGAGATTTAGTGTAAAACGTGACAGATCAAGGAAGGGGGAAACACAAGTTTTGCACTGTAGCGCCGGCACTGCACTGTCACCTCAGAGAGCTCGTGATACTCATCGCGTAGAACATTCTAGGCCTTTATTTTTCGCAAATGATTACAATGACGGCGTTGTTTGCTCCGGCGTTAACTTCGTCTCCTGAATAACATAAAAAGAAGAGTAGCAGTTGAAATTTGAAAAAAAGTTGTTGAATTACCTTTGAGGGTCGTGTCACCAAATATAACAAACAACGAATCAAGAACGAAATAATTACAAGATTCTTGATGGCAAGAGATCGGTTCCATGTGAAGCGCTACACAGATAAAGTTTGAAACTTGTCGTGAAGAAGAAATTAAGAACAAGCAGCAGGGGGGGGAGACAAACGGACAGCTCGAAGAAACGAAACGACCGTGCTGAATATGATCGACGGTGAGCCTCAGCTTGTTGCGTAGGCTTTTTTTTTTTTATTGAAATGCATAATAGGAGAGATTGGCGCCTTTATGGCGGTACCGGTTAGTCCTTGTCACTTGGCAAAGGAAACAAATATGCGCAAAAAGGGAGAATAATCTCACAAAATATGGCACTCAGTAGACTGCCATATGTATAAAAACAATACAGTCCAACAGTACATGAATCCCAAAGTTTTGCGCATGAGTTCAGTGCACATACGCACATAGAAAGTAAACTATTTTGAATGGCCAAAACACAGAACACATGTAATTACACATAGCGTGAAGAACACGATCACCACATAAATCGCTTTTGAACACAGAACTACATATATATCGCTCATTTAGATTATTCGAATAAAATAAAATTTAATACTTCCCGAAAATGTTTGTGTCCTTGAAAAACTTTCTCAAAGCAAGAAGTGCTCTTCTCTTTAGGCCCGCAGTTGGCCATGGACCAAGTATCGTTTTTAGAGTCAGTGGTCTTCTATCTGAAAGTATCACATTTGCTTTCAATGCCCTTCGTTGTGGATCGTATTTAGAGCACTCGAGTAGGAGATGATGCACATCTTCGTCTGGATGGCCACAAGAACACGGCGGACTAGAGGCGCGTTTTTTCCTGTACAAAAAGTGCCGCGCAAATGCAGACCCAAGCAGCAGGCGGTGCACCAATGTTTCGAATTTCCTGTTTCCTCTCAGATTTGATGGAATTGATAGGTTTATAAGTGGGTCTGTAAAGCATAACTCATAGTTGCGTGGGCTGTGCAGCAATACTAAGCCAGTTAAGTAATTTTCTCTCTACGCTTCCATCTAAGCTTGATTTCAATACTTTAGTACGTAAAGATACATTTCATCGGTGCACCTGCACATTTAACATTGTCAAAATGTTGAAAGTCAAATTCGCTCTTGCGTTTTCTTCGTCCTGTACAACATGGTTCTGCTTATCTCGAATTACCAGCTACTTAAACCGCATGCGTGTGATGAGCGCTTCATCAACTAATTGAAATTCTTTTAGAGACCATTTTCCTTCTATACCCGCATTCTGTTCACGATACTTTTTGCGATACATCATTTTAGCTGAATTGATTTTAATTAGCATGTTACTAGATTTACACGCGGAGTAAAAAAAAATAATTTGTATGCCGTTTCTTTTTGGAAGACAGATGTCCTGCAACACGAGACGGTTTCCAGCGCGTTATGGTTTATCTAAGCATTGCGATATGTCGGCACCAGCGATTTTGTTGTTAATACATCCTACGCCAGCGTGCGACCGCTATAATAAAGCTGTGTATTAACTCTCGACGAGAGCGACTACAGAAAAAGCCAAGTTAAGCCGCTTGCATAAATAACCAGCCTGACTACGTTCGTTCCGTTGTTGCCAAAATCTTACACGTGGCGCATGTACGCGACATGGCAAATTGGTGTGTTATTATCCGGGCCCATGCGGGCCCTGCAAGGCGTGACAAGTAGCTCCCAGCCCTGCCGTCGCACAGAAGCAAGTTTGGCTTCAGCGTATAGGAGCGCGGTGATGCAGATTTCTCATTACTGCTGTCCGATGTAGACGGTCGGAGCACGGTTAAACACAGACGGGAAGTAAATCAAATGCACCTCATCGCGAAAATCAGACGTTCGTCTATCTTCCATACATTCTTTCGCCTTTTTTTAGCCTCATTTTCCTGTGCAATGCGGTTGAGGTGGCGTCATAAGAGAGACAATTATTATATTGCAAAAGCGCACGTGCTTCACACCTTAAAAAGCAAGGAACGTCGACGGCCGCAGTCTGCTTTGAATCACTGGAATCCCTTCGCTCACATTAACCCTGTAACAGAGCCGGGGAAGACAATGTACTAAGCCAGACATCAAATAACAGAGATACTTTGTTCGCCGTTCTGCGCACTACGTCACGTGGTTCTGCCTGTTGGCTGGTGCTCACGTTTTCTAATAACGCAAGAATGACGAGATGTGCGCTGCACGTTTAAAGATTGAAATCTTTTGAAGTCATTAAACAATTAAATTCTGTGGTCTTAAGTACCAAAAGCATGATCTGATTATGAGGCACTACGAAGTGGGAGGGGGAGAGGAGGGGGACCGCGGCTCCGGGTTAAATTTTGACTATAACCCTCGTGCACCGCCTATAGAGGCGCACTGAAAGCTACCTAGCGGACGCTTCCAACATACACGCGGGAGCAGTAGCAGACGACAACCCTTTGCAACAAGGATGGCTGAAGTGCGCGGCTGCGATTTCTCCTTTGTTCGGGTGCCAGGCTGCTTCTTCTGCGGTGACAGCTGTAGGGAAGATGCTGACCTCTGTGCGAGCGGGTATGAACACGATGTTACCGGTGTTTGGGACATGTGCATAATACGTGCAAGGTGTGTCCCATAGACAAACGCCATGAACCCCATTTAGGTACATGACGTGCAGCTCATGTTGTCTAACCGATAAATTTTGTTGAGTGATGCGATCTCTCGATGGTTTTATTATTCTACCCTTGCCGCAATGCTGCTTCTGTACCTTAAAATAAGCACCCGTCGTTAGTGCAGTATTATATCAAACAAATCCGCACGGTGCAATCTCTGCATACGCCGTTGTGATTTTTCTGCCGATGAGTACATGTGACATCGCCGAATAACTGCAGTCGAAGTCGCCTCAAGAAGAGTAATTGCCAATTTATTGATGGAAAAGCGTACACTAGCCAACGAAGTCACCAAACACACGGGTTAATAAAAGCGCGTGTTAGTGCTGTACCGCCGATGCAATTTTGCTGCATACGCCGATGAACTACCATTACCACTGCAGTTTGTGTAATTTTAAATTTCCCAAGGGAGCTGCTTGGAAACGTACAAAGCTAAAGACTGACTAAATTTTCAGTACTTTTTTTGATGTTACTAGAGAGAGGTGTCACATGATATACTTAAAGGCAGAGTTGCGCCAGTCAAAGTAGATGAGCGCTGGCGGCAAGGCCCGGTTTAGTGGTCTGCATGCAGCGTAAGTATAAGAAGGAATTCAGTTGAGTACAAAACTCACATGCAATAAGGGATTACGTTGTGAAACAAACAAATCACTCGGCGTGTTAAGTTTGCTCAGGCAGCATCGAGGTGTGATGACTTCCCAAACGGGACGCGAACTTTTCAGCGAGAAATGGAACAAAAATACCATATTCAGCAGCTATTAGCAATTCTCGCCCTGAACTACCTATTTTCTAAACACATTTCGAAAAACGCAAACAACATCTAAGGTGCCCTCGGGCGAAAAGAATAAAGCTGTTAAAGAAGCACTTCCTTGGTATCATTCCGGTAAGACACAGCTTGTTTTATACCCTTTACGAACAAGGCAGGGTGAAAACTTTGCAGCTCAAAAGAATCGACAAGAGTTATGCATGGAGCAACTAGCAACAGTTAAGCATGTGCGAAGCCACGCATAAAATAGATGTAAAAACATGAAGTGCGCGACAGCTGGTGCGAGGATTTACCACGCTATACATGAAACCAACAATTTCAGTTCTTGCAAACTTCAGTATCTTTAACATACAACGCAATGTGTCGTGCAGTAGTGCTGCCTAGCTAGCGCAAAGCGGTAAAGAAGCGGAAAACAATATAAGCGGCAAACAGCATTCCGAACTTAAGCGAAATGCCTTTAAACCTCACGCTGCACTGCAGACGAACTTCTTTGCTCACGCGTCTAACTATGATCGAGTGGAAAAAAACACCGACGAGACAAAGGAAAGGATGAGAACAAGAAATTTCCCTTCGAAGCGACGATCCATTTTTGCTATTGTTGCTTCCGCTGGTGAGGCTTTGCCGGGAATGATTAGAACCGTATCGCCGGCACGTTTTCACCGTTATTTGAGCCCCCCACCCAGCAACAATTCTTCGACATTCCCTGAAGCTTTGGCCACCCCACACGTGCGAATGGTGTTGCCTATCTTGCTCTGAAAACGTGAATAAGACAGAGAAGCACGATCAACGACGCAACAAACTACGGCGCGCGCCAGGCTCCTCTCCCGCGTCTTCTGCGCAAGGCCGCCACCAGTGTCGCGTCCGTCGGCGTGCACGGCGCGTATATACTTGAGGCTCTTTAACGTGCACCCAGGGCACAGTACACGAGCGTTTCTTTTCATTTTTTTTTGCATTCCGCCCCCAAGGGAACGCGGCCGCCAAGCTCGGGATCAAACCCGCGACCTCGACATAAGCAGCATGACGGCATAGCCACCGGGCTACCACGACTAGTCCCTTTGAAGCCGAGATTTATCACGTGACGTCAAGCGAAGCGTTGGCGGTCGTTTTATTGAGTGAACAGGGGCAACACCTTGTATGATCTCTCCTCCAGATATATGATCAATCTTTTATTTCACGAAATGTGGATGATGAAGTTTTGAATGAGCTATCTACCAGTCTTCTTTAGTGTGTCCTTAAGGAAAGAAATGGGAATACATGAACGACGGCCTATCAAATGTCTTTGCGGTGCCAAAGAAATACGTACTTTCTTTTATTATTCTTTTATTTAGCCCTTCTCCATTGCTTCACGTGCGTACGTGCGTCTTATGTTCCTCAGCCCTGAAGACACGCTTCAGAATGTGCGAGAGCTGACTTCGCACGCCGCGGTATGTAGTAATGTAGCATATTCGCCACTCGATCACTTGCTGTCGCGGTGCGTCAATAGTATGCGTACAATGTAATTCAATTCGTTATTACTCGCTTTGGCTTGCGTCAACCGCACTGGGCGCCCGCGGGGAACCAATAAATTGTGGGTGCGCGCAACAATAGATTTATCAGATAGAGACTTTCAACAAAGAGCTGACATCTGAACGGATTGTTGCTTGCATGAGTTGTTAAAAATACTTCAAAACGATTCCCACAGATCCTCTCCCGCATACCTCGTTCTTTCTTTATTTGTATCTTTCTTTCTTTGGAGTTTATACTATCATGTCATGCTTTCAGCGTGCAATAGGTTATCGAAAGAAAATCAAGAAAAAAAAAGAAAAACAAAGAAGGAACACCGCATCAGCCTAAACATTAGACATAAAGGATTTCGTCAACAATTATGCGCATGCATTGTATATACAGGCTGTTTCAGCTAACACTTTCAAGATTGTTTAGAGGTTGTCCGTGGCAGATAGAACAGTGCTAGTTCATGAGCTGGTCTAGTCGAAGAGGTGGACATTACTTGCACAAAATATTGAAAAGCATATTCAATTAATTAACAAAAAATGCACTAATTAAATTTTTATTTAATTACCCTATATAGCCCATATTGCAATTTACAAATTCTAGCTGTGTAGTTCGCAAGGTGGATCCACTTGGAACGAGATCTCAGGATGACATCAGTTTCGAGATATTAATTCCCGCACTTCGCGGAGAAATGCATTGGCGTTCCAGTTACTTTCGTGCTTCAATGCGTAAAACGATGTTTTGTTAAGAGAATAACGCCCAAATGTAACTCGGAGAACGGTCTTGAGTCCAGTCGGTTTAAAGTTGCCCGCAGAGAGAGGCGTTGTACGCCTTAGCGAAACCAGTGATACGATCTCGACCAGGTGAGTTGTATTTTCCCCGCAAGAATCAGGAAACGACGACGAAGGCGGGCATCGTGATGATGAAACAAAGTAGAAAAGGTTGTATTCACTTCATTGGTACATGGATGTGACTCTTATCCGAGTCTCGAGTGGTTCTGTCTAACACGGGGCCCAGGGCTGCCTTAAACAACCCCTCTTTTCTTCGCTGAGGTAATCCACTGGCGCCTTGTCCTGTCCAGGAAGCGCCTTGTCCTGTCTGTTTTCTTCTTGTGTGCCGTCACTTTTGGCGCTTAATCTATTGAATGTAATCCACTGGCCAATCAAAACGCCGAATCTCTCACCACCTCCGTCGCCGCTCACAGGCCGTCAGCATGCTGCTCGGGTGCTGTCGTCTATGAGCTGATCGGGTAGGTCATGTCCTGTATGAGCTACTCGTGCACGTGGTGCACCTGGATCCAACGTGTCATAATAGGAGGCAACCACCTGTCGTATATACCTACGTCCCCCGGAAAGGACCCTTTCATCGATAATTGGCCACTTCGTGATGGCCAGGAGGGCGACGTTGCTGTCTTGAAGCGAAGTGAATGATGAGGCGTGAACATCAATCGTGACAGCTGCGTGTTGCTGGTGAGGCGTCCCTCTGTCGCAAGGCATGGTGGTCGATGGCTTTAGGAAAACTTAGGTCGATCATAGCAGCAGGTACACAATAGGTGCACGACGATTTCCTCGCACCTTGTGCACCTGCCCTGGCTACGATGTATAACGCCTCTCTGCGGACAACTTTAACCTGACTGGACTCAAGACCGTTCTGCGACTCAAAGATACTCGGACCGTGGCCCTACCCGTCGCTGGCACGAAGACAAATCAAATATGGCTCCGAGCTATGGTTTCGTATTAGCTTTTCGTCAGTCTAAACCGCGAATTTCTTTTTCTAATGCTACTTATAAAACGGAGGAATGCCTTCATCACGCAAGAGCTGAATCGATCTAAGGGAGATTCGGTGCATTTAAGATAAAGCCAAAGTTACGATTTGCACTTTAAGTGAAGTTGCTGCCTCTATGGCACACGCCTGTTTTTCAGAAGACGTGATCACAATATAACAGCTTGTTATAGAAGCAACTTCAATACCATTATTATGACAGTTCTGCCTGCTCTACATATCATCTAGCAGATGTGCCTTGTAAAATTCTGGTGTCAGTTTTCTGAAACATAGTTTCGCAGCCGACAGCACAACAGTTTGCATCATTTTCAATGTCATCAGCATAAATCACTCACGCAGCCGTAACGATAATGTTTTTGTGATATTAAATATTACAGTTTCAGTCGAAAGAGGCCTAAAGAAAGAAAGCCTCGAGAGTCTAAAATCAACTTTTGCTGCCATCACTCGATCGCTTTAGCGCGCTTCTTCCAAATGAAGCAACTTTCATGCCACTTGGTACAACCGACATCTAATTCTGAATCTCTGAGCCCCTTGCATTTTGAATGAAGAAATGGGTGTTGACGACAAACTGGCTGCCTCTCATCCACTGCTGAACAGCCGGTTCGCTCTGCATTTGCATAAGCGACTCCGGTGGTGACAGTCTATGCGTCGTGCGTGCCCCGACATGTTGCTGGACCAACGCGAGCTCTTCATCTCTTCGATGAATAGTAGCGACAAAAGAGCCTTGCCCTCACCTCTCGTCCTTTCCTTTCAGAACCGCCAGCCGGGTAGCGAAGCCCTTCCCCTGTGCGTGCCGGCCGGTGACCCCAGATATCTGCACGAACGCGAACTCGGACGCTGTAACTTTCACGCCGAACAGATGCCATGTTATGAACCTCCTTGTAATGTTTGAACGTTGTAGTCCTTCAGAGTCATTAAGCAAAATTTGATTGTTTGAAATGAATCATAAGGGACAGAAAGACCTTGCCGGGAGGGTTGGAGCGTTGTGGAAATAGCAATACGGTTCGAGTGTTATGATTTCCTTGCATCAAAAGAGAGGAAGCGTAATTGTCAATTGCCGGACATCTGATAGCGAGTCTTTTTGTAGAAGATGGCACCACTAGAAAACGCGCGATGGCAAGCAGAACTGATCTGATGCCTGCAAATAAAAACGACGGTGCTGAGATTGATTGGAAATCTGACTGAAATGTTTTTTCGCCAGTTCCCTGTAGCTCCACATTTTATATTGAACACAGGATACCACTTGGCAGTAGTTAGCGACCAACCGTACAGTCTTAGTGGATAAATAAAAAGAAATATTGTGGTATTTTTTTAAAGAACTGATATCGCGGTGGTGTTGTCTTTGTATTTGTTGTTATCTCTTTACACACATATGTTGTCCTTTATACGAGGGTAAACCAGGAAGCCTTTGCCGCTATATTTTATTAGCCCAAATTAAGGTACGTACAAGTAATCACAAATATGCGTACTATTCTACGTACCTTACACTATTTCCCACACAGTACCCACACCGGTTCCGACATTTGTTCCATCGCAGCACTAAATTTGAGATGCCTCTGGGGTAGAATTCGCCCGGCTGACTGTGGAACCAGCGCCGGACTGCTGTCTTCGCTCCACTTTGCACGTGAGTTTCTGGCCTGCCAGAAGCTTCTTCAGCGGACCAAAAACGTGGAACACTTTTCCCCATATGTGGGCTGCATTTCCTTGTGGATTGCAATGGGCGTTCGCCTCTCGCTTCATAGAAAACAAATCACTTTTCGTTGCTCGCACGCCGTGGACGTGCGAAGCACAACCGCCATCTTCAACAAATGACAGAAGCGCCCTGCCGCGGAGCTACCGGCAGATAAGGCTGGGCTGGTCCAAGAAAGGTCCGCCGCTGGGAATGTATATGTTGACTTCGCATTTACAACCGTAATTCGGCTAAAAAAATACGGGCAAAAACTTTAGGATTCACCTTCGCATGAAAAGACTTGTGTGACCATCTACTGCGACCTGTCACTACTGTGACCGTCTTATAGTCACATGACTGTGCATTTAGTGCTGGTGCCTGTAGACCAGAAATCTTTGTGCGCTTGTGTTCGTGTGTGTATCGCGTTTTTTAACACGAAAGAGTTTTATGTAGAGGTCCACCATCAACTTCCTGTAACGGATGGGACGTCGGCGCTAACGCTTAAGATATGCTCTCTCTTGACAGGGCGCCGCCATGTAGGAGAGGTGAAGCGAAGTACTGCATCATGACACTTACGAGCGCCAAAAACAAGCGTTTCGGTAGTCTCAGCGCAGCGGAGGCTCCAACGAGGTGTAGCCTGGTGTAGGTGGTGTAGCCTTGTGCTGAGGTGACGACGCAGTTTCCGCACATGGTTTGCCTTTCGCGTCCGATTAGCCTGTGACGCCTCGTCGCCTACGGAGTGCAGCTTCAACATGCATCAGCAGTGTCTACACGCCGCCTACTGCTTCGCTTGCGATGACACCGACTAAGAAAACTGCTGCGCCAAGCGGCGCAGAAAGGCAACGACGTCGACGGGAGAATCTCGCTTTGGTCCGGCGAGAGACACGCCAGCGCGAAGCAGAACGCCATCGAGCGTTCGCAGCACACTTTGTGAACTCTTCCACTTGCATTCCTGAAGCTGAGCACGTCGTAACTCAACTGGCTGCCTAACACACTACGGAGGTGGACCGAAATGCCCGTACCTTCGCCGAAGCGACTCGGCAGCAGGACGGCGCGCTCGTCAAGCCGACCTGCAACACGGTCGCCGACCCGCAAATCGTGCGCCGTTCGCTGCAGCTGACCGGGAGTTCACGAAGCAAACATACATCATCTGTGAACACACGTTTCACTTTCGTGTCCTACCGATTCCTGTGAAACAGGGACCAGCCATGTTTCTTTAAAGTAGTCTTCTTTCTTATTCTTCTTTCATTTTTTTTTTTTGCGTTACGAATCTGGAATTGTATGATGTCCGGCTCTGACTTAGCTTATTTTCGCAGGTTTCTAAATAAATAAAAGAAAGCTAACAAAAAACGCGAAGGTTACACTAAGAAGGGGAGACTCGGTCAATCAAATACAAAAGAAAATAGCGAGCAATTGAAAATTCTGATTGCGTTCCACGCTTATGACTGACAACTTGTCGTCGTCGTCGTCATCATCACCAGCACCACCAGCACCACCACCACCATCACCATCACCACCACCACCAACAACAACAACACTGAATGAAACATTAGGATATATACAACGACAGGTAATGCTTGAGCTTTGCGTTACTAAATGCCGTCAGCGGCTAGTTTAAATAACCGAATCACATTGATTTGTCTCCAACGTGTCAGTTTTTCTTGTGACTTATACATCTGAAAAGTCCCCGAACGTGCTTTGAAAACTTAAAGAAAAATAGAAAATTCACCCATCTGGTTAACCTTCCTACCTTTCCCCTTTCTTTTGTCTCTCTCATTCTTTTAAAAAATTCACACAGTTACTTTCTTATAAATGGGTGCTTTGTAAGAGCAGCACATGAATGATATTTCGAAACGCACTTCTTCATCATTACATTCGATTAAAAGACGGAAAGAAAGGTTGAAATTTTCTTACGGTGCAAGAAAGGAGTTCACAGCTGCGCTCAGCATATATATCGCGACATGAATTTGATTGATTTATGAGGTATCTATTTATGTTATTTTCTGTCTTTTCGATGTGCGTGTAAGTGTATTCTTGCTCTGTGCCATGTGGTGAAGAGATATTCTAGGAGTGTTGTAACAAACGCAGATTGAACGTCTGTATACTGAAGGATGTTCGGCGCACTACAAGCCGTTTCGTTATCGAAATGGGACTCGCAAGTATCGCACCAAGACTTTATAAATAACATGAGAAAATACGCAGATGGCTTCCTCCGTGTGCCTTGATTTATACGACGCAGAAAGAAATTAACGCCGGTGTTGCAGCCTTTTTACAATCATAGTCGGCTGCTCCGTGTAACTCATAGGGCAATGCAATCGAGTTTGATAAATATGCAAAAAGGAGACATAGATGTGTCTAAACAGATTAAAGTGAAAAATATATCGGCTGCTTTATTTTCTATCCGTTCCACAGTCGAACAGGAAACGAAAACAAAACTGATTTAAAAGGTTCTAATTAAAAAGATGAGGATACTAAAGCTAAGGCTGCCATATGAGCAGAGCGTTGGAGCAACATCTATAACACTGGTCGACGCCGCGACACGAATATGCGGTACACTTAACATAGTTACTTGTATCAGTTTAGTACATTTAGTACGGTAGCGAAGCAGTCAGTGAAGTAGTAGAGTATAGTAGTTAGCACAAGGCGGACTCATTAACTATCGTTAAATATCCTCACTAACATGGAATCTGAAAAGTCAGAACGCGTAGATGCATGAGTTCGAGCTCAGTCGACAATACCGATTGTAAAGAAAATAAAACTGCACACATCGCCACACAAGCCCACTTACGACAAGAACTGTGTACACTGTGTCATCTAAAAATTATTTTTGAGAAGTTTGCCTTCGTCTCTTGTTGTCAGTATAATACACGCAACTGGTATATGTAGCTCCTACATAGACCTGTTGACAGGTGGCAAGAGCTCAGTCAAGCTGCGCAGATGCAACTTTTTTTTCTATGGCCGCCTGTTTTTGCAGTAACCATGCATTGTCTAGGGTGAAAATAATTTGTGATTGATTGATCGATCAATCGATTGATTGATTGATTGATTGATTGATTGATTGATTGATTGATTGATTGATTGATTGATTGATTGATCGATTGATCGATCGATTCACCGCATCCGTGCAGTAGCCCACCGGGAATATTTTCGAATTAAACAGCCTGGAAGAACGAAAAATAGAAACAGAGAATAAATGCAGGACGAGCGTTTCTGTATGTTGGTTTCTCGAACGTACGAGTCAAGCAAGTAGGCGAGTTTTACACCATTAAGCTCAAATCTCCCGATTAATACCTCTCCGAGGAACAACGGTGCTAAATGCTACAGGGTAAAGAGAACGTGTCTTCATGGGTTATGGTTCGGCGATGACGTGTAAATTTCTCGCCGCTTCGCGCATTAGAAGGACACTAAAAATTAATATTGAGTTAAATCAGGCATAATTCATGGCGCTCCCAACGTGAACTGTATGACAAGGGTGGAGGCTTGGGCTGGTTGGTACTTCATTGTAGAAACGACGTACGGCGCCAAGGACAAGGACCGACAGAGATGGCACAGCTGTTAGACACTTGCTGTTAGAGCAGCCCTTTTGTCCGCTTTACATTTTCTGCGCATGTCCACTCGCGTATATCTGTACACATGATTTGTCAACGGCAATAAAATAGTGTCAGAAGCCAGTTCAGTGTATGTCGTCTCTCACAGTCCTTGTTCTTCGCGCTGTATACATAGTTTCTATCACGAACTATAGGGTTTGATGCGCAGGAACAGTGAACGAACCCCTTCGAAACATATACCCGAAATGAAATTTTAATATGCCGAGTGGTCTTTTAGACGTGACAGCACATGCCTACACCATATTCGTTTAAGCATCACCTATACCACCTGCTTTTTACATAAACTGCAAGTGATGCGATCACCATTGTGTAGTGTGAGCAATGTGCCCGAAGGCCTGTAAGATATTTTGCATGTCTGCACGCGCTGTGCTGCCACAAGGGCGGCTCTAAAATCTGCTTTAAATTTATGCAGCAGCACTCTGGAGCCACATCATATTCTTGAAACATGGAGCAGCCCTGCTATACGGGCTATGTTGCTCACAACAAATGCGTTTATATATTTAAAACGCATATTTCTACATCTAAATAAATAAATAAAACGTCTGTAGAACTCATGAACTAATATACCTCTATTTATTACTGCAATAGCATAGCGGTCATTGTTGTGTATGCCAGGAGAGCAGACTTGGTCAGCCAGAAAAGGTGCAGACATGAAAGACGGGCAGCAACGTTGCTTTTAAGCTCACAAACAAGTTCGCAGTGGTGTTGTAGGTTTTTTTTTGTTGTAGGTTTCGCTCAGGTCAAGCTAACTTGTTTTTCAGTAAAGAAGGATTACGCTATATTCTAAAGGAACCAAGAACTCAACAGTGGAGGTATCGACAAGCTTTCCTCTAACAAAGGGGCCTAAATACTACTTTGGGATTCTTGATGCCATATTGATGCACTGACGCTGAGGTACCGGCGCCGAAAAAAAAAAAGAAGAAGCGGAAAAGTCTGGCCCTCATTTTCTCCATCATTGAGGTTTTCCCACTCAAATGAATGAAAATTTTGCTTCAGAGATTACCTGCATAAAATATTAGCGTTGCGCTTTAATGTCCCCGATTGGCCACTCGCAATGACGTGGTCCACGCGGTCGAGGTATACTTTCGAATTCAGCGCCCTTCTCTTAGCTGCAGGGTCTACGTAGCGGTGCGCGGCGTTGTACATATATGTTTTAGGATGACTCTATCAGGAGGTCCATGATTCTTACGTGTGCACCTTTAAGGCGCGGTATACTTGACATTGCGTGGCAAATAACAGCCCAAGTGTGTTAAAGATAGCGCAAAGGCAATGAAGCTTTAGCGAGATTAAATACACTTATGTAAATAACATTCCCCTCGTGGGCGTACGCATGGGGCATGCTTGAAGGAGTCAATATCAACCTACTGCTAGCCTGCCTGAGTAGCTCTGGCTACATTTATCGTTATTTTAGTTATTTTCTGGTAATATTATTGGTCAGAACGGTTCAAGACGTCTGTCGACTCGAAAAGGTACCTTCCGTATCGGAGACGGACGGGTGCTGCGCCACCCGCCGCCTCACAAGGTGCTAGAAGGAACCAAGCTGGCACCGACGAGCACCCCGCCATGACCTCCCAAGGGCTGACACCGGGTCAGAAACGCCAGCTGGTTTGTACAAGCCAGCCTGACTGCAAGCGACAAGACACTGGTGAATCTGAAGACCAGTCAACTATCATCGAGGACAACAGCGTGGCGAACCCTTCAGACCTAGACATGGACGAGGGTGGTTTCCGAATTGTGCGCCATCGTAAAGACAGGGCGGAGGGCATTCCAGTGTTAATCACTGCAACATCCGAAAGAGATGATTTAAGGCAAGTAAACCCTATAGTCCTGTATTCTGAGCTTGAAACGATTCTCGGTGGAGCACCAGTGAAGAGCCACTTCACAGCACAGGGAGCATTGCTCTTAGATGTAGAGACAGAAGGACAAGTTAAAGTCCTTCTAGAGACCAAGAATATCGGCGGCATAGTCATATCTGCCCGTGTCCCACACAGTTATATGAAAAACACGTGCATCGTTAGAGGAGTCCCTAAATGGTACTCGGATGAAGAGCTGCTCACCTACCTGAGACCTCAGGGAGTATTCCATGCAAGAAGAATCATCCGTCGGGTCCAAACCTCGTCATCTGAATGGCAGTCAAGTCGCACTTACTCGGTGGTTCTCACATTTGCTCAAAATTCTGAACGCCCGGAGAAGATCAACCTTGGTTTCACCAGACACGAGCTTGTCGACTACGTGGAGACACCACCACGCTGTTTTAAGTGTCGGCGCTTCGGACATATCGCTAAGTACTGTCGTGGGGAACAGAGGTGCAAGCGCTGTGGGGGACCTCATGACTTTAAGACGTGTGCAAGTAAAGACAACTTTGTGTGTGCAAATGGCGGCGGTGACCATCCTGCTAGCTACGGTCGATGTCTTGCGCGGACAGCTGCTCAGCGAAGAAATAAGTTGTTTGTTCTGCATGGTTCAAAGAGTGCAAGCGCACCATCGAACACGAAGAAGACATCCAGAGCGCCACAACTAACTGGTTTGGAAACAGAGTACGCATCTCAATTCCCGCGTCTCTCGCCGATAAACGAAGTCATTGAGCCAACGCAAACGGTCACAGCCGCTGAGAAACCTGTTCGAAAAGAGTCAGAAAAACGAACCTATGTGGCCGCAGTAAACCGACCTCAAGTACCACTTGGAAACAGTCAGCAGGAAAACTGCCAGCATGTGATACGCGCTTTGTTCACGGCACTACGTTCCCACGTCGCGAAGATGCCTGCTAGTTCAACGAAGGATATGCTGGAAGCTGTGCTGGCTCTTGAGTCAGTAATACCCTGCTCTACTTCCACATACCCTCAGTAGCATAATGGCAAGTTCTCGCCCACTTGGTCCATTCCGTCGTCCAAAAGTGCCCTTAATAATGCAATGGAAGTGCGCCGGTATTCTACAGCGTCTTTCTGAGCTCAGCCTTTTCCTTCGAGACATACCTATACCAATTCTAGCCCTCTCGGAGGCCGGTCTCCCAAATGGAAGGACGATCCCAGGGTACATCAGACATGGAAATCCGAGTATACCGTCATTTGCAAATGAAAGTGCGATGATATACATCAGGCGAGAAATACCTCACGTCACCTTACCAGTGCAAGACCTTTGTTCTACCTTCTTGGAAGTCGCCGCTGTGCAAGTGTGCCTAGAAAACGAAAACTCAGTGTAGTGTCGGTGTATATATGTCTGCGCAGGAAGGTCTCCATGGAGGCGTTTATAAAGGACCTTTGCATTCGTTGCCCCTCTCCTAGAATAATCTGTGGCGACTTTAACGCACACCATTCGCTTTGGGGAGATAAGGCTGCAGATTCGCGAGGCAAGGAACTTGTCGCAGCCGCGGATGCTGCTGACTTATGTATCGCGAACGATGGCAAACCGACTTTCTTCAGACCACCAGATTCATGGAGTGCCATAGACCTCGTGATCCATTCTACAGACCTTGTCGTATCGTCAACAACGGCCCCAGACAGGATGGGCAGTGACCACTTTCCGATATTCACCAACATCACCGGATTTCACACTGCTGAGCGACAATTCTGTGCTGTGACACGCTGGGACACATACAGAGAAGCGTTGGATGAATCCCCTGGTAAGCTCTTCGCAGATATGCTGCGGAGCAAAAGAGTGGCTACCTCAATGTTGAAACTGACAGATCATTTCCCTCCTCCTGATTTGAAACTAAAGAACCTCTGCGCAGCGCGTAGGAGAGCGGAGCGAAATCTAATGAGAAAAACGGGAAATCCATCTGCGAAAACTGAATACAACAGGATAAACGCTGTCATCCGTCGTCACACAAGAAGGTTAAGGTCAATGAGCTGCTTTCTGTGAGAGTTTATCGGCGTTTACTCCCATGACAAGGATATGGGGAGTAATGAATAGCCTATCCGTAAAGATTCGCCTACACAGGCCACTTGAAGCACTTGCTTTAAAGCAAGGAAAAGATTTGCAAACCCTTTCAGAAGATTTTGTAGACGTATACACATCTGGCAGATCAGCAGGGGTATTGAACCCTCTGTTGTCTGAAGCATTTCATACCATGGATACGCCGTTCACCTTTTGTGAGTTGGATTTGGCGCTTAGCAAATTAAGAAGACGCTGTGCTGTGGGTCCCGATTAGATCAGCAATCAGATGCTGACAAATCTGCCATATGAACGAAAACGAGCCCTTCTGGACATATTTAATCACGTCTGGAGCACAGGAGAGATCCCAGAAGCGTGGAAGGCAGCATGGGTGGTGCCAGTGCTCAAGTCCGGAAAGGATCCTGCAAACCTCACCTCATATCGGCCATTATCGCTAACATCATGCGTATCAAAGTTGATGGAAAGACTAATATGCACGAGGTTAACATGGTATCTTGAGCAAGGAAATAGACTGCCATCATGTATGACCGGATTTCGACCACGGTTGAGTGCCCAGGACAGTGTCTTGTATCTACTAAGCCATATCGAGCACCATCGCGTAGACGGCCTTTCCACAGTCGCCATCTTTATGGACGTTGCCAAGGCATACGACTGTGTGCTTCATACAGGCATCATCAACGGACTCCGAGCCATGGGCGCCTCGGGAAATGCTCTTCGATTCGTCCATGAATTTCTCAGTGATCGATGTGTCCAAGTTAAGCTCGGAAGTATAATGAGTGACAAGCGACGAATTTGTCCTATCTCCCTTGGTTTTTAACGTTGCCATGGCCAGCCTTCCAGATGCCCTGAAAGTAGGTCGGACGGCAGTTAAGATGTACATCTACGCAGATGGCATCTGCATTTTGATCTCGGGCTACCAACACAAACGTTTGGCCCGGATAGCCCAGGCCGCAATCTCCACTATCGATCGCCACTTATCGACGCTTGGCCTATCTTTATCAGCAGAAAGAATCTGCCTTCGTGCTTTTCCCGGGAGTGACACGCAAGTCAACACGTCTGACGCTGAATATCAGAAGGCATTCAATTCTTCGTGCAACTCATGTTCGATTCCTGGGCGTCACCATCGACAACAAGCTACTATGAGGTGGTGCGGTCGAAAGTGTTGTGGCTGCATCAGTGCAAACAGCCAATGCACTTCGTTGATTGGCAGGTGTACGTTGGGGAAACAATCCCCTATCCATGCTTAAACTGAACGCTGCACTGATAACAAGCCGCATTCTCTATCAGCTCCCTCTGATATCACCGTCATCGAGTCAATTCGAGCGCTTGGAGGCAGTGCACAGAAAGGGACTTCGCTTGGCGATGGTAGTTCCAACGGCGGCTTCAAACAAGAAAGTCACTAATGAGGCAGAGTCTCTTCCACTCCGCCTCTTGGCATCTCAGGCCTTGCTGACGCAGCTATTAAGGCTGGGCGACTCACGCGCAGGCACGGCGCTTCTCCGGCGGCTAAGAGCAAGAACTCGCTCACATTTCCATGCGGCGCTGAACACCTCCCGATTTTTAGGATTGGAATGGCCTAAACGAAGTCGCCTTAACCCGCCATGGTCTTTTCCGGACGTTACCTGCAGCCTCAATGTACCCTACCTACCGAGGAAATGCACCATTTCAACTGCCGAAGCAAAGGTTATTGTGCTGGACCACTTGAGCACTGTGTTTCAAAGCCATCTACAAGTGTACACAGACGGTTCGGTGTGCACACAAACAGATAGCTGTGCAGCGTCATTCTGCATACCATCCCTTGATGTGTCATGGTTTGGCCGACTGGATCGCGTAGTTTCCTCTACAACAGTAGAAAGCGCCGTAATCACCGCGGCTTTGCGGAAACTACGGGCCTTTTCTGCACGAGATGTTTTTGGTGCTGACGGATTCCAAGTCAGCATTATAGAGATTACATCGGGGCCTACCTCTAGAGAAATTTAGAAGGCAGTCTCTGGCACTGATTGACGACCTAACGAGCAAAGGATTTAACATAAGGTTTCAGTGGATTCCATCACACGTAGGAATTGATGGAAACGAGGAAGCTGACGCCCTTGCACGCCTAGCGCTGACATGTGTCCCAAAAGTGAAAGCTCCAAAAGCTTTTCAAAACCCTAAGGATGCACTCCGCCTTCACTTTAGACAGATGCACAAGAATCCACACGAATCCTGTGTGACTCATGGATTTACACGCGAACAAGCGACGCTTTTATACCGCATCAGGACCGACTCCGCATACACCCCAGCTTGGTTATTCAAGACTGGGCTTCGCGCTTCCCCACTCTGTGTTTTCTGTGGTGATATTGGCGACATCGAACATTTCATTTGGCTATGCCCGCAGTTTGACACAGAAAGAAAAGCGATGGTCGACAACCTACAAAAGAGCGGTCTTACGCACAGGACCTTTGAAGACGTTGTTTTCCCCGGAGGCCCCGCGGCATTCAGGAAGAGAGCGCAACGACTGCTGATAGCCTTCCTACGAGACACGGGGCTCATCGACACCTGGTGACACACCCCTGATCTCAACTCGAAGGAGGATAAGGCGGAACAATTGCCGGCTATGTATGCCAGGCTAACCCCGCCTGCTTCAACATCACCACCACCACCGCCATACGCTGATGGCAATGGTGCGTATGATGATCTCTGTATGATGTGAGAATGAACGTTGTATCATGTACTTATAGCAAATTGCGCCCGGACGCTGATCAAGGTGCGAAAAGAACAGCATGCTTGAGATGGTCGCCCACGTTCGTTCACGATGGTCGCTCACGATGATCGTTCAGAAAATAAGGAAAAAAATGAGGTGAGTTGCCGCTTCAACTTCCGGGGGGTTTCCGTGATATCACGATAGTATACACCAAGAACTCGACGCTAAAATGAGCAACGAGAGAAATCCTTAGGATTTTCCGTGTCCTCGCCGGTCACGAGAACTGCCTCAAAGTTATCAAGGGCCTAATCCCACTTATTTTTATTATTGGCCCGCAACAGTTCCTACGAAACATGGGCTCAGCGATGTAAGACGGACCGCGGACGTGAACGTCTTGTAATTTTCTAATCAGATTAAATCACACTCAGAAGAGGTTCCGACTGCTGCTTCTGTCAGCGCCAAGGTTTTTCAAACGCTCTTCAAGCAATGCAAGAACGCAGCGCACGATGCAACCCGTTCCACCTCGTTTGTTCGCGGTCATTCCCGATGAGACGGCGTCGTTTTGTCGAATATGTACTACGGGGCAAACGCTGTGTACGAGCGCGCCTTTCTTCCGCAGTATTTTGGCACGCGCGGGCGCGTGCCGTCGGGTAGGATATCGGCTTCGCGGTCGGGGGCAATGCTTCGGCCGCATCGAGATTTTGGCGGCTTCTAGAGGGACCAGCCGCGGCGTTGACAGTGGGGAAGAAGCAGCATTCATGGCGAAATGCTGCGGCGACGGCTAGCGAGGGACACGCGTTCAGAACAAGAGAGGAGCTGCACGCGGCAACGCCGGCAGCGAAGCAGGGCAGGTGGCCGACTGGCGGGAATCAATAGCGGAGGGGTGGTTCGGCCGTCTGTCGCGCGCGCACGCACACACCTCCCCCCTCTCTGCGGCGGCACCCCTATACCTGCCCCTACCTCCGTCCAGGTGTGCGCGGCCTCCTCTCCTGGCGTGACGCCATTGGCCCGCTCGGGCCGGTGACGTCAGGTGGGGCGCACCACAAAAGGTGCGCCCTTGGAGGGAGGGTTAAGCTAAGGTGGGGGTTTTGGGGGGGGGGACGTGAATTAAAGAAGGCGAAGAATAACGCAAGAATAAGCACAAAAAAATACGAAAGGCGCAAGCCACGGCCCAGCGAGCAGCGGCGCTGGGCACATGGGCGGCGAGCGAGGCGCAACGCCGGCGGACAGCAGTTGTTGCGAGGAGAGCATCTGAAGCGAGCTGCCGTCGGCGCGGGCGGACTCGTGAAAGCGCAAGGCGCGTCAGCCGCAGGTGTGCGCGCCTCCACCGGCAAGCAGAGCCCCGGCCCTTGAGCCGCCGCGCGCTCGCGCCCACGACGCTGTTCTGCCGTCACTGCTGCCCACCGAGGCGCGTCCCCTCATGCGCGCACTTAGGCTTAGCTAGAAGAACGCCGCCGCACGAGACGATCACCACGACGACACACGCACAGGGCCGGATTACGAGAGGCGAGCAAAGCGGCGCAGCGCGACCACGTCCCTCATGTCCGTGGCCAACACCGAGAGCTCGATGACTCTGAGCCAGAGCATGGATTCCGTCAACACGGTCGCCGAGGAAGAGGTGAGTCGCGCACGCGATCTTGTCTGGCACGCGCTCTTTACACGCACGAGGTGAGAACCGCGTGCTCCTCTTGAGAAAGCGTGACAATGGCGCCGCCACCAGAGATCGTGCAGAGCAGACGCAGATTGCTTTTTTTGTTTTGTTTTTTCTTCTCTATATGTCAGCTGTTGTCGGTAGGTATATATGCGACGAAACATCTGCCATCTGTCTGAAAGCGCCGTTGCTATAGTTGCCCTATGGTTTGCCGGCGGCGCTACGCTGTTAGCAAAGGTTTCGCATTCGGATATGTCGCCTTATGCTTTCGCTTGAGCGTGTGTTGAATGGGTAGTCGAAAGTATCAGGCAGGCGATTTTGGAGCTGTGCTGGCTCTTTAGGTCTCCCGATGCTGGTTCTGGATGAGCATGTAGGCATGCCCAGGCACCCACAGCATAACATGCTTGTACCTCACGTTAATACGACGCTTGGCAGAAATGGTTGAGGAAGTTTCTCGCTTGTATAATGTTACTACCGCGAATCTGCCGCTTCTATGCTTTTTCAAACTATGAACGTTGATATCTTCGTAGGCTTTGTAGGGGCATCGTTCGTAGGGGTTGCAACATCACTGTCTATTGTCAGCGTCTTGTCTGCCTACACATGTAAACGGGATGACAAAACTTCCACGTCTAAAAGCGGAATGCTGGCACAGTGCTCTTGAGCGTCTTTATCAGGAGGTCCTGACATACAATTTCGGCATACTTGGTGGCTCCCCTTCGATGGCGTCCATGGACCTGCACGGGGAGCTCGCAGTAGCTTACTCCGAAAGTCGATTGTCGTCATTGTGAGGTGAACACAGCCGCAGATTGACGTTATTGATGTGGTCTGCTCTAACACATCTCTGGCACAGACTTCGGGACGCAGCTGACAGTATGAGAAATTTGCACTTATTAGCTTTGCCTAATGTGATGTCAATATAGCCACAACCTTTTGATGGCCACAGCACTCTCGTGACATGGAAAGAAGTGAACTTCGGCTTCCACCTCCCTGCTCCTACCTATGTTGTTCTTAGATCAGGACAGAAATACCAAGATTTTATCAGAGATCATCAATATTGCGTTCAATTCGTCGCTGACTGCTCACTAACCACAAACAAGGTGCTTGAGCTTTTGAACTGAGACCACCGAGATGATAAGCGGCGCAATACCTGATAAGCGAGGACTCAAAGCAATTCGCTCTGTATATGTTGTCCAGGATAGCAAGGATAGTAGATAGGCGGGTGCAAGAGTACGTCCTTCCCCTTCGCTGCAGATTACATATGCGGCTTCCCTCAATGAAGAAATCTTGAATATGACTTGATTTTAATGCAACTCCACGCCACACGCATTTTTATTATCTGAGGATACGAAGTGTCCTTACGTACTATTCGCCATAGCCCAGTTCAAGATATGTATGTTCTGACTCTGGCTCACATCCGCACTTCTCTTACGCAAGTATCACCCTTCCCGATTAGCCATCGAAGAGGCGCTCGTCTTGCTATCACGTGCGATCGCTATCATGATTAGCTGGAACTCGAACGCTAGACAGTGAAAAAGAAAGGCCCTTACACGGGAAAAAATTTCTGAAAGCGGGCCCAGGTCTCTTTCCCGACCATGCCTGCGCAAAATAGTTGTGCAAGAATACTTTACTGGCATTTCGTTGAAGCAGGGGCAAGTTCAGATCCTACGTCTGAGTGTAACTTGCAAGCGAAAGATGACTGCATGAGATGCGTTTTGCGCCGATAAGCCTACGAGGAAAACTGGAAGGCAGTGGATTTTCTGAAAACCTCTACAAGCGGATCACGCAGAAAGACTGCTTCGATCAACAAAATATGTCAGCTTAAATGCAACTGGTTGAGAATGTTGAATCCAATTGTCATTGTAGTACCATGGCTCAAGAGAAACATGAACATAAGAAAGAAGGTTGCCAAAGTTCTATTAACTATCCATCAAAACAGAGAGCTGTGCGAGTTGGTGTGGTCCCATCCTAACTAACTGCCTGGTACAGACAAGAAGCACGGATACATATAAATAGGGCACTTGGGGAACAAAAATTTGTAGAAATGAATTTCATGTGGGCGGCGCTGGACTGATGGAGATAAAGGTTCTTTCACCTCCAGGAGGGTGCGTGGCGAACTTTTCACGCGAACCACCATGGAGAGCTCGGGGCCGGTCCGCGCTCTCGATAAATTCGCTATACGCATACGCTCACTCGGCATTCTAGGTTCGTAGTGGGTGAGCGATTTATGCGTCCATGGCATGCAGGGCTGCGGCTCTACTTGTTACTATGTGCTACGCCTCTACAGCTTTATGCGAAGGAGCGCCAAATTGGACGTCCATTTGTTGACAAACAAGAATTGCGCATCCATCTAAGCAACAAGCACCACTGACTGACGGCCGACCGAAATTGGCTCGCCGTGCGCTGTCATCGTCACTTTGCACGACCTAGGAATGTAGCGGTGAGGAAGTTAGCGCCTGGGCGAGGCTTTTCCCAATGTTGTGTTTTGCTAAGGCAGGTGAAAGAGGCTAGTGGGGAGGGGTGGACCTCCTACCACTGTCACCACAACTGCTTCGCTCAATGGGGACACATGAATTGTGGCACAGCAGAAATGTAGTAAACAGAACACGGCGTACTTTGTTATCCTTCCATGATTAAGCCAAATGGGAGACAGTTTTGCTGATTCGACGAGAACCGGCGTATTCCAGTACCAAATGACGGTGACTTATCACATTGATGACCACTACTTACGACGGCAACACTGCTTATTGATTCCATTTTTTAAAATGTTTGACACCATGCGCCTATAACAGTTTTAGCTAAAGGAGCAAACGCACAGATCCAACATACGGCGCTTGACCTGCTCAAGTTTTGTATAGCATTAAATAAACTTGGGCAAATTATGAAGTGAATATGCGTGTTATTTGTTGATTTCGCGTGTATACATGGAGAGAATTTTCGCTTGACAAAATGTATACGTAAGTGCACCGGCGGTGCTACTATAGAGTGAGAATAATCTTGCATCAACTTTCAATAGAAATTTATTTACTTATTCGTGGTTTATTACAGAAATTTCATAACTGCCTAGTTTACATAATTTCATGGCGGGAGAAAAAAAAAAGGTTTTGAGCACTATTATACGCGACACAAACAACTCTTCGTGCAGAAGGCATCTCTAGCGGGTGTCTATAGAAAACTTGAAAAATCAGTAGGTAAAAATTGATAGAGATGGTTCGTTACACACAGAGTATCTCGTACAACAGCCTCCTCACGTAAAACTCTGGGCAAATGACATCGCTAAGTTTGCGACGCTCACCTGGAGGTTTCTATACAGAAGTGGCATCTTGTTGGTACCAAATTTTGTCGTTGGAGTGATAAGTTATAGCTTTCGATCTCATTTGGGCATCAGTTATAGGCACAAATTTGTGCCAGTAAGCGATAAATGTGCGGCATGGATTTCAAAACGCGTGTCACTGAGAGTGTACATGACCACTTGCAGTGCTACAGACCACAGTAGGTATCTTATCATTGCAGCTCGTAGGAATGGGGGCCAGAGTAATTGCCTGTCACACTTTCCTCGTTTCTCGTCAATGGTGGATGTCATACTTCCTTGTCACGCGCGTGAAACCAGCGAAACGCGATGCGAAATGCTTCTCATTAGATTTTTATTTTCAGTCTCTCGCTCTGCGGGGGGCCAATTTTAGATTAAATCGTAGCAGCGTGTCAGGTTTTCGACTGACATCGTTACATTTCGAACAAAAAAATTTTGTTTTCCGAAGCGAAGTGTACCTCTCCCGTTATTCTACGTGTACAGTTTCAACTCTCTCCATGGCCTTCGCACAAAGTGCTGTGATATTTTTGTACACTAACAGCGTGCCTTCGATCACTTTCGACTCGAAATGAGAACGGCTTGAATCTAGCAAACACTTCTAGCGTAATCTGCTTTCTCGAATACAGTTAGGTTGGCGCATAAGCTCACAAATTTACAGACTTCGATTCTTCCGTAGAGCATCAGTTTTTATTCCCAGCTTGAGTGATAGTGAAGATGCCACGAGGTTACACGGAGAAGACGCAGTTATTATTGTTGCACTGCATTCCGATGAATGTTTAAATGTCCTCTTATGTTAGAACATCAACAACATGAACGAATTTTATATGTGATCAAGTGTGACACGCTAATACGCTTCCGTCACAAATGTGGCTCTTACGGAGGGTTTTGCGAACGAAACAGGCTCAGTGGATATATATATATATATATATATATATATATATATATATATATATATACGTATGCAAGAAATGCAGGAACGCCCGTGCCCTCCGCAGTGGGGACGTGGGGGCGGGGGCATGTGCAGTGGGGGCAAGTCTCCCACTACGGTACGGAGCGCCTCATAATCAAATCGTGGTATTGGTACGTAAAACTCCAGAATTTCAATTCAATTCGCTTTTCAAACGGCGCTGCAGCAAAATACCAGTCTGCAGAAGCTTCTAGCTTGCATTTTGTATTCACTATACCAAGGAGAAAATAACGCCGTGTTATTTCGAGATGATTTGGTTTTCTCTTCAGGGTATCCTTCCCGGCTGTTTCAGCGAACAAGTTCAAAAAATTTTAAAAATTGCCTTTGACAGATAGCACACGTCTATCCATGAGCTGGTCTAC
This sequence comes from Dermacentor variabilis, assembly GCF_050947875.1. Lineage (NCBI taxonomy): Eukaryota > Metazoa > Arthropoda > Arachnida > Ixodida > Ixodidae > Dermacentor > Dermacentor variabilis. The sequence continues at coordinate 29,960,888 of NC_134572.1, read as the reverse complement.
TCCAAGAGGTGTAAACTAGTTAAATAACAATAATAAAATGCATAATCGGCGGATTAACAAAAAATCACTAATTATGTTTTAACTAATTATTTTATCGCACATATCGCAGTCTGCAAATTCTAGCGCAGGAATTCGCAAGGCGGATCCACTTGGAACGAATTCTCAGGATGACACCAGTCTCGAGATGTTAATTCCCGAACTTTGCGGAGAAATGCATTGGTGTTCCTGTTACTTTTGTGCTTCAATGCACAAGACAACATTTTGTTACGAAAGTATGTGGAACGATGGCGCATTTTTGCCGTAAATTTGACAGCACATATCTCGTAAATGTTGTAATTCACACATTTCTTTCCAAGTATGACCCGCTATATGTCACCTGCAGAATTTCCAAATTGCAACATGTGCTATAAAGTAATCAGTTAAAAACCTAATTATTGAATTTTTGTTAGTTAGTCGATTGTGCATCTCAATTTCTTGCGTAATTAATGTCCGCCTCTTCGAGTATAGACCAGCTCATGGACTACAATCGCGCTATCTGCCACCGGCAATTTGTGAAATTTGTGAATTTGTGAGCGCGTCGATAGCGACTGGATTTTTTACCAACGGCTGCTGCACCGTAAGTGAACTGCTGCTGCGAATGGGGCTTGATTTCGAGATAAGGGCCTGCCCCGCAAGGCCGCACCCGCTACGAGCACTGTACCCGTATTTCGGGGAGCTTGACTCACTCACTGTGTAGACAAGATGCCGCCTCTCGAAACACTGCGTTTTCTACCTGCTCACTACATTACACCATGACAGCAATGGTCGCTGTTGCCAATACTTTAGAGGAGTCAGATTTCAGGCACAGTTTTCCGGAACGGACGAATGCCAACTTGAGCTATTTGTCGAGGCTTATTAAGAATAACGCATGATCTGAGCCTTCACCATATCGGTCGGTCTAATTTCTTATAGTCGGTTCATCTGAAAAGAGAAAGCTATCCAAAAATATTGGACCACGCCGGGCGGTCAAGTGTTAACGGAGGCGATACGTCTTCTTCGCTGTTGCGATTTCTGTCGCTAGTTTTATTTGCATGATCAGGTGCCATATTGACCAACGCACTACTGCGCCCACTTTGCCCTATGTATTTGCTTCTTTCTTTCTGAGCTTTCGGTCTTCGTGCTCGTCCTTTCTCATAGCCAAACCATTATCAGACTTTACTCTTGCATAACCCGCGGCAATCGCGGCATCTGCTGCGCTAATAAAACCTGGACGACTGACACGCCGAGTCAGAAATATTCTCTTATCTTCCATAAGCTATAAAGAGCGGTTTCGGCGCCATTAATCATTAACTCTAGGCGGTTCTCGCGCCAAGTGCAGTCTAGTGCTCGACGGTGACGGTATATGAAGGAATCACTCAATTGTCACGCACATTATAGCGTATGTGGAAAGGGGAATGCGCCTTTTAGTGTGCTTTCTCGGGTTCACGTTTCATTTTGGTCACGTGGTGGACGCCCACGCGCGATGCAGAGGTGCAGGGGTCAAGTCGGTAGTAAGGCGGCCTCCTCGGCCAGGGTTACACCGGTGACTTGATACGTCTTTCATACAATTTCGCCTGGCCACTGGACTTGATTTATCCCTAGAAGTGCTTAATGTGGCTGAAGGAATGAATGAGTGTGCCATTGCTTCTTATATATCTTACACAAACATAATGGACCATGGTGGACGCAATATATGGGGGTAAGAGATATCTTTCTCCTGTAGCGGGATTTGCTTCGCTTGGTCATAACGTTACACGGGCGCTTCACCTTCACGGAAGCCGCGTCAAGGCGCTTTCGTCGTCCACGCGAGTGAAACGGACGATATCGGACGCCAAGCGAGAACGTCTGTGATAATGAAGTGGATGAATGTTCGTGTTGTACGACGGCCCATCCAAAAGTTGCAAGCAGGTGGTCTTATTCTGCGTACCACCAACGTATATGTGACCTATTGAACAACCGCATGCAACTCTCCAACGGATTCCGCCAGGTTTCTACAGTTAGAGTAGGAGCGATCTTTCAGACGCTTTCAACATCGTACCGGACAAAGCAGCGTATATACGATCTCCTACTGCACTCTTAAGGGCCGATTTAGGCTCGAGCCGCCCATCGCCGCAAGCCGCACCGCACGCTTGCGGTCGCGCGAAAAATTGCACGTATCCAGCACTTGTGCACAAATGACCATTTACACTGTGTGCACAGTGTATACCTTACACATTGTAAACCGAAATTTTTGCACAAGTGTTTGATACGTGCAATCTTTCGCGCGACCGCACGCGTGCGGTTAAGCAGTCGTAGCTTCAACGGCGGCGTCCGATACGATGTGCACCATGCCTGAATGATCCCTGTATTGGCGGATGGAATCCGCTGGAAACTTACGAAACCTGGCTGATACGGCTGTTTGTATGACTTGTCGTACACGCCGTATTGGACGCGAAACCGTACACTGTGTGTCTCCAAGTTCATGTGCGTCGAAGCCACTCGATCCGCATGACGACGCGTCAGAAAGATGCCATCTCAATCTACTGGAACCTATGCGAACGTAGTGGAATCCTGCTGGAGGCTGGCTGGATGTTGTGCTGCGACGAACAGTCGTATACGACTGACCGGGTGCTTCGCGCTAAGTGCGGAAGTGCTGCGTGCCGGTCGCGCGCGATCTCGAATAGCGGTCTTTGTTGTCGGGAAGAATAGCTCATTGCCAAATACACACAGTTCTCAGGTATACGAATTGAATAACAGCTTTTCGAAAGGAGGAAAGGTCAAGAAAAAAAAAAGAAGACAAGGATTTGAGGGGTGCGCGCCCGGTGGAGATCGGTCGGGGGAGCGCAATGGATGTTGAGAGCAGCTGGTGGCCCCACGATGGCGGCGAGAGTGCGCAGGCCGTCCGGCTGACGGGGAGTTCGGTGCGCGACAGCTGCGTCACTCGGTAGAAAGAGCTCGAGCTATGACACGAGGTCCCTCATGTCTCGTCGCCAGGCTTACGGAGATAACCGATGCGTGGCACGTGGGTGGGGTGTTCGTGGCCATTTTTTGTTGGCACGGATCCAGCGCTCGACGGGAAAGGGACAAAGATGGACGCAGACAAACGAAATTGTCCGCGTCCGTTTTTGCCCCCTGTCAGGTTTAGCACTTATCTATTAAGAAAACTGAGTGCCAACCGCTGCAAGTGGTTGTACCTCATCTTGCTTCATTTCCGAGAGGTCTCTCACGCCTCGATCGTTTATTTTACTTGTACCTATGCAGAATGCGCGTGTACTTTATGGGGAGTACGGAAACCCTCCTAAGTGGAGTCAAATATGATACATGCACTTAACGCCAGAGACAGAGTCCCTAATACGTTCGCAGTTCTTGGCGCATACTCCGCATATATGGTTCGTACTCGGCCATGTACGTAGGGTCCTCTCAACTTACCAAACTGTTGAAGTGGTTTTATAACCTTCCCAACATTGTCATGATCCATAAAAAATTACTGTATATTCCTCCTAATGTCTTCTTCAATCCGCCACTTCCGGTGGCCGTGTCAGCTAGGTCTTGTTGTTTTGCAAGCGATGCAATGTTGGCAGGTAACTTGGTAATCGGAGAAGCACAATGTGCTATAGAGTGACACACGGCAAGAATGCAGAGACACTAAAGAAAAAGAACTACGTCGCGCTGTTTGAGTGAATTGCCCTTCTGCAATTCGGAGGAGAGGAGGCTTAACAAGGCACAATGAGAGGTGGCTTCACAATAAGAGAAGGCTTAACAAGTAAAAAAAAAAAGCTGCACAAACTGAACAAACATGGCGACCCCACCATGAAGCTCCTGCATGAGCGCACCATGATGTCGTGGATTTTGACAGCGTCTGCTCGGGTCTATAGTCAACTTTTTTTTTTCTTTATCGGCAACGATGGAACCCATTGCCCACCGTGGGGAGTAATGGTGTTGGTATGCTAAGCACGAGGTCGCGGGATCGAATCCCGACCACCGCTGCCGCATTTCGGTGGGGGCGAAAACACCCGTGTACTTATATTTAGGCCCACGTTAAAGAACTCCAGGTGGTCCAGATTATTCCGGAGTACGCCACTACGGCGTCCCTCATAACCAGATCGTGGTTCTGGCACGTAAAACCCCATAATTAAATTTTTCTAATGGAATACATTGCACTGTAAAGGAGCCAAAGACTTAACTTGGCAAGTTTCGACGACGCTTACTGCGTCATAACGACTCAAATATAAGAAAATGTTTTGAAATTTGTGACATCACGTTCAAGTAACGGCGCTGGCGTTCGAAAGCGAAATCAAAATAACTTCTTTTGGCCTCGAATTTAACGAAATACAGCTTTGAAAGAATACTTCAGCAGTCTTAATAGTGTTTCGTTTAAGTGCCCCCTTAACGAAAAATTTGTGTTGACTGTGGCAACAACCCCCTCTTGCACGAGTAACTGCTTGCATGCATACCATATACTTAGCTCGGATTCCGAGAGATATCGTCCTCTATTAACACTATGCGTTGGCTCAAGCGGAGTGAACGTACTCCATAAATAGAGTAAACGTGCTGCACTGGGAAGTAGAACTATCAGAAGTGAAAATTAAAGGAAAACTAAGGTGGAGTATATTAAGTTCAGAGGCATTATTAAAATACGATTCTGCAATATAGAAGAAACGGCTTCTCCTACCGTGAGAGTACGCTTGTTGAGCCAGGAAAAAAAGAAACCCTAAATGAAAGACAGGTTGTGACGCCGTACTGTAGTTCCCGCATCAGCTAGCCGCGAGTTCATAGATTTTGACTGCGTCTATACTAGCACATTAGGAATTTTTGTCCGTAACTTCAAGTATTGTACAATTGCACGAATCTCTTTTCGTGCCAGCGACGGGTGTAGCCACGGTCCGTGTGACCGTTTATAGTGTCCCTGTGCATCCTCCCACACGCACTCAGTGCTCCCTCCCTCTATCTTTTCCCCTTTCTATTCCCATTTCCCCCACCCCCACTATAGAGTAGCAAACCGGGTGCTCGTCTGGTTGGCCTTCCTGCCTTTCCTGTTCTTGCTCTCTCTCTTTGTCCATAATCAAGGGCCACACCGCATTATATGGAGTGATCAAATATATTTTCCAGCGAGCTCCTATAGACCATTTCTTGCTCAGAAAAAGCCTAAACGCGACAACGTAGGTTGAAACCCGTGACGTCACACTGACGTGTAAAAGTTGAAGTTCCGGCGTAAAGTTAGAGAAGGGGTAGTTTGGCCTTCACTTGATCTAGCAATAAGAAATCTTTTAGAGCCAAATGAATAAATGGAGTTTAAAAAAAATACTTTGCCTGCATAAGTTGATTAAGTGTTACTCTTTGTACCCTTTAAATACACGACAAGCATTGATACCTGCGAGAGCAGTTGGCAGCTCTCCCTTCATTCCTAAAATGGAGAGAAGGTTGGTCAATGAAAAGCGCAAAACACTGTAGAGGGAGCTATTGCAACCAAAAAATGTGGGAAAGCTAAATAATAAACTGATGGGGTTGGAACAAAGCAAAGGGAAAAGAAAACACCGCCATAGTTATTGTCGCGTGTGTACTGTTCTTTCATCTTCACTTTCTTTCTTTCTTTTTCTTTTCGCTGCTGCTACCATGAACAATCATATCAACTTGCTCAGTTTACCTTTCTCTCGGTAAACAGCAGCCACATATGGGCTTGGTAGGCGATATCGAAAACAGGCGATAAGTGATTGCCCTTCACTGATCACTGTGACCACGTGCGCGCCATCTTAGCAGCGCAGTTTGCAGGCCGGTGTTCTCCGTCGAATTGGCAACCCTGGCCGTAGCAGGCTCGAGTGGCGGGACGCAGGGCGGGGAGGCGCGCACCGAAAGGCTGCGCAGCAGCAGCACTGGCACGGCGACCCGCTCATGTCCCAAAGCGGCAAACAAAAGGCTGCATCGCTGCAATTTCCGGACCCCCCTTTGTGTCACCGGCGGCCTTTGCTTGTTCCTGTTCCTTTATTGGCTCTTATTATTATTATTATTTTTTGCTCCTACGCGCCCGTTCCCGCATTTATTCGCTCGTCAGCGGCGGCATCGTTATTTATTTGTCCTCTGCGCGAGCGGCCAGCCGTTTCGGAGCGCCGGTTTCGCGGCTGCGTGACACCCCGTGGCATCTTTGTTCCGCGGCCCACAATGCATCGTAGATATTAGAATGCGCGCCGCCAGGCAGGAGCTGCGGGAGGGAGGTGGGCAAGAGCAGTATGATCCCCCCCCCCCCACTTTACCAGCATTCCCTGTTGAAACCCTCTACCCTCCCTGCTACGGGCGACGCACGCTGACGGTCGCGCAGCACTGCCGTCGTCGTCCCAAGAGTCGCCCTGTGCTCGCGGGACCACTCTCCGTGGAGCGAGGCCGTCGTCGGCGCAGCGAAGCGAGCTTGAAGTGTACAGCGCCGACGCCTCTCCTCTGCTGGACGCAGTCCTTCGCCGGTCGACATTGTCCACTGGCACGGCCACGGCCAGTGGACATCGTGTGTGTACAGGCAGTTGGGAGCGCGGACCTGGCGCGACGGAGACTGTTCCTGGTTGCGCGGTCGCCGCCGCTTGATTTTTGCTTCTCCTCCTTTGCGCAGCGTTCGGAAGTGACGCATCGCTGACAGCCTCAGCGCGACGGCTGCCTGTGACGCCGTTGTCTGCGGTCGGGAGGCCGCAGGCGGGGAAGGAGGTGGGGAGGGAAGTGTCCCTGTTGTGCGATGGTATATACCTGGCGCTGTGGGAAGCAACGCTGGTGCCGCTCTGCCCCGTTGCCAGGGCGACGTCGGTCTCCAGCGTGCGTGCTTCCAGGCTTCCTCACGTGTCCCAACAGCCGCGATCGTTGCGTCAAAGAGCGTACCCTGTCCGCGCTTGCGCTCATCTCCGCACGTTGCCACTCGGGGGCTCGATATCGTTTCTTGCGAGCATGGCTAGAGAACAGGTGACTGATGAAAAACAAGCCAGCATTCTGAACAGCTGGTGCAGTTATTAAGACATAGGAAACGTCCACTTAAAGCGATGGGGCTTATTGTTAGGATGTCAGCATAGGTCATTTCAACACTCGCTTCGCATGTCAGTGATATGCAAAGTTCTGATGCTAATCCTTCTAAGACAAATGTACACGGACGTCATTGTAGAGACAGCAAGTCAAGTGGCTGATCAAAGTTTTCGCGATGGCTTTATTCTTCACAAGACGAACGCTGCTTGTCTTCGTGTGTTATGTCCGTCATGCCATTCACACTTCGTATTGAGACAAATTAATAGCAGGAAAGTTGCCCGACGTCCACGAGCGTGCTTTCTTCTTATTTTGCTTTGGAGAGCGTATTTTTTGCAACAATGGCATGGACAGTGACCTATTCCTAATGTTACTTTTATGCACATTCGGAGGGAAGCTTTCTTCAAATTTGGCGCCGATTACTGAGATGGTCCATTGTGAGTTACCTTTCTAAATGAAAATTGAAATCTTCTTGTACACGTTAATGAAGTTTTGGGAAGAGAAAGTTGATCGTCTACGTACATTCACATCTATTGTGAACTATAAATTGCGGCGTTTAGAAAGTGACATGCCAAGATTTATCAGATAACAGAAGAGAAGACCTGCAATGAGAGAGGGCGGAGTGTTGTAAGCCGGACGGCGAAGAGAACAACGATTTCTTTTTTTAGAATAGCACCGACCAGTTAGCAGACCGGGTCTCGCGGTCCCGTGCTATGCGCCATTCTTGCAATCTAGCTGTTGGCTTCTGCAAAGAAAAAGAAATGCCTCCACGAAGATTCGTGTTTCTCCTCTATATCGGGGCTTCGCGAGTCTCAGTCACATATGTGTGCCTGTTGTGATATCTTCAACTTTCCACAAAGCGCCAAAAATGTTTGCGTTAATTTTTCTACCTGTTCCAGTTCTCTCTCCTTTAAATTATGCGCCGGATTTTTTTTGTTAAAATTACTCAACCGCGCCGGAGTCACTGGAGATGAGTTGAACAGTAGGGACAATCTGACAACTTATAACGATCTCGTTAAGGCCTTTTACCTCAGTCGCCGAACCTTCCTCCCGCCTCACCCCAAGTTCAGCCGGGCGCAGGCTACCACACTCCGTCTGCTACAAACAAACACATACCCTTCACCCGCCCGCCTCCACCTTATATTTCTAGATGTCTACACTACCCCCAACTGCCGCTGCTGTGGCATTCACCCGGCTACGCTTCCGCATATGCTGTGGGAGTGCCCAGCATAGTACACACAGACCAACACCACGACTCTCTCATCGAGGATGCTTGAGACTCTGCGGAGCTCCGCCCTCGACGACCAAACCTGGGCGACCCAGCACGCCCGCGAGGCGGCGGCGAGGCAAGCCCTCGACGTCCCTTCATGGGAGGCTTAAGCCCGGCCATCATAAAGTGCTGGTTGTACAATAATAGTTTATTCCTCCTTCTCCTCTAAATACTTTTTCGTTCGATTACATTACCGTGATGCTTGAATACTCGCATTATTTATTCGCTTAGAAAATTCGATTTCACATTTCCCCTAATATTTATAGTATTATTCATTATGACTACATTTATTCCCACTGCTCGAATACTGTCCTATCCAGAGTAGTCGGTATACATGTCATAGTTCAGTTTTCAATACCTTCAGCTTGACAAGCGCTGTCCACGTGCTTGCCTCACCAAGCGCTTCGTTATTTAGGTCGCTCCGTCACACGCATGCGAGCAGTCGATCTTCGCTGTAGAAAATTTTCAATCAGGGTGGATGGAAACCACTACTGAATCGATGTTGAACGTACAGGAGCCGCTTATATTGCGAAGCTCACCAGCTCAGATGACATGCGGGCCGGATATACGGCTCGCTGACGGTATAGAAAGCGATCGCTTAGGGGAAAATGCGCACGTCAGATTTATGCATAAGAGTCAGGCGGATACGTGAGCTCGCATTACCATTCAGGCTAAGACAACTTGAACCATTCGTTTTGCAGCTTGAGCCTTGTAAGGAGCTTCCTTGACAACGACTCTTTCATGTGTTAAAAGATGGCTATTTATGCGGCCGTAAAAGATTTTTGTACACTTCAGTTGTAGAAGAAAGAAAGAAAGAAAGAAAGAAAGAAAGAAAGAAAGAAAGAAAGAAAGAAAGAAAAACTCGAAGCTAGAGAAGGAGTAAAGAAAACAACAATACATTCGCTTTGAACCGGCGCATCTGTACCCTGGAAATGAAAGGTGCGTGGTTTGTGAATCTGGGTGCTACTACAATGTAGCATATCGCACTATGAGGCTTCGCATCAGGAAATGTGGAGAGGAGGTTTAATTTATCTCTAAGGAGAATCTTACTGTCGGTGCATATGGTGTCATGTATGCTGGACGTGACATAAATTATACATTAACAGGCATGTATCAACAAAATGCTAAGTTTCGCACGTAGAATATTTGCATCTAAAGGTTATCGCGTATCACGATTGTTCGTAATCTAAGCAGGAAAGTCACTTTTATATAGCTCGTTGCGGCAAGAAAAAAAAAGAAAAGAGAAAAGGCAATATCGCTGCAAACTTATTGTGTTATATATATATATATATATATATATATATATATATATATATATATATATATATATATATATATATATATATATATAGAAAGAGAGAGAGGGAGAGATGCAAATGGAGAGAAAGGCAGGGAGGACAACCAGAGTCAAAGCCTCCGGTTTGCTACCCTGCACTAGGGGAAGGGAAAGGGGAAGTAAATACGGAAAGAAGAGCGGGGACAAAAAGAACGGCGTGAAAAAAAGGGTTGGGTTGAGTCTAATAGGCCACTGCCACGTAAAAAGGTCAATAAAGACTTGACCGACTTTCGGTGCGACGACAATTCATGTCGGCATTCCAAGACTGTCTGTCCTGAAAGTGGCCTGTTGCCAAGGCGTGCCAAAGCGGCCGCTAGCGGTAGTTGGTGCGCGCTGTATCGAGGACAGTGGCGCAGTACATGTTCTATAGTCTCCTCGCCGGTGCAATGACTGCAAGCCGCGCTCTCGTCCATACCGACTCGGAAGGCAAAAGATCTTGTGAAAGTGACACCAAGCCACAGTCGGCAAAGTACTGCTGTCTCCCGTCGAGAGAGTCCAGATGGGGGTCGAAGTCGAAGGGACGGGTCCAGTCGGTGTAGACATGTGTGCTTCAAGCTTGGTGTGTTCCATAAACATCTTATTGGTTCATTTACAAGCACACGAATTTTCATTGCTGCGTCTGTCCTTGATAATAGTATGGAGTCTCAAAAGCCTTTCTCATGTGCATATCGTGCTGCTGCATCGGCATGTTCATTACCCATTATGCCACAGTGGCTTGGAACTCACTGTAATGTGATGACGTGTCCTTGCTCGACGAGGTGGTGAAGCAGCAGTCTGATTTTTAGAACTAGTTGCTGGTGGGGTCCGCAGCGTAAGGCAGAAGCCAAACAATGTAGAGTAGCCTTGGAGTCACTGAACGCGCTCCATTTCTTGGGCAGTTCAACAGAAATTACGCGAAGTGCACAGCGCATAGCAGCGAGTTCCGCGGCAGTCGATGTAGTCTGGTGAGATAGTCGACTCTTTACGGTAAAGGATTTTGCAGGAAAGATAATCGATTCCGCAGACCCATGCATTCACCGTGGTTGAAGCGTCAGTGATATGCGCTAAATTATCTGTTCAATGTGCTAGACTAAAAACCCAGATCGCCGTAGTTTGAGGAGGTATAACCGGGTACATATTTCTACGATGCTGCTTGACTGTATATCCCCCCCCCCCCCATTTCTCGTACTTCACACACACACAAAAAAAAAAGCAAAAAGAAAGAAGGAAGAAAGAACACATGCACTTACCCCAGTCGATATAATAACGAAAGGGAAAAAGAATCTTGCACGACTGAATATGACCTGAATAAGAGATTAAGTTACTAAATTTGCAGTCAGGCTATAGCGCTTGGTTGTCGCAGTGTTAGAGGACTCCAAACATATATTTGTACAGTAACGGACATAGATTGATGAAGCGGATGTTTGTCTTGGAACAAATTTGTCGGCTAAGGCGCGGCCGGAACTCCGATACGCGGCCAGAAAGGTTTCGGTTTTCTTAAGAAAACGAATGTTGCCCAGTTACTTAGGTATGCTAATTCTTGAGCGCCAACTCTAATCGCCATGAGCATGCCATGTCAACCTGTTTTCAATTAGGTTTCTTCACAAGAGACTCCTTTTTTTAGCAGCGAAGAACACATTTTTTTTTTCTTTTCGCTGTCGGCGCGAGCCGCTCGTTTCGGGCGTATAAGCGAAGCGCAGCAGTTCTTTTTTTTTTCAGCGCAATTTAAGCTGACAGCGCGCCAGCGAATCTGGATCAAACGGTGGTCAAGAAAATATATTAGCGAATTAAATGCCACGCTCCCGCCTGGGCCAGCTTGAAACTCATTACGTCGGCGCGGCACAGGATATGACACGACTTGAGAGGAGAGTTTATTCGCTCTCGGCCGATAAGCGAGCCGCTCAAATACAAGCAAACGACAGTGTACACAGCACAGAGGCCTCGCCGTAGCAGCGCGGCGCCCGTCGGTCGTGGCTGGTGGCCGGTCGATAATCGTGCCTGTGGTACGCGGAACGACGCGAGCGCCTCCGGCGGGCTGGGCTCGGAGTTTGGGCCCCGGTAAGAGGACGTCGCGCGGACAGCGGTGCGAGCACGGGGCGCGTGACCGCATTGTTGGCAGTGCCCGGAACTCGTGCCAGTCTGTGGGATTCGCTCATGTCGTACGAAGCCCACCCCCGGCAACCCTGCGCCGCGTGGAAAGTGGGCGGGTTGGAACTGTAGGGAAGGGGTGTCTTTTGCATAGAGAGGAAGAGCAGGCAGAAAGAAACGTAGGGATGTTAGCCAAAAGATCATCCGGGTTGCTACCCCATATGCTGTGGGTGAGGGGAAAAGGCAGATTTATTTAGACAAATAAAGGGAAAGATGGGAGGGAGTGGATATCGTGGAGCACATAGAAACAAAATAAAAAGTCCCTGTTTATTCCATTAGGTGTAGCGAGCTTATGCCAATTAAGGAAGATTAAACGGGATAATTTCAACAGAAATGTGTTATTAAAGAAAGGGAAGTATCTACATGAACTCGAAACACTAATCGGAAAGTTATATGGTAGACCACTTGCCATGACTGCTGGCTGGCTTGTTAAGAGACTTAGATGGGCTAGTTGGTTGCTGGCTTGATGGAACATGGTTATAATGACGCACTTTTTGAGGACGGGACACAGAAAGAATGCACAGAGGACAATCGCCGAACTTCAGTAGTTGAAGTTCGGCGACTGTGCTCTGTGAATTCTGTCTGTGCCCCGTCCTCGAAACGGGCCGTTATAACCACGCTCCATCTAGCTGGTTGGCTTCGATTTCGTATGAACCAAACATGGGCCATTCACGCTGGCACACAAGAAGTATAATTAAAGTCACGCATGCGTGATGCGTAACGAAATGTCACGAAAATTTCTAACTTGCAGCGTCACCAGTGATGTGTCACGCACAGGTTCATCTTCTTATTCCCTGTACTGACTTGACAGAGACTTGCCATTTTTGTAGAAACACTTCGTTTACGTTTTTACTGCCTCAAGAGCACGAGTGTGAGACGTGCCGCCCACCTAAACGCTCAGCGAGACCAAACGGGTGGCGTTGCTTTCACGTTGCATTTGACCGTTTTCGAGTGTTGTGAAACAATATCCAAGATTACGCATTTAGCCACTGGTGCCGGTTCTATGCCTGTGCCCAGTGCGAAAGTTTTTCTAACAAACAAAATAGAAAAGCGTTCACCTTGAAAAAGACCTGGGACCATGGCCTCGCATAACGCAGCTACAAAAGGCCGCAACTGCGCTGCTGCGATTTTTGAAAGTCGTCGGACTGAGTGACCGTTAGTTATATAGAGCCGAAAACTGTTGACACGTCGGTGATATCGACAGTGGACTTTCTCTTCTTCCCTTAATCATTCCCTCGCCTTTTCCCTTCCCTCAGTGTATGATAGACAACCGGGCTCAGTCCTGGCTAACCTCTCTGCCTTTTACTTATATTTTTTGTATCTGTTTTTCTATCTGGGGGGCAAACAAACAAACAAACAAACAAACAAACAAACAAACAAACAAACAAACGAGTTAACCATGCAACTAACTGACTGTTCAACTAACTAACTAACTAACTAACTAACTAACTAACTAACTAACTAACTAACTAACTAACTAACTAACTAATTATTAAATGATGAACTAAATAACCAACCAACCAACCGACTAACTAGAACTAATTAACCAACTTACACACAAGCAACCAACTACAACTAACTAACTAACAACTAACTAGCTAACCATCTAACTAACTAACTAACTAACTAACTAACTAACTAACTAACTAACTAACTAACTAACTAACTAACTAACCAACTAACTAACTAACTAACCAACTAACTAACTAACTAACTGTTCAACCAGCTGACGAACGAATAAACCATCAGACTGATTGATCTACTAATTAAATGACTGACTGTTTAGACAAATGTTTTGTTTTCCTCCGCAAACATTTACCCCGTCGTTCTCACATTCCTCCACCAGGTCCAGTTTTGGGGCATTTGGTTGGCGAGATTTGTTTTATTCAAATTCTGGGGCCTTGACGTCGAAATTTACCTTTCCCACCTACATGGTAGAATATATCATGCGCAGTACTCACAAGAACATCTGTTATATGTGTCGGGCTGTCATTTCTACATTTCGTAGTCATAATTTTCCGGCTTCAACTTTTCTTTATGCTGTGTTATTTTAATGCGATAGCGTTCAGGTTCTCGTGTCGCAGAATACCCGGTGTCGGACGCCGCTTCCGTAAAATCAATTTGCAACCAAATTCCGAACGACGCATACCCAACCATTCTTCTACCACCTAAGTTGCTCATGTCTTGTCTTTCATTCTTTACAAAGTTATTCCTCGGAATTTTGAGAACTACAGCCTACAAACAAATGTAATGAAAAAAAAAAAAACACCGACCAGCGCATATCTTTCATGGTATCTCTTCTCGAAGCGAAGCTTTCTTTGGTGTTTGCGCGCATGTTAAAGTCAATGTTATGCAAACGTTAAGCTAATAACGCAAATGCCAGTATCCTTAGCTCTACGTATACGTCTAAGAAATCAGCTGGTCAAACTGGCGTTTACCGTAACCTAGGTGTTGTTTGTAAAACGTTAAACCCAATCATTAATAAACCAAGCTCAACTTTCATTTCTTAGCTAAAACGGGCATTAATGGCGTATGCCGAATAGCGAGGTGAATATAATTCTGAGGATTTATGTGACAAACACAGCGAGATTCATGAGCGGCCATTATATAGTCCATGCCCTCGATAAAGTTTCATGCCCAGAAAGTAGCATCCATGTCGGAATCAACAAGGAGTATGGCATAGCTGGCATTTCTGCATATTTCTGCCCTTCCTCGGCAGAGGGTAGGCTTGCGGCGTAACTAAACGGACCACTAAGAAGGGCACTGACCATATTTTGCAGAGCACTTCGCGAATAAAACTGCCAGGCCATATAGCGGTACGTCTCCATCACTTGCGCAGTGTTTTTCCCAGCTGCGCTCCTTGTCAGTTGCCTGATTGCTTTCTGTGTATGGCGCGCGGCGACTGAACTATCACAAAATGGTGATGGTTCTCTCGTCGTTCAATTCTCTCATCCAAGTCTGTTTCCACCAACAAAACTACAGCATAATTAGGCGAAAGGCAGCAAGAAACAGGCATGCCGGCACACTGTTGAGCTACGCTTGCCTATAAGGCTGCAAGATTCGTGGTCAGCGCATTGCGAAACTTGGAATTATGAGCCTATACAGTAAACAAGGTCGAGAGCTGGGCCAGTTGGTGTACATGTTTGAAGGTGCATGATTGATTCCTATATAGTCTAACTTTTTGAATCGATCTTTTAATTTGTTTCGCGGGTCACTTCAAGAATGTTATCAAAGCAGTGATATATTACCCGCATAAATTCAAGGGCAAACAAGTTCGAAACGAATACAATGCGTTGTTTCGTTTGCAGCTTCAACTGAATTTGTATAGTAGCGGCGCAATTAAGAATCCAGAGCATACATGTGAGAATATACCGTACTTATAAATTGACTAAACAGCGATTAGACGTCACACTTACATGCAATACATGTCACAAGCATTCTGATCAGTTATTTCCCGTACGAAACTTATGCTAATGGCCACAACTGGCTAGTCGTACATCGTATTATACTCGCGGACAACTTTCTGTGGCTATGAAGGGAAAGCTACGGAGGCAAAGCGCGCACAAGTGAAGGCGCTTCTGAAAAGAGCCCCGCGTTTCAATCCACGTCCGTTTAAGGTGAGGAAGACAAAACATAAACACCTTATTAGCACTACTTAAAAAAAAGACAGAACACACCACTGCAGAGTGTCAAGATTTACTTATTTTGCGGCTTTTCCCTTCCGCGTCTGGGGAAACGCGAAACCGTCGCATGTGGAACCTGCATCGATTCAGCGTCTGTTCGGAGTAACCAAAAGCACTGTCAAACGGTGGCGGACTACTTGGCGTGGTAACACATGTGCAGCAGCCACGCGCCTGTGGCTTCCTCCACAAAAAGTTTTCTGCGAGTATAGGCATAATTTCAAATACCGAATTGTTTCCGCCCGTTCTGTGCGTTAATAAATGAAATAAGTTCTGCGGGTTACGTGCCAAAACCGCGATATGATTACATAAGGCATGCTGCAGTAAAGGACTCCGGATTAATTTCAACATGGGCGTTTTTGCATATCACCCCTATCGAAATGCGGCCGCTGCGGACGGGGTTCCATGTCGCGCCCTCGGGTCTATAGAAGCGGGACGCCGAATGCCCTATACGCAACCACGGCGGGTTCACCATGCCGCTTTTGCCAAATAGAACTGTGAAGCGTCCTGCTACGTAGAGACGCGCAGCACAATTCTTCATGCCTGTTTGAAAAGGAGGCTTCCATGCAGGAACAGTCAATAAGATGAACTTCTACACTGAGGTAACCAAGGACGGTATAAGTGGTACGGTGGAATGAGGAAATTTGCAGGCGTAAGACAGTGTCAGCTGACGCAAGACAGCGGTATTTGAAGGCCGCCTCGGACGTACACCCGTGAGCAAAAGTATACGGACCACGGGAGCGCGTGCCAAACTGCATCGACGCGCCGTCTACCGACACGGCGCCTGCTGTCGAGAGGGCCGCTAGAGCAGCGGTGCGCACGCGCGTCCCATCATATCTGCTGGCCTGACATGTAGCTTTGCCTGACGTCGCTGTGGTGCTCGTAGACTAAGCGTCCACTGGGCGTCGTTTTCGCTGCTCCGTCGCACCTGGGCGATTGTTTTACGCAGCGGCTGCGGCTGGGCTGACACGCGCGTCCGCCGCGCTTCGCTTTCATTCTATCTTTGGGGGAATTATCGCGCGGCGCACTGCCTTCTCTGACGCCTTTAAATGACGCGCACAAAGTGGCCTTCTGCGGCTTTGTGTTATCTCGAACTGTTCCAATGCTTGCTGCCGCAGGTAGAAGGAAGGTTTTGCAATCGGTGTCTGCCGTCGCGTTAAGAAGTAGAACTGAGCTGCAGGGGCTACTATGCTCCACAAGCAGCAGGATGCTAAAAGGAGAAATTAGCGGCACCGTACTGCCTTTATTTCTTCAAACCCTTGAACAAGGCTTGAACAAGAAACGCACGCGAGGGTGCCACTACAGACAGCAGCGGCAACGCTGACACATTCGCGAGAATATACAATCAGGTGCAGCTGTGTGGTGCACGCAGCAGTGAAGTTCCAATTATGGTTGCCTCCTTGCGAATCGGGTCGAGGTTACGGACCTGAATCACTGGTCGGGATCTCCTCACGGCATCGCGTTACGAGCGGATACCACGGCACCTTCGAGGCGTCATCGCCGCCTATGGAAAATTGACAGCGTAGTGAAATCATGAATGCAGTTGTGGAAATTATAATCTACGAAAATAACAGCAACACGTTGGCTCGTCCTAAGTGCCCTCAAGACCGCAGTCTGTCGATGGTCGCCCCGACTAGTGATTCAGGCCGGTCACCCTGACTTGATTCGCAAGGAGGCAACCGTAATTGGAACATCACGGCAGCGTGCACCTCACAGCTGCACCTGGTTCTATATTCTCGCGCATGTGTCAGCGTTGCCGCTGCTGTCTGTAGTGGCACCCTCGCGTGCATTTCTTGTTCAAGCCTTGTTCAAGGGTTTGAAGAAATAAAGGCAGTACGGTGCCGCTAATTTCTCCTTTTAGCATCCTGCTGCTTGCGGAGCATAGTAGCCCCTGCAGCTCAGTTCTACTTCTTAACGCGACGACGGACACCGATTGCAAAACCTTGCTTCTACCTGCGGCAGCAAGCATTGGAACAGTTCGAGATAACACAAAGCTGCAGAAGGCCATTTTGCGCGAGTCATCTAAAGACGTCAGAGAAGGCAGTGCGGCGTGCGATAATTCCCCCAAAGATAGAATGAAAGCGAAGCGCGGCGTACGCGCGTGTCAGCCCAGCCGCAGCCGCTGCGTAAAACAATCGCCCAGGTGCGAGGGAGCAGCGAAAACGACGCCCAGTGGACGCTTAGTCTACGAGCACCACAGCGACGTCAGCAAAGCTACATGTCAGGCCAGCAGATATGATGGGACGCGCGTGCGCACCGCTGCTCTAGCGGCCCTCTCGACAGCAGGCGCCGCGTCGGTAGACGGCGCGTCGATGCAGTTTGGCACCCGCTCCCGTGGTCCGTATACTTTTGCTCACGGGTGTACAGTGGACATAAAGATAGACTGATGATGATGAACCAATGCGGTGCGATTGTTCCGATTCGTTGGCATCGCCTTTGCGGTTGCGTCGGACCTGGACAGATCGAGCCGTCTGTACCGAGAAAAACCAGCCTACTCAAAATCAGCGCGTGCACTATACGAGAACAAACGCAGGCGTATCCCCGCGCTGCTGTTCGCTCGTGTTCCGATATCAACGCGGGCGCAAGCCGCACCTGCGCTCCTACTGCCAATATACTGACAAGCTGCGCATGCGCGAAGCACACGCGGCCTAGCCGGCGTCGTTCTTCGCTTGGCGACCACCTGAAGTGCACGAAGCAGAGGGAGCGTCGACGTTGTCCGCAGGCTATCGGCTTTTGGAAAAGACGTCTTTATACAAGAGCGGGCTCGGCGCGCGCGGCTAAAACTGCCGACGGAAAACCCTGCGGAGACACGCATGCACGTGTTTTGTTTGCTTTCCTGTCTGTCAGATGACAATGCCTGCTGGCTAGCGCGGAGCGGCATTTGTGGGCGATGTCGACAGCATAAAGGAGGGTAAGGGGAGAATGGGAAGCCTGGGAGAGAAACAAAAGCTGTCAGAAGACGGGCGCTCCGCCTTTGCGCGTTTCTGTACAGCCCACATCAGCTGCTGCAGCTTGCGTCGCAACGTTGCGCGTCTGAAGACACGTTGCCTTATGTTATAGCACGGTTCGCGGGGTCACGTGAACACACTGCCATTTGAACGTACTGTGGCACTGACACATTCGTAGTTCGAGGGGTTTTGACTGAACGACTGTTTGACTAGATTTACTTTGTCGTCTCTAAGTTAAACTGGGCATATGAGAGGCGGTATTGGACGACTCCGGTTTAATTATGACCAGCTTAGGTCCTCTAGCCTACACGTATACATGTACCGGTACACGACCATTTTTGCATTATGGCCCCAAACAATGCGGCAGCCGTGACCGGGGTCGAGCCCGAAACTTGGTGCTCATCGGCACAACGATATAACCACTGAGCTACAGCCATGCGGTTCGAGAGGCACTGCCTTCTCGACCACTGGACGTAGAAAAGCCCATTAGTGTATATGTTGTTAACTTAAGAGCAGCCTGAGGTTGCATTAATCGTCTAGCGCAATTCTGAAGCCGTCTGGGGAGCACGATATTAACTGATCATACCAGTGAATATCATACACGAGGTTATCAGATTAACTCACACAATAGTTAACATTCACAACCGAATTGCCTTCAGTAGAGCTTACTTGACGCGTGAGTTAGGTGGACATGATGTACTGCTGGAGTGAGCACTACGTTAATTATGAGTGAGTCGTGGCGTGATCGATGTGTAGTAGTCAGTGGTGATATTCATGAAAACTGGCAACTGTGAGAATGAATAAATAAGTTGCATTCATGAGCGGTGTACGGCTTTGCCTCAGCGAATTAAGTATTCAATAGTTCGTCGTAGTCATCGTTTGAGTAATGTTGACTTGTGCTGTTCACACCACCGGCTGAGCACAGCGCGAGTCAGTGCGTCGGCTTACTGACGTCTGTAGCAGTAAATACGACGCATCGATTATTCTGCTTGTTCATTGCTTTAACACTGTGTTCAGCTGTGGAGATAGTAAGTTATCTGGCTTTCTATTTTTCCTCCCCCTCGACGCCTTAGCCTTCGCTCTCGAGAGACGTAATGCGAGCAGAATATAAGCGGTTTAAACGGTGAAACGAAATGTTAATTAGCTTTTGATGTCACCCTTTCGCTTTCATTTGCATGTGGCTTTAATTGAATTACTTGACAAAATGAGATAAAAGAACTCCGTACAGAGCTTCTGAAATACCTAGCTTTAGTGCTGCTATAGAGCCACTAAGCCACTATTGCGTAAGAAATGATTTGCTGCTCCAGAGTCTGTTGTATATGGCGACAAATTCAATTAACGACTTGGTCATTAACGAAGTCGCTGCTCGAAAATATGCGGTGCCAGGCCGTGAAACAACCAGGAAGCATGTGACCTCGTTTCAATGACATTCACTTTCACAACTACACAAACATGTAAACAGACTGGAATCTAGGGGCTGACGACAGAATGCAAGCGCGTGGCCTGTGCTCAAAAGAACAGCCAACTTCACTTCCCAGGTTAAAGCACAGCAGATCCGGGCCGGTTAGGGCCACGGCGGCGGCGGCTGTCAGCAGCGTCGGCTTCTACCAAAGTCTCGACGACAGCCTAATCCTCTCGCGAAGAGCTAATCCACTTATTTGCATACATATTGGCACTGTATACGACCCGTGCACGACGCTGAAACGACTCCCTTCCTGGATTTTGTGACGCGGCCGACCGAGACCTAGTCTGCGTTGCAGGCAGTGTCGCCAGGTGTCGCCCTGGCCGAGTTAGGTATAATGGTTCCGGGACTTACATTTGGAAATGCGGTTGAAATTTACGTGAAATCAGGGGTACAATCAGGACTCGATGGCAACCAAAGGTAAGTGGGACGCCTCGCATTGAGCGCTCACGGGAAGACAACAAATGAAGCTGTGCAGGATGATATGGGCTGGACAAGCTTTGACGCGAAAGAAGCTCATAGCAAAATTGATTATGAAGAGCAACTGAGGAATATGGAAGAAAGTAGATGACCTGGGAGAGTCCCCCCCCCCCCTCCCCAGGTATTTGTACAGGAAAAACATTGATTCACAGTGGAGGAAAAGAACTAGGAAGCTTACCAGCAAGTATGCGGCCTGTAGGGTGGGCAACAAAGTAACAAAGAACGTCAAGCGGAAAGTCAGAGAGGCTGAAATAATCTCATGGGTGGCGGCAATGGAAAAGAAACCTGCTATGAGTAACTACTTAAGAGGAAAAAACGAAATCAGGAAAGAAACAATTTATGATAACTCAGAGGGAAGTTCATTACTTTTCGAAGCGAGATCGTGATGCCTTAGAACACGCACCTATGAAACGAGATATAAGAAGGAAGAAGAAGCATATGCCTGCTGCGGTAAATCTAGGGAAACGATGAAGCATGTTTTATTATAATGTGAACAGATCTGCCCAACCGTCGATTTAGGCATCTCTGGCCTCTTTGAAGCCCTTGGGTTCAGCGAGAGCGGGGGAAAGTAAACATGGCCGCAGTGTGATTAGTAAGCGGCGATAGGAAGATTGGTGGAAGAAAAGTAGGGAAATGACAAACAATGGAGGCGTGCAAAAACAAAGTTCAATATAGGGGTTCAGAAAGTTTGGTTACGGGAATTCATCGTGGTTTTTTCTTCTTTTCCTTTTTTTATTTTTTAACATAGGTAGGACATTAAGCAACATAATAAGAAGCGCTTGGTGGTGCAACCCACCACCCCGTTCCAAAGGGGACGCTTCTAGCATCCATCCATCCATCCATCCATCCATCCATCCATCCATCCATCCATCCATCCATCCATCCATCCATCCATCCATCCATCCATCCATCCATCCATCCATCCATCCATCGCGTCTCTTGCGAGAGTGGATACGATTCACTCTGGAAGGGCAGCCGAACATGGCTATACTGACATATCACGCGGACAGAAGGAAAATATCTGAGAACATGTTTCTGTATACGCTAAGCACACTTGCATTACGGGGGCAAATTGAGGCCAGTCAAACTTCTTCTTGGTGGCACCCTTCCATTTGTGACTGTTGCCGTTATCTTCGTTGCATCGTACGCAGAGAGAGAGAGAGAGAGCAAGAAAACTAGTGAGGTTAAACAGCGTAGCTTGAGGTCAGCATTGCATCCGGTCATACAATGAGGGATAGAGAAGCGGAGTTAGAGAAGTGAGCAAAAGGAAATGATGACCTGGTAGAGACGTGCGCGCTAAAGGAACCACACTGTCCTGTCTTAGACATGCAAGCAGGAAGACGCACAAAATGACGCTGTTGGAGTGTGGATGCGTTAGACAAGAGTCAGCGCATATTTATGCAACACAAATTAGAACAAAGAGCCTAGCGATTAATAGTTCTTACGCTTCGAAGGATCGGACTGACTTGCTAAAGGAGATCGTCGGTTGCTTCTCCTTCCGAATGATAAAGCTCCTTAAATGTTGTGGTGAAATCAATAAAACTAAATGATGCGGTCTAGCCTTCATACCAACACGTGGGCTACATGAGGGCTGCCGTACAGTGGAAAGCGTGGGAGTAATTTTTACCACCTAGAACTTCAATGAGCTTCGTGATCATCGCTGCACAGGGACGTGTCTGTCTGTCCTTTGTACTTTCGTGCACTATGCACCTCGATAAGAATGCTAGTGCCCCAGCCCCGAAATGAGTTCTCGGCTAACGCTGCTGTAAACTGAGTGCCGACCACACTTGCGCAATTATAATCTTTTAATGGAGTCTTAGTTATGACAGAGGAAAGTGTTAGGTCAGTGCTCCCAAAGAACATCCACATCCACACTGAAGGCCTTAGGGCCTGTTTACGCTCGAGCCGCCCATCGCCGCAAGCCGCACCGCACGCTTGCGGTTACGGGGAAAATGGCACGTATACAGCACTTGTGCTCAAATTACCGCTTACACTGTGTACACAGTGTATACCTTACACATTGTAAACAGAAATTTGTGCACATGTGTTTGATACGTGCAACCTTTCGCACGAGCGCACGTGTGCGGTGCGGCTTGCGGCGATGGGCGGTTTGAGCGCAAATCGGCCCTTACTTGAGTTGCTAGGGTTCTTCCGGTCTACGGGCCTTCACGATAGATTTTAAGAACGTCGTCCCCTACCTCTCTATAGTGTACGTGGGTTGCTTGCTCTCGCCTCTTTTTCTCTCTCTCTATCTCCATCTCCCCCTTCTACTCTTTTTACTTTTTATCCTCCTACTCCTCCCCCCCCCCGTGCAGGGTAGCCAACCGGAAATACCGCTGGTTAACCTCCCTGCCTTTCTATGCATACTTTTCTCTCTCTTTTAATGGATTCTTAGATTACCAAAACACATTTAGAGCCACTCGGCTGCAAAGTGCTAGAAACAAGTGCTTGATCCCACCCAGACCTGCCACCGCAGCTGACCTCATTTTATTTTGTTTGATTCAGAGGCACTAGGAAACATCAAAGTTATGGTGGTCGCTCACTGGGTTCTAACGGGAACGCTGCCTTGACTAACAAAAGTGAAATGCGCTTATGTGCGGGGACAGACGAGCGCGAGGGCAGTGAGAGCGCCGGTATATGGTAGGCGGACTCTACGGGTGTATCGTAACACGAAAAAAAAGCAGAAATAAAAGGGAGAGCGAAAAGAAAACAAAGAAAGAACAGTGAGTAAGCTACCTGCACTCACCGTCTTTTCTGTATAGGCAAGGAAAGATTGGGCTTTGTTCAGGTAGCGTCCAACGAATGTTTGCCTGACACGCGGGAGCGCTTGTTGCTCGTAAACCCGAAAGTTCGCGCGCTCGTGCACACAAGCTCTACGTGCGCCAAACCTCGGCGTTCATTCAATTAAGCGAGAACTCACGCCGAGGTCGACGCGTGCGACCCTCCCCGCCGAGTCTGTGTGCCCGTACGCGTTCGGTGCACGTCATGCGACCTTCTCTGCTGACCTTTGGCCTCTCCAGAGGGAGGCGAATCTGGCACAACTGCCCTTGGACACCAATTTTCTCGCACGCCCAACGGCGTGCTTGGTGCCACAAGTCTTGCGGTTTTGAGTCACATATAGGCCGGTTGGTTACCCTGCGCTGTGGTAAGTAGGTAAAGGGGAT
Organism: Dermacentor variabilis; assembly: GCF_050947875.1. NCBI lineage: Eukaryota > Metazoa > Arthropoda > Arachnida > Ixodida > Ixodidae > Dermacentor > Dermacentor variabilis. The sequence goes on along the minus strand of NC_134572.1, from coordinate 29,937,434 downwards.
TAAAGTTGATAAAAGAAGACGCGATCTGAAATTTAAAAAATTAAATGAAAGAATGGAAACAAGTAACTGCCCATAAGCTCTACCTGGCGCATGGTAATACTCAATCTGTCACTCAGTCAGCATGCTCTCTTCAAGCGAATTCAGCTAAATACAAATCCTTTAGAATAAGAGGAAGCTCTGTCGAAAGCGTTGTGCGTTATATATGGGAATGAACTACATTTTGTGCTGCAAAAAGAGGGCGCAGTAGAGTAATGCTTGCTATCGCACACAAAAAAGCTCGAACGGTAATTTACATTCGAATGAATCTTTTTTTTAAATGATGTGAGGCAACAGCTGTGCCATTATGGAACAACGTGCTTCGGCTGCTGGAGTGCTTCCGTGGCAGCTAGGAGTTCATCTTGCGGATGTGCGATCATCTGTGCAAGATAATAAAGAAGAAAAAATAAGAAAGACAGCACAGTAGTCTATGTTCAGTGAGGTACGCTTGATGCATTTCAACACCTCTATTTCCGCCTTCCACACCTACGCCTGGTCTTTGCTGACTCAAACTTTCTGATATAGATTTGGAAAATCCTATGGGACAACCCTGTCTCATTATTTTTTAATCATCGGAGACCGCTTCGATTACATCGCTGACGAAATTTGTGAAATTCGTTAGGTGCATTGGTATACTCGTCCATAAAGAATTTCGGGCAGTATTCATACGCAATATCATTGAAAACTTGTGAACCATCGCCATGGCGAGCGAAAAAACGGCCCAATGGGATTGAACGTGCTGAGCGAGTGGGGTAAGAAGGAAACGGCGGTGGCTTGGTAATTGGTTGACGATAAGTCACTCGGCGACCATTAAGCCATTTATGTGAATATCTGCTCTGGCAGCCATTCTGGACGATGTGGAAGCAACGCCCTCCCCCTCCTTCTTATTCTATTCGCTATTTTCTATGCGAGTGGTCAAGACCCGACACGGTATTGCTCAAAACGGGTAGCCAACAATGCCAGCGCCCAGTGCCAATACTGATAAGCCCGCAGCCACGGATGCTGAACGCCGAGTTTTTACTTACAACTTGTGGCATATCTCGGTAGCCGTAAGTGCATGAACGCCAAGCGTTATCGCAGGCCACCTTTGACTGCGCACTTGCCAAACACAACAAGCGGGCACTCACTCGAGGAGTTCTCGAATGCGCCGCTTTTGTCCTTGGAGAGTAGCGTCCTCGCCGATGAAGAATAAAGCAGCCGCTGGGAAACAAAAGAATCGGCAGCGCGTTGCGTGTCTTGCACACAGGTTCCCCGGAGTTAGGAGGGAAAGCGGGCGCCGTCATGCCATGTCGTTCTTTCCTCTGTGTCTGTAAATTTCGTATACGCTGGCATAACTGCGTGTTCGCCTTGTGAATAGAACCAGCGCGCATGAGTTGGAACTGCAGAGATATCAATTATAAAAAAGCGCTTCAATTATATCGCCGAGCCTTGTTACCAAACGAATGGCTGGTGTAGCATTCATGTGCATGATTACGGTGCGGCATTGGTTATATCGCATGATGGCACACGTCAAGGCACGATAAATCTTATACCCTCGACGAAAGAGGGCGAGCTATAGAATGGTGTTAGTGAGCGAATATAAAGTGGAATCAATCAATAAATAAATCAATCAATCAATCAATGCCTGTGGTTATTGTCTTTCCTGCTCACACAGACTGAGGACAGCAAAAACATAAATTAACAATGCCCAAACTGGGTTTGATGATTGCTTTACATCAACAATTCTGGTTTTCCCCCTCTTTTGTAGGGTGCTCAAACAGAATCAAACGAACCCTTGATCACACGCCATTGTGCTGAAACGACTTCCAGATGATCAGTAATCACGAGCTACACAAAATCAAATACGTTCCATGCCAACGACCGCTTCTAGTGGCGGTTTGCCTTCATGGAATTCTCACCTTACTAGTTGCGCTGGCGACGATAGGTTCTTCCTCAAAAGCTTCAGCGCCTTTTTGTTCACGACAAAAGCAGCGTGAACCAAGTCCCGTCTCGCAAAGTGTTTCTTTTGTCAACCGAACCATGCATGGTTGAAGGGGCGCCTATATTCGAAACGTGAAACGATAGAAAACTCCGGACATGTTTTCTCACAGGAACGGTTACCAAGGCAAGTTAAGTATGAATCTCTCTAACTATATGCTGCTGGAGGATAAGCGTATCGATATAAGGATCATGTTTTCTCCGTGATATAGCAGTACATTATGGTAGCTGCGATGTCGTCATTGGATGCCCCTCATAGACAAGTTGCATTTGTAAACCAATAGGCGTAGAGGAGGCGACAAGATAAAGGGTACAATTCATACAGCTTATCATTCGTAAGTGCTCTTTGCATTCGCCGGCCACCTTCGCTAATTTCCAGCTTCAGGATTCGCTAGAATTTCCACTCGTGAAGCATCCTAGTGTAAGAGCATATTTCTTTTTTAGAACAAATGCTCAGACGACTACGTTGACACCACTAATTGCCGTTTCGATCTCTGAGTAACTTTTCTGAAATGCTATACGTCTGGCAAACACGTCTGTCAAGAAAATTTCGGCTAATAAACTACGGCGTGACGTCACACGCTGCAGTTTCACGGAAACAAGACGAGCTCGGCCGCACCTGTGACGTAAACGCTCTCGATTGCGGTCCGCTGTTGGAGCCGTGCTGGGTTCGGCGGCGGCCCGCACCAATTTCGTCGCGACGTTCCGACCTGCTGACGCTTCGCGCTCCAAGACGTGTCCCGGCGTGCCGCTACCTGCTTGCCCCGGCATCGCTTCTGCTTGCTTCGGGTCGTTGCGCAACTTCCCTTTCAACGAACCCCCGTCGACAACGGGGCGGGCAGAGGATTCTCGAGGAACAACGGAGGCAAGCCCGCGGCAAATAGCGGGAGCTCCTTACGCGCCACCTCCCTCGTCTACTTACTCTTTTCTCTCTTTCTTTTCGTGCCTGCGCGTTAACCCGCCCGATCCTCCCCTTTGTGTACGGAGAGCGCGTTTCTTTCACGACCCGGGATCGACGCGGCGGGCATACGTGCGTGGGAACGCGAACCCCGGCGCAGTTCACATGACTCCGAAGGCTCTTTGAGGCGCGGCCATCGCTCGCTAGCGCTGTGGACTCCGCGGCGATCCATTCCTGCGGCGTACAGAGAGAAAAGGAAAGAAAAAAAAAAAAAGACGGGAACGGGCCGCTAAAGAACACATGGGGAGATGCGCGCGCTCCACGAGCAAACGTTCATCCAGCGTTCCCTCATTCATTTTCAGTCGCCATTTTATGTGGTCGGTCGCAGCGCGCAGCCCTGCCGATCGCGGGGTCCGTCCTCCGCTCAGCCATCTGTCGCCTGATTAAACTGAGTGCGAGTTCGCCTCGCCGAGATGTCGGCAGTTTATTCAGCGGGTCCCGTCGACCGGATGACGCCCGCCTCCGTGATCGTGATGGCCCCCACACGCTTTTTTTTAAAAGGGGTTCAGCTGCGGGAGGGTCGACGGTGTGCTGGAATCCCATTTCTGTCCTACCGTGGGGAATTCCCGCACGTGCACTTATTATCTCTCCATAAATACCGCTCCGCACAAGTTTGGCGGACGTTTGTTGTCCTATCGACTTTTTTCCCTTTATATGTGCTGGCCATGTGATTATCCTTTGACAAGTTATAGGACAGTGACCTGAATTGTGTTTCCTACAGTGCACGAACGGACGACCATCTGCTGAAAGAGATCTTTTGACACCACATGGCAGCTTATATCTTCAGCCCTCGAAGCCTGTACTGGCATCTGCTTGCTATATGTGGTTTTGAAAGAATGCATTTGTGAACTTCAGGCTGTTTTCGTGTTTTTCCATTCGTTTCGCATGCATGTGTGTCTTTGTGGTACTATTTTCCGCGACTATGTGTTTATATCAGTGACGAGTAGTAGTCGGCACCAACGCTGGCTTAAATTATGCAAATAAACGTAAGATTGGTGATAAGCTAATCGAAAATAATTAGGCCTGGACAAATGGAAAGTGGTTTCACACACAGTGACACACTACTGGCGCACTAGACAGATTGCCACAGGTTCTCATCAACTAGCTACGCGACTGAATGCAACCGACTAAGCGGATGGCTATGTATCTGCACAATCAAGAAGGGGGCTGGCAGATGGAGCCGCATACTATGGTGTAAAGGTTATAAACATGTATAACGTGCGAAGATAGGTCCTATCGAAACGTTAGACAGCCTTTATGAGGCATCTCAACCCTGCTTATAACCTCTATACTACAATGTCTCTGTGCAGCTAGTTCTAGGTAGAGTTGTAGGTTCTTAGTAATACATAAGGAACATGCTAGATTGTACGACTGTCACAATTTGTTTTGGACCAACGGAAGATTTTCTCCAGAAATTGACTGTTACCTGCGCAAGATCCAACACTTCACCCATATCCTTTTAGAGGAATCGGTTGCAGGCTTAACATTTCGGTCATCTTTGCACCAGAAGTGCTGCTTGCATTACTGCCTATAGCCTCCGAAATAAACACACCACATTAAATTACGTGCTATTAGTCTCCCGGTACAGTAATTGCGGGCATTCGACTGCGTTTACTCCTTTCTTAGTCGCTGAGGTATTATTTATTTATTTTTATGTTTGGTACGGTCGGCCCTTCGATTTTCCGTATTCGCAGAAGCATTTCCTCACATTCTTTATGCAGCAAATGCATCGCAATAACATAGATTTGCACAATGCATGCGATCTGCGTTTGCGTCAGGATTTTGTCATTTAATAAACAACAAAACTCTCTATTTTCTCCTATTTTGGCTTAGTGCGTGGTGCCATTAACATAAACACATCGTGTGTTGCCGTCGGGCGTTTTTTTGGTCAGAACATTTACAGGTAAAACAATGGTTAACTTGTTTACAACAGCCTAAGCACGAGGTCGATGGATCAAATCCCATCCACGGCGGCTGCATTTCGATGGGGGCGAAATGCGAAAACACCCGTGTATTTAGATTTTGGTGGACTTTAACGAACCCCAAATGGTCGAAATTTCCGGAGTCCCCCGCTACGGAGTGTCTCATAATCATATCGTGATTCTGGCTCGTAAAAGCCCGTAATTTAAGTTGGTTGTTTACAGCAGCCATAGCTGGAATCTCGAAATACGAGGGCATTAACATGTGACCATGAGTATCTTACAAAAGAATGATGAGTCGTCGGAGCGAAGAATGCAGTGCAAGGCATTTTCGCTTTTCAAGATATTACAGACTCCCTTTTCAGCACTTCAGTCGTCCATTCCATTTTAACGCACTCAAGTAGTATATGTTTTAGTTTTCTGTTTTATTTCTTCCATAAATAAGATCAGTGCCATAATCTGTGACATGCGAAATAGCGTTTCCTTCGGTTTATACCTTCAGTTGCCAAGTGTAATTAACTGACTTGCAATTTTCCAAGCGTGGGGGCATTCGCTCCGGGGCATTATTCTTAGCGGTACGCAGCAAAAACCTTGCGAAATTTGTTTACCAGCATGGTTCCAACGGACGACGTGCGAATTATCGCCACGGTTCTGGATGATCCACATGTTCAGTGCTTCCTTAATTTCTACATAGAGGGACTACGAACGCTGTGTACTCAGCGGTACGATCCCCGCACTATAAATTAGGGGCGAATTTCCGGTAATGAAAAAGGTTTATGCGTGCAACAAAAAAAGGAAGAAAGAGCGATATATATATATATATATATATATATATAAAAGGGGAGAGAGAGAGAGAGAGATGCTTTGTTAAAATGTGCAACAGCTAATTTGCATTGCGGGAGCGATTCAAACGGTCTCCATACGTGAAGTCGGATGACGCCTTGCACTTAACATGCGTTGTACGGATGATCGGCATACTTTTTTTCAAGATGTCCATGCAGAACTAAAATAATGAATGAAAAACTAAAGCGCATTGGCCTGCATTCATGATTCTTGCAGCGGCAAGAAAGTTTCGATTGATCCGAAATTAAAAAAGGAAGGTTAGAAATGAAGTATAGAAGTGCCTCGCGCCCGTATCACGACTGTTGCTGCACTTAAGGAAGACTGCAACGGCCGGCCGAAAAATTACTCTGCAGCGACCCTCGCCCAAGGTGGCGAATATCATTAGGCCCAGGTGTTACGGCGAGGGTGTACGAGGGTATGCGTAGGAAGCGTTTACCGTAGACCAGTTTCTCTTCGATAACAGCATCTTCGCTATTACGTCTGGCCTGCTAAATTTCTTACGAACCGCTCTAGCGTGCAAACTGTGTTACGAACACATGCAGAGGAGGCTGCATTTTGCAAGATTCATTTCCTTCGCTTTTTTTTTTCGTCTCCCATCATCCGTCGCGGCACGTGTCCGATCCCAGTGTCAAGGAAGGTGTAGGCGCGGTGTCGCATGAGGGTAACGCCGTAAGGACGGTAAGTGAAAGGGATACGGCGTTCGAATTCGCACACTATCGATACGGAAAATAGTTTACACGTGAAATTATAAATCGTTTAATATTTTGGAGACGTCCTTGTCTTTTCTCCTTCGTCCGAACCACCGGCCATATACGCCATGCCTGCTGAATAGGCCCGTTCTCGCCCCTCGTCCACCGTTTGGCTGTCAGGTTGGCTTTAGCTGCGGACCAATTAGCTCAGTTGAATATTACACAGGAAAGAAATGAAAGAGATAAATAAAGAAACGTTATGCTCTCGCATGGGCAAGCGAGCGAGCGTTCGAAAGACGGACAGCCGGCCCGCAGCGTTGCATCGCCGGCTGCTGCCGTGGTTCCCAGTCCAGCTGCCGCCTCCACCGTCGCCGGCTCCATCTGGGGCCGGCAGCCACCTGGCCCGAGAGCTGAGCCCATCTGCCCAGTCGCGCGCTCCGATGCGCTGTGCTGCTGCTGCACAGCCTGGCGGCGGTGGCAATGTGTCGCGCGCGCGGTCCCTGCCCGGAATATTGCAGTGTCTCGCAGTTCGTATACATATACTGCGGAAGTGGCCCGCCTCGCTGCCGGCCGAGCCACGTGGTGCGTGTCCGGCGAAGCAGCCGGACAGCGATGCTGCTGGCGAGGGGTGAGCGCGGTGTACACGTCAGACTCGGGAACGGACGTTTCCGCTGACACGTATAGTACTTATAAAGCGCGGAGGGTTCTCTCTCTTTCTCTCTCTGGGCGACCGCGCCCGGCCGCATTTAGTTAAGGCGCAGCCTGCGTGTGGGTAAGTGGTAATGAGGCGTTCTGGTGCTGCTGCGGAGCGCAAAGTAGCGGGTTCGATACCCGACCGCGACTGCCGCCACATATTGGTGGCCGGGGGCTTAACGCAAAAGCGCCGGTGAAGCGCGCTCTGGTGGCACACGTTAACGAGCTACAGCTGGTCGAAACTGATTGGGGGTCGTCCATTACGCCGTCTCTCGTTGTCCGTGAAGTGCCTCGGGACATTAAACCCTACGATTTATTTTATTTGATGCGCGAAGGCCAAGTGGCTCGGGTCATCACTATTCCCTCAGCGCCAAAGTTAAATAGTGATAGTTCTTAGACTCACAAGTGTGTTTTTTTTGTTTACGAATACTGTCCTTTAGAACAGTGCCGCATGCATAAACGGTGGCAGACTTGTTGGTTGTCCGGCTGGCCCGACGTTGTACGTCCTTGTATTGTAAGGATTCCGTGCACAAACACACAGACAAAGAAAAACAGTGCAGCACTTCGCTGGGCTGGCAACAAAAGTTAATTTCTTGGTCTGTGTCTTCGTGCGCTAGTTCTTTATCGTGCAAACATACCATCTTGACTAGCTCGATGTTTTACGATTGCACATTGTAACGCCGCCCAAATGTATGTAGGAGGCGTCCCCCCAGTCGTGTGAACGTATCGATGATATTCCCGTGACACATAGCTGTTAGCGGCAGTAATGCGAAAAGCTGACGAAGCTCCCCGGAGTCTGTCGACTCGTCTGGGGCGCGGCCTGCCTGGCGCTGTCTCTGTCATATTTCACGGCGGGGTTACCAATGACGGGGATATATTTCGAGCTGCATACGGGGACGGCGCAAACATTTTGCTTTTCGTTCTTGCTTCGTAAAGCAGAGCCTTGTAGTCAAGGCACCGAGGCTCGTTCGATCATGCCAGGCTTGCAAACGGAGTCTATCTACAATTCGGCCATGCGAACATCGATACTTCAGAAGCACGCAGTCTCAACCACGGTCTCAGATGCACATTTGTACGTATATAGATATCCACATATATACACAGTCATAAATGGACGCGTGCGCCGTAAAGCAAGATGGAGCATTGCTGTCATATCAACCCCGAAGGCTCTTGACTGTTTATCTGAGAGGGTGAAACATACGAGAGAGAGAAGAGAGAGAGAGATACGCTCACTTTAATAAAAAGCTCGAGTTGCCCTGGATGATCTCCTGACGCGCTGCTCCTGGTACTGGGTGCGAATATATGTTGTACAGAGTGATCGCACAACCACTTAAACAGCAGATACAGCCATATATTTGCTCGTACACAATAAAGCTATTCGCGAAGTCTTGTTAAGGCCTGTAGACCTTAAAAAAAGATTCAAGGCGCACTTAGTTATCCCTACGTGGATGAATGCGAAGGCGTTGTGCCTACATCAGCAGAAGTGCGGTGAAGTCTGGTGGCGCCACTCGCGGAGTCACGTGACTGGAGCGGCCACGTCAGCAGAAGCACCGCGGTGTCATGTGACCAACGGTGTTCGTCACAACGTGCGCACAAAGTAAGGTCGTGGGTTCGACTGCCACCAAAGCTCGCGGATTCGAGTGCTTTAATTAACTCTACCTTAACTGTGTCGTAGAGAGAGATAGAGAGAGAGGAAAGGGGAAAGGAAGGGAGGTTAACCAGAGGGGAAGATCCGGTTTGCTACCCTACGCTGGGGAGAGAGGGGAGGGGGAGGTAAAGTGATAACAAAATAGAGATAAAGAAAGAAAGGAGCATAGACATACAATCACAGTGGGTCACTGTCGCTGCATACTGTCAACGCACAGCACAGTATCACTTGCAGCACTATGAACATCTGTTCAGGCTACAGCTGCTTGTCCAATTCTGTTGCCTTTAAAAGCTGCATTAGTGCCCTCGTCGCCCTCTGCTGCGATGGCTTGTGATGGCGGCATTATAAAATAAGTTCTTCTGTTAGAGGTATTCATCCTAATTTACTTCACGATAATTAACATCAAAGCTGATGGGTTCGAGTGTCTCAATTAACTTTGTCTTAATTAGCAGTGTCTTAATTAACTTCACCTTGATTAACACTAAAGGTCGTGTGTTCGACTACCATAAAAGGTCTAGGATTCGTAGCCTTATTGGGCCATCGTGCGGTCACGCCAACGCCGACAACGCCGGATTTTCCACCTCATGAGCCATATATTGCTTTCGCATTAAAAAAATATCCCCGACAATTACAATACTTCTTAATGCGAAATTTGAGCGCAGTTCTATACGTGTTTCCATTTTGCGATATGTTGGCTGGCGTGGGGCAAACAATGACAATCGAAACAAGCGCGAACGAGACCGGATCAAGCATACCAGACAAACGCGAGCAAGAGCTGACGCGAGTAAACGATAGTCCGATACGAGCGGTAGGCATCGAGCGGTCGGGCGGGTGCGCATGGCACCAGCTTCCCGCGCGCACATCACTGAAGGGGCTGCTCTCATGATCTCTGCCGTTCGCGGCTCGCGGCTTTCATCTCCCGCTCCGCGTTCGCTCTTTCATCTTTCGCTCGTTTGCTCGGTTACGCCGATGCCGAGGCCGATGCTCGCCGCAGGAACGGGCGCGTAAGAGCTGCGCTCTGAAAGAGATACAAGAGCTCTTTCGTATAGAGCATAATGCACGGATGGTGCTTCCCATGAGCCGTGAATGACCCGCAGCTCGTCGCGTTGCAAGTGTAAGGCGACCTTCAGAGAACAGGGAGTTTAGCTTGTGTAATTACTGTTCGCGCAATGTTGCGTTACCGGGGGCAGCACCATCTTTGACCAGAGAGGTCACAGTGTTTAACCAGAGAGGGCACAGAGTCCTCGGCAATCGATCATGTGCTACATACTTATTTGCTAGTGTAAAGCGTTGGCAGTGACGCAATCGATAACATGCGCTTCCTTTTTGTTTTATATTGCCTCGTCCAGAACAGCCATAAAGCACAAAAACGTTTCACATGCTATTGGACAAACCATCACAAGATTGCGCTACCAGCGATTTTACGGCCATCGACGTTCACTGATAACCCTGTCTCTCTGTACTGAGGGGACAAGCTAAGTCTATCTATCGTCTCGCTGACGAGTAACGGCAGCAGTCACATATAACATTAATCCTCGGGAATCTAGAGCGCACAGGCTAGCCTATTCACAGAGTTTTGCACTTCGTGTACATTGGTCATGTTGAGTCTGATGCGGCGAAGACATGCTTGTTATTGCCTATGAGGCCTCACGGCATGGGAAAGTCGCGCGATGCACGCCTTAGGATAAACGTGCACCGCGTTCCGAACATCCTGCACTATTATGCGAGACACCCCCAAGAGTTGGCGCCCGTTTGAAATTACTTGTGATTCAAGAACTCCGTGCCTATTTAAATAATAATAATAATATTTGGGGTTTTACGTGCCAAAACCACTTTCTGATTATGAGGCACGCCGTAGTGGAGGACTCCGGAAATTTCGACCACCTGGGGTTCTTTAACGTGCACCTAAATCTAAGCACACGGGTGTTTTCGCATTTCGCCCCCATCGAAATGCGGCCGCCGTGGCCGGGCCTATTTAAATAGTACAAGCTATACCGTAGACGGGAACATCCACGTATAATTCTTTCATGGAGAGAAAAACGGCAAGAAGCCTTCGGCGACGCCATTTTGTATGGAGAGGGCAAATTCATGAAGCGGCGCACTTGTCCATTGCGTGTCAGAAAGTGCAGCCGGCCTTGCGGCCATCAGTGTCAAATTTCTGATCTGGTCATAATGGAAAACAGCAGGCCGCATCCGCGTATACCTGCGAGCAGAGTCGGGAAGTAATCTTACCTATTCGTGTTCGCCTGCCTCTATTCACGTGTATTCGTGCAGCAGGTAAATTTCTCGCGCATGAACAAATCAGGGCGCTCGCGAAAAAAAAAAATCTTGTGCATGTTTTGACTCTGTGGGTCTTTTTCTTCGGTGATTCGGCGAAGGGATGGTTTTGTCGAGCCAAATATCAGACCCTGGACAAACAGCATGCGCGAATGCGGTGCGTCTCCACAAGTGTATGTAAAAATCCGCGAATGCTGTACTTATACAGACATTCCCATAAACCTCAGCAGAACGATTTGGTCAATGTGAAAGTTAGAATCTCCGTAAAAAGTCGCAGTCGGTTACAGTATAATGTAAAACTAGTTTCATAAAACTATACCTATATATGCAGTTTGAGAAGTTATCAGAAATATAATGCGAGCATTGATTTTCGGATTGCCCCATGCGTGAAAATCAGGGCACGAAATCCCGATGCAAATCAGGTGGGCACGCGATTCACGAGTTCATTCGCATAGCGGTCGCATTCGTTTCGTAAACGGGCCCGTCCAGCCCTTCTCGACCCGCGCCCAAGTCAACACGATGCGGCCCTCCCACTACGATCGCATCATTGCTTATGCGCTCGCCGCCGCTATACAAGCTCGTCAGGGTGAGAAAGCTATAGCGAACAGTTGCGTTGCCTCCTTCCATCGGGCGCGACGACCGATTGCCGAGGACGCCGCGTGTAGGACACCGCGTGCGAACGATTTGCATGAGAGCCCGGCGATTGCATCGCGATTACCGGCGCCAGCGAATGGGCGCTTTCACCAGGCCGCCCATTAGCGGTCGCCAAGTACACCGCCGCTGACTGTTGGGTCGGAAGCTTTCGTTAGAATGCCCGCCGCCGGTATTAAGCAGGGACGGAGCAAGAGGGTGAGCGGGGGGGAGCGAGGGAGGGGGCGTTGCACAGCGTCGACCGTTAGACACTGTACGTGCTGTTATGCGCGCCCCATCGGCCCCTTCTAGGAGAGGTCTACGTTAAACTTTCAATTTGAACACTTGCTTCACGGAAAGCGGCCTAGCTGACTCTTGGTCCGAATTGGAGGAAAGTAGTTGTACTTGCATGAAAAAAGGGAAGCTATGACGAGAGCGTAAAGGTACGAACTCGAGAGAATAAATTGAAAGTGTGAGCATCAGTGGATATTTCTAAGAAATGTGTAGCAATGAAGAGAACTAAACACACTAAAAAATATAACGACGTTAGTAAGCAAAGGATGACCAAAAAGAAAAATAAATGACTGCAAGCTTTAAAGAAAGTATAGCGAAGGAAATCAACCAAGTCTATGGCTAATTCCTTATATTGTAACTATGAGAACCGGTCTCGGGTTACCTGCTTAAGGTGTAACTGCTTTGTAGTCGTTAGTAGTTGCAACGAAAAGTGTTGTCTTGATTGTGAGAATGCAATTAAGGAGGAATGGAATTTGTGCAGACCAAAGACGTGTTATAAACGCGGAACGAAAGCCAAGAGAATTAGTTGCACAGTTACGCAAAAAAAAAAAGAAGTAGAAGAAAGAAAACGAAGAAGAGGGGTGCAACATCTGAGGTTAAACGCGCTCACATTACCATGAGCTGCTGTTGGTTCTCCACGCAGGTTAGTTACCGATGAAACTCGGCGACTTGCGATTTCCCAAGTAATTTTTTTTATTCTTGCTCATGTTCTATATTCTAATTCGGAGTTAGTCGTACATATGACCACTCGAAATGCAAGCGAGAGTGCAGGTTGTTAGGTGTTCTGGCGAGACGAAAGATTCTGTGCCATTGTTTGTTTATTAAGGGATGCGTGCCTCAAAGAAGTTGGCCAACGAAGGTTCGGCTATCCTACAAACATAAAAAAACAAGGGTGCCAGCAACTAAGAAGCTGGGAGAAAAACGACAAGCGCAGAAAGGATAAAGGGCTGAATGATTTATTTTTCACGTGAGCTTTGGAAAGGATATCACTGTATTTTCTCTGATAGCGACTAGTATAATAATTCTTTGTTAGAGGAGTAGCGGGTGCCATCTAGAGGCACCAACATCTTGTTGAATACATCCAATATTAATTATAGTAAATATAAATAAAATATCAAGTAAGACAAGCATTGCCTGCCACACTCTGTGCATTTACCCTACGTTCCCTATAATGTTCTCTTTATTTTTCGTTGTACTGGCCTAGCTTTCTGTGTGCTGATTGCAAAGATGGACTGGTAATCTGCCAGTCCAAGGGAAGTTCGCGGGTCGCACGGCATATCGGGCTCTCAGCACCCACTCCAATTTTACAGCTCTTAATTGTACACCTAGAACGACGCAGAAATGCTCTCATTAGGTGATGTCTGAAACAAATGTAATGAAGTTCGTTGTACTTAAAAAAGAAGTTAAGTTTTGCATATGTTGGAAGTATAATTTACATGAGGGACGCTAATTTCTTTTGTAAATATTTCCCAATACCGACTGATATAGTAAGAAAAACTAATTCAGGCAAATAGGTTTACAATCAGTAACTCCAGTTTTGTGACACTTTTTCCATTGTTTCTGCTATATTAAAAAGTGTGAAGAGCGTAATAAAAATGGGTAAGAAAAGCTGCTAAATACACTGGATAAATTTGTCTCTCAGCACATTTTCATTTAAATTGGTTTTCGTGATGCCTTATTATACCATACCAGAACCAAAAATTAATTTCCCTAGGTATTACGTGTCAAAACCACGATCACATTATGAAACAAGCCGTAGCGGGGGACTTCGAATTAATTTCGGTCACTTGAGGTTCTTTAACGTGCGCTCAACACACGGTACACGAACGCTTAAGCAGGAGACACACGGTACGATTCGGCGTCCGATCCGACGTGCGGCGCCGCATGCTCCGGCATGCGGCATCCGACGATTCGGGACACACGGTGCGTGCATCCGAAAGATTGAGCGACGCGTAAGCTCCGCCCAGATCCAGCCCCCCAGCTCGACTTCATAGCCACGTCGAGAAACGCAATACAAACAACTCTGCACAACACTGCTTCGCTTTAAACGAACACTGTCAATAAAATCATGCCCCTGCAAGTGACAGAACACTTCACGACGGCGCGTTGTCCACTTACACTCCGCTAACAGCCAGCGATAGGGCCGGTAGGCCTAGCTAGGCAGACGACGCTTACGATCCAACCCGAGCTCGTCGAAGGGCGCTTATGTTTGCCAAAACAATTAACACTGTACACTTAGGTAGCGCGTAATTAAATACAATTGGTTTACTCGACGCAGTCGCTGCAAAGGGCAAACGTGCAAGCGAAGCGAACAGCGTCGCTCAGACGGTCGTTGTGGGATGTCTTCCCGCGAAATGCTCTCGCGTCGCGGCTCGCGATCTCGCCAGTAGCTTAGGGCTAGTAGTGTACTAGGTGCTGCTTTGCATAGCAGGCACACGTTCGAGATAATTTCACTGAACTGGTAACTATTTCTTGTCGGAAACAAACTGCAGCAGGCAAGGGAAAAAAAAAAAACACTGCGAAAAACCGGCCAGCCAGCGCCGCCTCCGTGGAGGGAACGTCGGAGAACGTCACATGCCAGCCGCGCTGTCATTGGCTGTGGCCAGACGACGGTGCGGTCGCCGGTGGCGTCGGACGATGAAAATCTGCCCGGTTTGCCGCACGCCGGACGTCCGATCCGGCGCTTCGGCACGGCAAAACACCTCGATTCCGGCTGCCGTTCCGGCTCGTCGGACGCCGGATCGTACACCGAATCGGACCGTGTGTCTCCCGCTTTATAGCCTACATCGGAATGCGGCCGCTGCAGCTCGGAACCGAACCCGTGACCTCGCGCTCAGCAGCGCAACGCTACCGCGGCGGGTACATCGTGCAAAATCCTTATACCACGCACATCTCGAACGGAAGAGGATCACATTCAGCAAGTACCAAGGTTGGAAAACACTCGTATGAGATATCCTAATCTGACACCAAAGTTTAGCCGCGAAATGCTGGACCTGGCGTACTTCGACCGCCATTCGTTAAGCCGAGACACAAAGCGAAATATCCTGTTGTTGTGATGCAATAAGGCTAGCTATGACCACGTGCTTGATAATAATGATACAACAATTAATTAACGAGAGCGCGGCGCACGTTCATTCTGGCTGTGCTTATGAGTGGCATCAGAGATTAACAGGAGCCGGCCACTGTACTGTGACGTCGTAATATATCCACTTCCGGTGTGCCGAAACTGGCTCGCAAAAAGAAGTAGTATAGCAAAAAGTTTTGACGCCTTGGCGCTTGCCGATATTGTTTGAAACGGTCGCACTTTCCGCCTCAACCTTCAGCTTACGCAAAGAATAAATAAAAATAATACAATTAAAGAAGGAAGCGGACAAGTGATATTGTCATGTCAGTGCTCCATTAACCGAGACTCTCTCGACTGCCTGAACGTCAGGTCCAGCGCGGAGGCCACTTGCAAGCGACAGCCTACGTGTATTTTATGTCTTCGAAGAAGAGACAAACAAACCGAGCATATGGTGCGCCGAGTCCGGGGCTACGGCCACGTAGCCGTCGAGATGCAGAAACAAAAAACACGCCAGCTGCGGGAGAGCGGACAATGCGTCGCCCTGAGTGAACAAAGCGCTCACACGCTGTCCCTGACCCGTCTGCTGGCGAAGGGGTCCGCAGCCTTCCACGAAACCTAATCCTAGACAGACGCTGATTCTCGAGGCATGCGTAACAATGGCGTGAACGATGCGCACATGGCACCGACTTCCAGAACCTTCTCGGAACATCCTGTGTGACATTGAGGTTTGTCGTTAATAGTTAATACTTTACAAAAGGTACGTCGAATGATTAACTGTTCCGGCTAAACCAAGGCAACTTGGCTTCAGCCAGGACAGTTAGGGAAATAAGCTGTAAACTTGAGCGATGGCGTTCGTGCCATATATGTATCTTGACCTTTTGGAGGTCAGCAGCGAGGTGACCGCGGCCCCAAACAACACTGGCCGCTGGGAAGCAGACGAAGAAGAAAGCTATATTCCTGCCGCGGCGTAGAACGCTCCTGAGTTTCTGGGTTAAGCTGACGTGTCCTTTAACCGCTCTCGACTAGCTAGAACCTTGCAATAATGTGGCCGCAGTCGATGAACGGTGCAGTATAAGCTGTGATCAAATCGATCCATTAAGGCCAGCTAATCTGCTGGCACATCGTTGACAAAATAAACCCGTGGGTGCCGTGAGTTGTGCGTTTGCTTGGGGCGCATTGCATTTGGTGCGATAAGTATAACGCCGGATTTCCTTCTTCATTTTAAAGCGAAGCTTTTCTTGCCTCTTCTCTCGCGACTTTCCGGGTGCTGCTGCTTTGATTGTCTTACCGCGCCTGCCGCTGGGTTTCTTGCAGCACTAATCTCCCAATTTTGCTCGCGTACGCTGCTGAGTATCTTGCAACGCCACCAGATGACGCTCGCCTCCGCGCATCCCGGTCGGCGCCGCCGCGGCAGCGATTCGCAGTTTGCGCGTATGGCACTTGCTGTGTGTGCTTGCTTTCCTATGCGACAAAAATGCAGGTGCCGGGCTGTGGAGGTCACGTGATGGGCAGTTATAGTGTGAACATTACAATCGTCTATAGCCTGAAGAGAGCGCTTAGAGCTGGTGTCTCAACAGCGTGCTGGCCACGTTTGAAGAAGGCGCACGTAAACAGGCGCCAGTAAAATGGCTCCAAAGCGTGCAATCAGCGGCGAGGACACCCAGGCCCGAATACATGCGTCGCGGGGAACAGGAGCGCCTTCGTTACGCAACGAAACATGGTGCAGACCGCGAATGCATGTACACTATGTATGCATACACTTATAATAATTAATCGAATTATGTACAGCGCCATAACTCGAAGTTTAACACTTGTGCCACGATGTTATGCGTCATGTGAGGCAATGATAATGCTCCAACCTCACAGAGATTATGAACAATGACGCACAACAACGCCTCAAGCAAACACGTCTCCCTTTGTGTTTTGTGTACTATGCAGACAAACAGCACTGGTGCACGCAAGGTAACGTTTAACATCAACTCACCACTCTCGTTTTGGACTAAAAACAGAAGAAATTACACATTCGCGGCCAACATCAGCGCTAATTATTGTCAATCAAAGCAAACAGCATACAAGCTTCGCTTACATCGATTCTCACAGTGCGTGGTATCCGCATAATTCTTTTTTACTGACTGTTGTGTGTGTGTGTGAGGGAAGGCATTCAGAGTTCTGGCAGCGACTGTGATGTCTGCCTGAAGGTTGCCTAGCAACCAACATGCTGAAGCAACTGAAAGCCCTGACCGTCGTAGGCAAACAGCATGCGCATAGCTCGTCAACGCGAGCACTGTATAGTGTCGGTGCGCTTGTCGCCGATTGTTGCCATGACGACTAACGTGACGCGACAGCTGAAAGACCTTACATTTACAAGTGATACGTAAATGACGCTTCGCCGCAAGCACTGAAGTAGCGTGTGTTTTAGCCGTTGCATAATGCATCCACCGCAGCACTCGGCCTCGCGGAAAGCAAATAATTTTTTTTTATTAGGCGAAAGCCTTAGGTGTGGATTTTGGCGGGTGACCTTGGCGAAACTGCGCCGTGCGAAAAGTGGCGGACGCCGCAAAGAGTAAAAACACGAAAAAAAATGTGCGGGTTGACGTCACATTTCTCAGGGAGGTTCCTGTAAACAACGCAAATAGGTGCTTTGAAGAGAAAATTTGGTACATTCCGGTCTGGGTGGGAATCATAACCGGTCCTCCGGGGTTGAAGACGGCTGCTCACGGCTGCTCCACGGTTCTGGTTTAGTAAAGGCGTGCCCAGTGCTTGTGTGACTGTGCACCTCACGTCGCAGCCATCTCGCTGTTTTCGAATATACGCAGCGCAAAGTGCGCAAGACCCTGTATATATATACCGGGTGTCCCAGTTAACTTGGGCCAAGAGAAAGAAAGAAAGAGATAAAAGGAAATTTGGACAGAGATTAAAAAAAGAAAAATCAGGAGCTCCAGAGAAATCGTGCCGACTGCATAGTAGCGGCAGTCATGTGTACTTACAGTCAGTATTTTATTAATCACGAAGTATTAATTAAATAATTGCTTGTAATTATCGAACTTCTTAATTATCGCTTGAATCGCAAACATGTCAATTACAAAGTTTTAGGGCACCTTAAATAACCACCAAATCAAGTAAGATCAAGTATTTATTTCATGTTGAGGTGTGCCTGGTTATTTCCCAGAAGAAAAAAAAAAAGCCCGCGAAATTGGCGAAATATGAACTAGATGAGCGTTCGCGCGCCGCTACTCAAGCGCCTCCAAGCAATCTTTGAAAGATATGCGGCTGCATTCGTTTATCGCCGCGTGGTACAATGCTTCGTCATATAGCATGGCTCGAGAGGGTTCGCGACCTAACTAGTGTGGTGCGATAAGCGTCAGCATCTGCGGACGCAAGAATGTTTTGGTCGATCATGAGGCACTCGCGATAGCTTCAACCTTCGCCCTACAAAAGAAGTTCAACCAATGTTAAAAAAAGAACAGTGCGCAAGAGAGCACGAAAAAAAAAAAAGAAAGGCAACTCACGCAAGAACAGAAAGGAGATACTCAGGAGTTTATTTCAATAAAAAATAAACCAAAAGCACGTAAGGCGTTCCAGCTGCCCACAAAGAAACATGAAAAGGTGCCGCTAGTAAAGCCGTGTATCCGTGGCTATTCGCTTGGGAGCGCTTGAGTAGCGGCGCGCGAGCGCGTATCTATTTCGTATTTTGGATGTTTCGCGCGCTTTCGTTTTTTTTTCTCGGAAAAATTAACTAAGCAAAGCTGAGCACCAAACAAATGCTTGATTCTGAGGTTATTTGAGGTGCCCTACAACTTTGTAATTGATAGGTTTGCGATTCAAACAATAATGAATAAATTCGCTAAATATAAGCAATTAATTAGTACTTCGTGATGAAAAAAATACTGGCTGTAAGTACACACGACTAAGGCTACTATGCAGTCGGCACGATTTCTCTAGAGCTCTTGGTTTTTTTTAAAATCTTGGTCCAAGTTAACTGGGACACCCGCTATACATGAGCGCATGTCAGTGTGCGCCCGCTACACTGGTCGCCGCCTTACGGGGTTCCCCCTCCACAGAAAGGACACTCAGCTCTGCTCTACTCTAACTTCATTAACTCTGGCTTAATTAACATAGAGTTCATTAAGGCACTTGAACCCACGGCCTTTGCTAGGAGCGGCACCCACGATTAGCTTTGGTGTTAATTAAGGTAATGTTAATTAATGCACAGTTAACAAAGAGAGAGTTCATCGAGGCACTCGAATCCGCGACCTTTGGCGGGAGAAAACAAGCAATAGGAAGTAACAACGGATTCAAATGAGAATGCTAAGTAAGCTAATGAATGTCTCGCGAGTGTGCAGGCTTCCGCCTTCATCCTCTTTAGCGCATGCTGAAGTGACTGGGATTTTTTGGTGAGCACTTGACAAGTCGTTCTACTGCGATGACGCCTATCGCACAAATGTTATGGTAGACCTCGGAATTAGTTTTGTCGGCGTGCAAACAGTCGTCATCATTATCACCACGCGATCTCCACTTATCCTTGGCCTGCATGTGCCGATTACATTCTGCGCTTATCACTTTTCTAATCTCGTCTCTCAATATAATCAAGCCCTCTGCAGACCTCGACCCGTTTCCCTTCTCTTGCCACCCATTTTGTTACTATAATTTCACTCTTAATTACTACTTGCTCTTACTGCCAAGGAATTAATAGATCGCACTCGCTTTTTCTCAGAATAAAGCTTTCCGATGGGCGTGCAAAACCTGCCCTTTACCAGCCGCACTCATTGGGCTTCTTTCAGCATGGTCAGTTGTAATCAGAACATCGTTTACAGGGAAAGCGACATGAAGCGATCCACAAACACCGCGACAACATCTCGTTGTTATTCGAGAGGCGATGTGCTGCCGGTGGCCTCCGAGAGAACAGCGGCTTCCTTCGCGGCAGCGCCTCGATTCGGCGTGAGATCGCCCCGCGGTCATGTGCGCATCCTGCCTGCCTCCCGGAGGAAGCCAAGTGCCCACGCCGGCCGCTCGCCTCCCGTAGTACGTAGTAGTAGAGTGGAGTAGCCCCCGCCGGTCTCCGTGTGCGTGTCCTGGGGGCAATGAGGCCGCGGCAGCTGATACGCACCAGGTGTTTCCCGCCGAGCGCTGAATGGCCGACCCGCCGCCGAAAGCACTGGGGCGCCACTTCCGGTCCCCTTTCTCTCTCCCTCTCTCGCGCGTAGAGAGGAGAGAGAGAGGAAGGGCACCGCCAAATTGGTGCGGCGGGGTCGTAGGGCGCCGTGCTAAACGGTTGCGTACGAGTTTTTTTGTCCTACGGCTGGGGCTCGCCGCCGGCCGCCTCGGAGACGGGCGACCGACCGCGTTCGCGGAATGCCTTTGCTGTCACAATGACCGCTCTCTGACCGGACGGGAACGCGCTCGCTGGCTGTCGGCGCGAAGCGAGCTGCCGCGCCGCTTCTCAAGTGCACGAACGGCGTTGCGGCAGAACATGATTACACGTTCTGGTGAGGGAATATTACTCTCCTTCCTGTAGAGCTGTGTCTTATTTCGCCACCGACTCAATGGCTGTTTTTGACAAGTTTCGTCCGCCCAGACCGAAAATTTGCACGTTTATTTCTTCTTTCTTTCTCAACATTTTAGACCCGCGTGTTCCTTTCCCTATAGTGGAGAGTAGCCAATAGGGTTCAGACTGGCTAACTTGCCTACATTGTCGCTGTTACCAATATCTCGTTCTTGTGTCTCTATCATTATCAGTTACGTCATAAATTGATTTCATTGAAAAGGTTGAGAATTCACGATCTCTTGACGCGTTCCCTTTGAACTTAGAGCATTGTTTCTCTTGGTAATAACTTCTACTCGCGTTGACGCTTCGGTGATATGTTCATCGAACTTCTCAATAAATAGCCGTGCGTTAACTTCGGCCTGGGAAGCTGCAGGTTATAAACAAGGCGAGGCGATTCATTGATAATCCTTCCAATTAACCGATTAACGCTGAAAAAGCGATTTGTGTTTTTAGCCGTTTATTCGGCAAACGTCACGCAAGCTAAATGAGGCGACACCCACAACTAGCCGTCTGCTAATAGTTTTCGTGCTGAAGAAGGGGCCTGGTTGCAAGATACCATGTGCCGTCATTTCTTCATCGGTGTCACTATTGGAGAATGTAAGCACCGAAGTTTTAAGTGCGAAGTACTCCAAAGAGAAATGGAATGCCGAGATTTAAACAGTATTGGCCTCGAGCTCCACCACTGGAAAAGCTGGCGCCACCGTCGGCGTGACGTGCTAGGAGGGATCACGTGGACATAGCGGCCGCGTCGGCTGCTTCGGGCGCGCCGGTGCGAGCTGAAAACGAGTTTAAATTCCCTCGTACGCTGCGGTCCTAATTTAGTGGCGAAATTTTCCCGCTTCGAGTGTCTCCATTACAACGCTTCAAAGCACTACAATAGGTAGTGGCTGCCTTTGAAGGCGCGCAACATGGTAGGCTACTGCTCGGTTCCGCAGGGCCGGACGCACTTAACGGAGGCCGGTGTCAGCCTTATTCACACGTAGCCGCAGGACAAGAAGCTGCGTGAAGCTTGGCTCGCGAAACATAAAACCGGCAAACAGTCATCGGCAACAACTCGGGTATGCAGGAAGCACAGACGCGAGGAAGATTTCTGCTACGTCGCCCGGTCTGCGATGTTCTGAAAACGCGCACTGAGACGCTCGCCCGAGTCCGCTGCCCGACTAATGTCATGACGGTTTGGTCTATGAACTTGTCGATGCTATAGATACTCGCAAGTTCAGTGGAGTGGAAAGGCAGCGGTAAGAAGCACATTTAAAAAAAGCATGGCATATGGTCATGTTTGTGTTATGAATTAATGCACTCGATTACAAAAAAGGAGCAGCGGGAAATTGCACGCTGAGAACACCGATAAACATACAGTGCGACGCAACTCGAGAAATAATATTGAAAGGTCAAAGAATTTAGAAGAAAAAAAAAAAGATTGAATCGTCGCGACGGGACATCACAGTCCCCGTAGGCGTCGAAGTCTCTACAATGAAATTATTTTTGAACAGCTCTGATAGCGCCCACGCAACAATGGTTGCTTGTATACTGTCAAATGCTCATATTGTGCGGCCTAAAGCTCATGACACGGTGCGAAAACGCGCGCGCGGAGAAAGCGAAACAGTGCGCGGACAAGCATGCAGACGCGCAGTCGGTCGCTGCGAATCTGCGCGATAGCTGAATTGAGGCTTCATTCTATTACGCTCCATTTAGTTATACAAACACTATAAGAACATATTTCACATAGTTTGCTCTCAGCGTTTACCTACCTTTCACGCAAGAAGCCGGTTCGGGAGACTCCATCGCGGCGACCGCGCGCAGTGGCATTCACTGTACGTATTCGGTAAGGAGATAGCGTCTGTAAACGATTGTGTGCTTTCAGTTTGCCCAAGATTATTGTTTAGACAGTAAGAAACTTCTTTCGTTTCGAAAATACTTATAGAAATGTCCGGGAGAGCTCGCGCGTGGTGTTTTCAGTGAGCGCTGACAGCAAAACCTATGAGGAGCGCGCCGCATGATCCCTCATACTACGCCAGCGAGGCGCTTCCGATAGATGGCGACTCCGTAACTCCTCGCCGCCAATAATAACAAGTGCGTAGTGGATGGAGGACGCTAAGTACAGACTCTCTAGTATGTCATCCACGTAAATCAATACAATACGTTAATAGACCTGTTACGCGAATTCTAAGAAAGTCTTTAACCGGGATAGTATAGGAAAATTAATTTGATTCACAATTAATCGACATGCATTCAGTTTCTCTTGTGTGTGTGTGTGTGTTTTCATAACAATGACTGGAAGGGCAGGCTCCCAACTTAACGCTGAAGAGTGGCTTAAATGACGTCTCTGCAGGGGAACCGTCTGTGTCTATGGAGTTCGAGTTATTTTCAAATGGACAAATTGACTGGGAGCTGCCGTAAAACTCTTTATAGCCCGCTATAGCTCGTGACATGCTCATGGAACGCTCCACATACGTGCAAAAATGAACAAGAATACTGCTTGTCTTGTTTGCACTCTACGCGTTGTATGGTACGCTGACATGACGTTCGACAAGCCTATTGAGGGCAAATTGAAAGTTTACTGTTTGCATGACGAAACCCATGGAGAAACCGACCGTCAGGGCGCGCTTGCTATTATAACGTATAGTGCCGACTAGTTTTGGCCCAAACCGACGCGTAACTGAAATAACTAAATGTGTTAAAAATAGACTTTGATCACGAACACGTTCATCGTCAAGCTTCACCAATCACCTTTTTTGTATTATTTTCACCGTGTTTAAGGAGAATCTGATACCCTTGTTTGCAGCATAATACAATACGGCACGTCCGCAGAGTTGATATTTAATCTGTGGATCCAGAAAGAACCACAAAGAACGATCGGTCATGAAGTTGTACAAAACATGTCAAAAGATATATATATATATATATATATATATATATATATATATATATATATTATTTTGTGCTTGTGCTGTCACATGCTACAGGAAGTTAATTGACGCTTACCAGCAAGATTTTTCCAGTCGTTACATATGTTCAACCTATCTTTCTTGCAGGCTATTCCTGCTTAGATTCGCGAGAACTGCTGTGTTAAATAGCACTAATTTGCAAAATAAGTATTTTCTTACCGTTTAGCGCTGTTGTCAAGTGCGACGCTATATATAAGCTTGTCCGTACGATTATGTTTCTGCCTTCAAAGAAACCTGAAGCACAGCGCGTCTTCAAGACAGTTTAAGTATCGCGTACTCAGCGGAAGTTGGTGCTTCACGAAATAACGCATCTAATAGCTTCCATGAGTGAAAAGGAAAGTGCCTCGCCTGTAGCTAGATGCGTGCTAGGGAATGTTGTGCCTACCAAAGTGTCTGCTGCAAATTTCCTCATCCTTACGTCGTGCCGCTGGGCACATCGCTCTCTTCAGAAAAGATGATGGCACAGGACAAAGTGCTGTGTTTGACGGTTATTATTATTATTATTATTACTACTTAAGAGTGATGTGTTCGAAGTTCGTTTATGTTTGTTACTCAGTTTGAGTAATTTAGCCATAGGTTGTAGTTAGTTCGTTCCCATACAGCTGCCCCTCTTTTCATTTCCTTTCTCTTTTCCCGCGGTGCTGTGTTTGCTAGCTCTGCTACTTCGCTGAAGATTTTTAACGTAAACTCAAGGGGAGTGAATCCCGGCGGGAACACACTGAAGGTCAGCCCTGCCTGGCACCACCAACTACGTAACGACCACCGCGGTTAACATTCGAGTGAAAGAATAGTAAAAGCTTGGTCCTAAACTGGGACATGCGGCATCTTTCGGTGTGTTTTGCTATATTCTGTGCTCCTGCGTCGTATTTGTTCGTCGTCGTTTATACGCTAGGGTGAGAAATCTCAGAAAATGTGCTCGTTTGCCTCCGGTGCAAAGGATTATAATATCTACTCAGGGGTAGTATACGCCTATTGTCGCAGACAGTGGCACCACTGCATATCACAGCTCACTATAGACGAGGTCACTGCGTGTGGTAGACCGCGCACTCGCGCCGCTTGAACTCGGAGGCTATGAGCAGACGCAGGCACAGCATTTCATACGACAATTACTAGAGGGAACTTTGGCGCGGGAGGCAGGCAGTATATATAGATTACCGTGGCAGTGACAGGCAGCACATAAATCTTGCATAATATTCGTGCTTTAATTTCGACTTCAGACGTTCTTGTGGCGTTACTCGTTACGCTTTATCTTTCGATATATATATATATATATATATATATATATATATATATATATATATATATATATATATATATATATATATATATCGTTTTCTGCACATGATGAGGCAACAAGTCTGTACGCACACCTACAATAATTGCTAATTTCTTTTTTGCACGCATAGCACAATATCTGGCTAAAAGTGATCAATCTGCAAAGTCGCAAAGCCGTTTGAAGCCAAAACGACGAATTTTAGGCAACTCCATGGGCTTCCCGTCATATCTCCCCCTCCTATATAGTCGCAGATCGCGCAGACGCTAGCGCCACAATTTCCCCTAGCAGCTTCTGTCGCAAACTGCACGGGTCGCGCGCTGATCGAGAGAGCCGAGCGCGCTGCCGCAACGGGTACGGGTTCTATTCGTATAGCCGCGCAGCCGGTGGCGCGTGGCTTCCGTCGCTCGAGCAACACCGCGGAATGCCGCTCATTCACGGCGGCGGCGACGAGCGACGCAGGGTGACTCGTGACGTCACCCGCTCAATAGCAGAGCACGGACGCATGCACGGCTCTATGCAATGCCTGTCGTAGCGGATATATACGTGTACGCCTAGCGGAAGTGGCCGGCTGTCTGTCTGTGCCGACAAGCGAACTAAGCCGTCGCCCTGAAATTGAATTTTCGCTGCGGGATCCGAAACACGCGCAAAGGCGGCTAGTCGTACCCGTAGCGCAAGCGGGGGCTATGCTGCTTTTTGTAGCACAGCTGGGCGCGTACATCCGGGATTCGACCCCAGATTGGTTGTCTTTCGACGTGAATAACTGTGCGAGCATGGAGAACTCACTTTCGGAAGTGTAACCGGAGGTTTCACATCACCATGCATTTCCTTGTCACTTTCTGGTTTCCTTTAATTTCTTTACCAGTCTCCTTCCTCCAATGTAGGGTAGCAAACCAGGGCAAACCAGCTACGTTTACTTTCGTGCTTTTGAATTTATCTCTCTTTCTTTTTTGCCGTGTAGCAAACGACGACAGAATGTTTTATGCCAGCTTAGGAATAGTACAGATAGCGGTGGAAAGAGCAGGCGCCTTTCTCATTCGATCAACTTATCGTTTCAAAATTATGGCGAAGGGAGATGCCGGTGTCAGTGATCCGTCGAGAATGGGAAACTGGTGAAGAGGAAACAAAACTAAAGAAACGCACATATAAGGAGGGAACGAATCTGCGAAGCTCTTCTTGTGGCTAAAGTGTCCCGGTGAAAAGGGTGGTGCGGTATAATACTAAAGAAGCAAAAAAAGAAAAGTCAAGAGTAAGTAAGTAATGTCCGAGTGAGACAGGTAAATACACCAAGGCGCCGTACTCCATACTCGACAACGCTCACAACGTGTCGCCAGCTAGCCAAGCAAAATATCGGGGGCAGCCGTCTCACCAATTAGCTCGCACAAAGGAGCCGACCTCTGTGTCTTCATCAGCGCGCGCTACACTTGCGAAATGTCCTTGACTCGCATCCTTCTCATTACTTGGAAGGATGCGCGCGCACCTCACTTAGCATCACCGCTGTCGTCCGACTCCTTTCCCTCGCGTGACAAGAACGGGACGAACGGTTAGCCACCCCTGGCGCGGTTCTCAGAGGCAAGGGTCAGGACCGACCTGCAAACAGACACCAATCCGCATATGTAGCCGAGTGGCTAGCTCCTCGGCTGTGAATGCCAGGCAGACGGATTGCAGAAGCACCACGGTGCGTAGAGGACGCACCTGGCCCTTGCGTGGCTGCTGCGCGCCGGGGTCACACGTGAGGGCAGCGGCGTGCCGGGGAGGGCGGTGCTCGACGCACGGAGCATTCAGACAGCTAGCCAGCAGTATCGAGTCGAGACAGCGCTGGCACTTTGCGCATTGTAATGACGCCAAAGCGGGAAACGCTTTGCCCCGAGGAACAGCCATGTTTGTCCGGAAAAAGGACCTTCGTAATTTTCGTGCAGTTTTTGGCATCCCGCCGAGAGTGATAGTGCGTCCCCCTTGGTACGCTTGCCTTCCATCTTGATGAGGGAAAACGCGGTCGCGGTATAGCTACAGGCCTTGCGCGGGGAAGCTACGAAGTCACGAGCATAATTTATCCTGCTGTACACAGAAGTGGTCGCGAGGCGTTAGTTCTTGTGTGAACCCTTGCATAATTGATAAGGAGACGTCGTTCGCGTTGCAGTAAACATGTAATGTTTTCCCCTTCGCAATTCGTCGTCGACTGCTGTTCGTCCTTAGCACTAAGCACGTTTGGCTAAATCTGCACGCTGTTGTAACTTTAAAAGAAAAATCAGTTGTCCAGAACCACTGGCCTGCATATTGTGGCACGCCGCGTGTGTTATGTTTAGACTGGACGTAGCCTTCGCTAGCGGCAAACGATACCGAACGTCGATTCGCCTTGAGATCTCACCGCTGCCGAAGCATATGGAAGCGTCGAACGAAAATCGCATAGCGATGCATGTACTTTCTGAAGATTTTTCCGCCCGAGTTGTACCAGTAGGAAGAGCATCACGAGACTATGCATGCGTCGCGTTCGCTAACGGGAAAATGCAACACGCTCGGACAGCAACTAAAGCAATAAGCGCAGTCCCTACAAGAAGCCGCTCCTTTATGGGTCCGTGCGAACGCGAAACACACTCGTGATTACAAAAGCCAGACGAGGCCGTGAAGGTCTCTAGCGGGCACTGCGGCTCGTTCACAGTCGTGACTGTAGCTTTCTCATAGTACACACGCACGCTTTGATGGTACTTAATTCACAGCGAATCCTTTCTCCGCCCATACGTAATGGTTCGACAATCAAGATTTCAGTTCGAATCGGCGCACACACCACTCGCGCAAGCGACACGCGGCACCCCCGGCCTCCGCGGAGGGTCTGTACCTCCCCGGCAGCAGCCGCGTCGGTGCCTTGAGGCGCGGCGGCCATCGGAGGAAAAACAATCGTGCATCTCCACGCGCTGCTCGTGCAGCGGCGAAGCCGAGGCCGAATGGAGGCTCACGCGTGGCGAGTCGTGACGCCCGGCAGGTGCGCGACAGGTGCGCCCCACAATGGCCGGACGCCGGTCCGCCCCGTAGCGCGCGCTGGCCGGCCGCACCAAGCGCTGATCCGCACCGGGCCGCGACGTGGGGCGTCGGCTCGCGAGTGTCTTCCACTCGGCGTGAGCCGGCTCTTTCGCGGAGGTGCCGCCGCCGCTCTGTTTAGGGACTTCGCGCGGGCTCGCGAGGCGGAACGACTCCCGAGGTCGCCGCCGCAGAAGACTCCGCGGGCGCTGCGTGCCATCCTAGAGCTCCCCCCGTGATCTCATTTGCGTCGCCTCGTTCGCTTTGGCACGCGCGTGCCGTCGTATAGGAAGAGAACTGCCTTGGCTGGGCCTCATCGGCTGCTTCAGCTTCGCGTCGCGAGCGAAGAAAACAAGGGCACGAGACGTTGGCCCCCGAGACGAGTGCGCGTCACGATTGGGGCGCACCCGCCGATGTGAGTCCGTGGCGATTTGCTGGCCTGGGGTTGGCGACACGACCTGCTGGAGCGAACGTTTAGTGAGCAGGTGGTAGACGAAACGGAACATTCTGTTGCGGCGTGCGACTTCCTGGTGAGAGAAAATAAAGGGGATAGCCGAGGAGCAGCGGGCAAGGGCACAGAGGTCTACAGTCGTAGTGGAGCCCGACGTTTCTAGGGGCCCACATTTGTCGAGGCTACCACAATGTATAGTCGGGCTATATGAAAATAGTCGAAGTGTGTTTATAGAGAAGTGAGGTTGCCTAGTGAACAGTTGCGCAATTGACACTTGTGAGTGGTTTCATTTCGTGGGTGCCAGCAAAAAAAAAAAAGGAAAAGAAGGAAAGATAATGTGTTTGAATTATTTGCTGAAGGCATTCACATATAAACGTCACACGCTAATACGAAATTAATCCACTGTACTGTCTTCATGCCTCAAACAAGCAGTTTTAAAGCGCAATAGCCCTGTTTTTCTTTTACAGGAAATTTAGCCCACGAGTATACGACCTTTCAGTCGTCTTTAAGTCGGGAAAAATAATCAATAAAATTCGCTACCGCACTCCTGTCTCCTAACGGACGCACGAACAAATTTTCAGCACGCAAAGTTCTTCCTTGAGTTAAACTTATTCAGAAAGATGGTTCCTCCACCTAACACATTTGATGAATTTACTGAATTGGACAATGATGAAATGTGTATGTTTTCACTAAGGCCATAAAGAGGCGATAGGAGATAACGACTATCAACTTCTCCGATCTATACGCTGCCACGCAATTGACTGGACTGAACGGGTCTACGTGCCGCAGTGCCGCACTGACTTCTTGTACATTTACGAATACCAAACTGCTGGCTACATTTAGGAAATAAAATTTACATCGCAGGAAATTTAAACGTTGACATCCTTTAGGGAACGCCAGCCCGCTCCTAATTCTCCCTTTGCGGTCGGAAGAACAGCGCTTGGCTGATAGCAGCATTGGCGCAGAAAGAGAAAGTGAGAAAAAAAAAAAAAAAAGACAGGAGGTAAGCACAGACATTAGGCGCGGGCTCTTTCTCTTCCCCCACGAGTGAACCCGGTCGTAACGAATATGCGCTCGGAGGGCTGCAGGTCCCCTAATGGCAACATTTACTTCGCCTTCGAGACCCGCGGGCCCGCGGTCTCGCAATGGCGTCGCCGTGTGTCTGGCGTTGTAGCGAAAAGCAAGGCCCTCCCAAAATCGACTCCGGCCAAGACGCGGTGGTCCCACGCTGCCATTTCCGGTGTGCCCGCGTAACGCCGATAGCAACCGGCCGCACAGGAGCTACGAATTGCGAGCCTTGCGTTCGCGTCGGGTGCACCGGAGGAGACAAGAAGCGGCGCGATGTGTGCTGCGTTAGCGCACTTGGTGCACGCAGGGTGCGCCACCGCCACGGCATCGCTGAGCTGCCGTGCGAAGCGCTGCTTGCCGTCAAGGGGGCCAGACTGCGTAGAGCGTCTCGTTGGGCTACTTGGTGTATTGGGATACGTTGCGATTAGCTTACTGCGCAAAAGGCGCGCTCGACATTTGAAAAAAACGGAGAGCGGCTTCAAATCCGCGCTCTCGCACCTTTTTTTCATGTGGCAGTCTACGCCTGGCTTGGTGCGAGATATATGTCAGCACGTCGCATGCGTACGAGTGCACGCTAGCATCTTCATCTACATACCTCCGTTTCGCTTCCTCATTTCTTCCTATTCTATGCCGAGGAGCAGCTCACAAACGAAACCCAATTCAGCAGTCCTTGCGGTCTTTATCCCATTAAAATGTTATTTATCTCTTCGAGTAACATTTGGAAACTGGGCCAAGCTATAAGAACAATATGAGAAGCGCGTGTCTCATATTGGGCGTTTTCAATATGTTTCAGTTTTATAGCTATTCCAATATGACCATATAAATGCTGTTGAGATTTCAGTTAATGGCGTTGTTTGTGTCAGTGATTCATTGCTTTTTTTTCCGTTTTCCCCTTCTGTGATCTTCACATTCCGTAGTGCTGTTAAATGGCTGTTGACAACTTTTGCCAAAATGTTCGGTACACTCGAAAGAGAAATAACTAAATAAATAAATAAATAAATAAATAAATAAATAAATAAATAAATAAATAAATAAATAAATAAATCTGGCGCGGGGAGTTATGCTCTGACGAGTCTGTTTAAACTTGCATAGCTGTTAGCTCTTAAGCTTGAAATAATGTTTCGGGAAGTGATTGAGGCCAGAAATCAAGGGGGGGGGGGGAGTGCACGGGGAATTCACCCAACAGCTTTGAGCAAAGGCAGCCAAATCAGCGGTTGAATTCTCACAGCTTCCTAGGTGGCATCAGAGCGAGTCGATGGTGCCAACGTCTGCCACTGCAAGAGTGCTGTTCTATGTGCGCCTAGAGCCATCGTTCACTGTTCTTGAAACGGTCGTTCAGTTGATATTCTTTCAGCCAACCGGGCACGTCCTTGGTTAACTTCCTTACCTTTCCCTTCTTCGTTTCTCTCTCTCTCTCTCTCTCAGTAGTGCGTGGTGTCTTGCTCGCAGAGTGAATAGAACCAGCGGACATTTTGCCTCCAATCTTTCACTTTCCAGTATCACACAAAGTGTATTTTACATGAAAATATAGATTATTTAAGTACTTTTCTTCGCAAACGTCTGAGAACATCCGCTGCAACGGTTCAAAGGCAAATGTATCGATTCTTACGGTGGTGCACTGAGTGTCCAGAAACGTGCTGTCACCCTCAAGAAGGTGTAGTAGAAAGAAGAAGAAGGAGAAGAACACGAAGACGAAGAAGAAGAGGAGTGGCCGTTTGGCCGCTGCGGCCATTGTGAAGTATTTGAAACACACGGGCTCTCAAAAGAAAGGACTGAGAAAAAGAAAAAAAGCCACTGGCCATCGTTCTTGTCGATCTCGACAACGTACTGAAAGGAAAGTCAGAGCAAAGAGCGCCGAAGGAAAGGCGCTTCAACCACCGGATCTCCTTCCCAACGCCTCCCGAACTCATGGCCACACCCGCACGACGCCAGTTATTCGAGGTCATTCACAGATTTCCCGTACTATGTGGCACACGACCCTGCTGCGCAGCCATTGTCCGACGCTGTCCTAATGAAAAAGGACGAGCCCCTCCCTCCCAGACGTTTCGATAGTCGGTGGTGCTGGCGAAGCAAGGCGCTCGCCAAGCAAGCATGGCGTCGAGGGCACGGCTGCTCGCCGGAGAGCGCGACTCTCGCTCCAGGTCTGCGCCTCTGCGGCCGGGTCCCGGATCTGCTCACTTATTCACGAGCTCGGCAGCCGAGCTGGCAGCGTGCGTAGCGGCTCAGTCAGCCCGAGTTCCGTCGCCCAAGGGGCGGCCGCTCGTATACGGCGTGGGGGGGAGCGTACTCGTCTGGCCGTCGCCATCTGCGGCGAACGGCCACGTCTATCGAATTAGCCGGTGTTTTGCCTCCGAGCGTAAGATGGCATAAGCTACGGGGAACCCTACACGCGAGAGATTTTTAAGCAGCATGTTTAAAGGGGTCACCGAGACCGAGAGGCAAACAAGTCATCTCTGAATTTAGTTCTGACACATTGCTCGGCACTGCGTTCTACGACAACAACAAAGAAAAAAAAAACGAGATATATTTATAGAGAGCGAAGATGAAGTCCTGTTTGTCAGCTGACGCATTCACCTTGGCAATTGGCTAGCAGTTCTTTAACCAACCCCACAAAATGCGGGACACATCGCGCACCTACATCACTCGATGCAGAAGTTTAGATAACACATTTATGCTTAGTACAGAATTAAGAATTGACATGCGCACGCTGATGCCTTTCGCGACAGAAGTCCTGAAGGAACTGACACTAAAATTACAGGGCTGGCTGCCAAAATGATCAATCAATCAATCAATCAATCAATCAATCAATCAATCAATCAATCAATCAATCAATCAATCAATCAATCAATCAATCAATCAATCAATCACTCAATCAATCAATCAATCAATGGAAAAATGAATGAATCAATCAATGTAAAAATGAATGAATCAATGGAGAAATGAATGAATCTTAGTCTTTAGCATTGCATCTTCGTTTAGAACACCAAGATTGAATGTCAAGCACTTCGGCCATCTCTTGGTGGAGTCGTTGCCGATATCGTATTTCCTAGACACTCCAGCCACACATTGAACGAAAACCAAAATATGTAAAAACAGAAATGCTGTAGTTTAGCACTCGCTTCGTATCGAGTTAGAAACATGCACACAAAACGCAAGAAAAAAAGAAAAGAAAAAAGAAGGCGTGCAGAGCAGAGCGGCTGACTGACAAATAATTTTTTCATAGAGAGGCAGCTTCTTAATGTTGGTAAAGATCACCCCTGACCTATATTGATTAATAGCTTAGCATAAAACAAGACTCCTTAATTCCCCGATGTTTGTAAGTCTTGCACCCACGTGTTCATAATTTATGATCCATGACCAAAATTAACTGCAGTTTTATCTGATAAACCAAGTTACTGGCGCTGGTCTTGATTGTGTCTCAGTTATATGTCAATAATGAATTTATTCTTTCAATTTGGTTTGTATCAATGCTGAGGTTACAGATAATACGTCGCAAATGTGCTGCCAGACATATACTGCTCGCTGTTTCTGTAGGTGCGCTTCCATGGAGAGCGCTCTTTGAGGATCTGTTTAATTCTCTCGAGGGCCCTTCTGATCTGCGGTCCACGGCGGAAACAAGAAAAAAAGAAAGAAAAAAAAGTCTACAGCAACGCCCTCATAGTTCAGACGCCGTTTTATGGTCCCATGACTTCAGGTTCCTTTTCCCACTTGCCTTGTCCTTTTCAATATATTCTCTGTGTTTCTGCGCACGTTCACAATAAACTAACTGGACCAGTGCGCCGCGTAAGGTCATACCCACGGAACAAAAGCAATAGCCTTTAGTGTGCATGGGGAAATCCCGCGCCCGCACCTGAGGTCCAGCATGATCGCCACTCGCCGCCTGAGGTAGAGGCGACGCGACGCGTTCCCGCCACAACGCTGGCGCCGACGGCAGCGCGCGCCGGCGCCAACCTGGCGGGGCACCGCTGGCGTAGGGATGGAGTGAGGGAAGTTGGTGCGTACGAGTCCCGTTCCCCGCGTGATTTCCCACCACCACTGCCAACGTCGTCGTTTCCCATGGGTAAAAGAGGCGCGCCGGGCGCCGAGACTCCCTACAACCTCCCCCTCCCCCCCCCGCTTTCCTTCCATGCTCTCTTTCGATCATGCATGCCGCCGAACCAACGAGCTGCGGCACCTCCTTTCCCGACGGAGCCGCCCGCTTTCCCTCTTTTTCCACAGCGAGCTTCGTTTTCCCTTTTGCCGCCCGCCTTGTTCTGCTGGAGGCAATTTCTGCGCGCCTCATCATATTCCCCTTTTCTCGAGGCTTTCCAGAATGAAAACGAGGACAAAAAGAAGGGGGGAGGGGGAAAAGAAACCTGGAGACACACTGCAAAGGAGACAAAATGTACGTATTTTCCCGTAATGCAAAGCGCGCGTGCAAACGGAGACCGGAGTAAAAAATAAGGAATAAATGGGAGAACCAGATATGGGGTATGGGGGAGGTGCAGCTTGAA
The DNA here is from genome assembly GCF_050947875.1 of Dermacentor variabilis. Classification (NCBI taxonomy): domain Eukaryota; kingdom Metazoa; phylum Arthropoda; class Arachnida; order Ixodida; family Ixodidae; genus Dermacentor; species Dermacentor variabilis. The sequence goes on along the minus strand of NC_134572.1, from coordinate 29,903,613 downwards.
TCTGCCGGCTCCTCGCGACATCCACGGGAATCAATCGGAGCGCTGCGCTATTTCCAGCGAGCGTCGTGCGTGCGCTGCTATGTCTGCCGTTGCCTACGGGGCTTACGCTTTCACGTGTGCTTCGCTGGTGCGCCATGCGGTGGGAAAATAGAGAATCCTTTTTTTTTTCCTTCTGGGGCTTCTCGCTTTCATAATCACGGTGGCCCGCGGCCTGCCGCCAGAGGCCGTCGCTTCAGGCTGCGTAGGTACAGCGGGTGCGCGAGCGTGTACCGGAGAAAAATTGAAGAGACAGAAAGGGAGAGAAAAAAAAGAAAAATAATATTGCTGCGCACGTCTCTCTTTTCCGGTGCTGTCGAGTGCGCACCATTCAAGTTTTATTTCTTGATTCTTAATTTTTAACTTTCTGAACCTTGTTTTTGCTACGGGGCTTACGTTCATTCAGCGCAATTTTAGAACGCGTTTTTCTTATCGTCTCTTTAAAATTAGCCTCGAGTGATGACAGGGTTTCGATGGCACTTGTGTGGTGTTTGTTTAACGCCGTTGGGAGATAAATTTGTGATTTCGACGGACAAATATGCTAGTCTGCCCCGGAGCACACAGAATACACAAGGATAACACGGTTCGGTACACCGCTGCTTAGAATGCGCGTGAGAATACGGTTGCGGCATGCATTTGTTCCGACACTTGGGTATCGCGGTGCGGCGTTAAGTTAGCGCAAGGGTGAAAGAGAGTAAATTCTTGCGTAGCAAGTGGGACACAGGATAACATTGCTAACTGGTGCGAGCTTGACGACTATATTGCAGGTTGCACTTTGCAAAGCAGCGCTTAACAGTATGTATGCTCTACTGCCTCCCCCCCCCTCTAAAAGTTCGTCTGAATCGCTAGATCGTTTTGAGCAGCTTATACAGCAACACAATCTCACCGCTTCCAATTTCGTCCTCCTCGGTGGCCTCAACGCCCCTGGTATTCATTGGCCTACTATGTGCTTATCAAATCGAGGTACGGCATATGATAGAGATATATTGAAATTCTCGTCGTCTCTTGGTCTAAAACAAATCGCGCACAATCCAACGCGACTGAACGCTATTCGAGACTTAGTATTTATTAGTGCTGACGTAGCCGATTCAGCTTATGATTGTTACAGGTGGAATATCTGATCACAATGTTGTTCTAGTGTCTTTCAACCATCCAGTTTTCAAGTAGCGTTTTACTTTTTCTACGTTTCAAGACTTTCAGAAAGCTGACACCGTTTCAATTATCGATGAGCTAGCAAGAGGCTTTGATTCTTTTCTTTCGCTTAGTGCGTCACGCGAAGTTGACGCACTAGTGGATTCCTTTGAAAAAACCATTAGGTCCTGCGTCGATCCTTTCGTGCCAAAAAAAAAAAAAAGAAATAAAAAGCTGAACTAATAACATACCTTGGATTAGTCGTGACTTGTTGCACCTGTCACGCCGTGTTGCAAGAATAAGATGTTCAAAAGGCTCTAGTAAGCCACAGTCGCATGCTTTATTCAAATAAGGAAAAGGAGAACCACGTCAAAGTACCAGCTGCCGCAAAACAATTCTTGTATGGTACTCAGCTTACGGCCATGCTTAAAACTAGCCCTCGGAAATTCTGGAGCTCAATCTCACCCAGTGAAACATCCTATTCTTAATTTATAATAAACAACAGCATCATTAATGAACCCTATATCATTTTGAACGCTTTCAATACGCACTTTCAGTCTGTCTTCGCTAGAGATAACTCAGTCATTCCGTCCTTCACTCATGATACAATACATACAAGTGATAACGTTGACATTCACTTAAAGGGATTTCTGAATCTCATTTTGAACGTGGGCACTAAGAAATTTGCTGGCTCCGACGGAATTTCTAATTCATTTTTGGTACACTACGCCTTGTGGACTTCCCGGTTTCTCTTCACCATCTTCCAGACATCATAGAGAAGGGGTAAAGTCTCGTCTCCATTGAAAGGCCGCTAAAGTTCTTCCTCTATACAAATCAGGTGACAAGCAGCTTTTAGATAATTACATACCAATATCATCAACAGCACATTCACGCAAAATGCTAGAACACATAATTCATAAGCACACTGTGGAGTTTACAGAAAAAAATAATTTTATAACCTATGTTCAACATGCCTTTCGGCGCGGTTGCAGGACAGTAACACAATTAACCAAGTTCACGTACGACATTTGTGTTAATATAGATTTAAGATATCAAATTGATGCCACGCTCATTGATTTTCGCAAAGCACTGGAGAGCGTACTTCACTGCAAACTGCTTGGTAATCTTAATATTGTATTAAAGAACCCGCTTTTGATATCACGGGTTTCAAGTTTTCTTTCCTTACGTGCACAGTTCGTCTGCCTTAACTCTGCTGACTCAGATACAGGTAAAATAACGTCAGGAGTGCCACAGGGGCTCGTGCTCGGTTCGCTATTATTTTTTACTTTGTAATGACGAGTTACCGCGTAATATAATGTCTAAAGTCCAACTGTACGCTGACGAATGTGTTCTGTGCGACATATTTACCTCTCAGGATGATCATGATCGCGTTAACAATTCATTTGCATGTTTTCGTAAATGGTGCACCACTTGGCAAGTGAACATTAACATAAAAAAAGCAACAGGATAGTGGCATCTTTTACAAAACAATGCCCTTCAATTTTTTATTACTGTTCAGATGATGTTTCGCTGATGAGGTTGAGCCATTACAAATACTTGGGTGCAATTTTGACTTCTAACATGTCATGATCCAAACATATTGAACATATCTGTTCAAATGCACTAAAAAAGTTGGGTTACTTACGCAGAAAATTAACAAAGGTGCTAAAAGAAAGCAAGCTACTAACATACAAATCACTCGTACGTCCTATTTTAGAATATGCTTGAGCATTCTGGAATCCACATAAACATAATGAAATTGATGCGATCGAGGCCGTGCAAATAACAGGCATCCTCTTCATTTACCCTCGGTATGACCGCGATTAGTCACCTTCATCAGCCTATCCACGAGTCTAACTTTCAATTGCTTTCAGTGCGGCGGACGAATTCGTAATGAAAGTTAATTTATCATTTTTTACTTATTATACTACCTCTCCAATAACATTCTCCTAACTTCTGCCAAACCGTCTTTTACTCGAAGTCACCATGTTTTAAACCTCGCACCTTTCTACTCGCGCAATGATATATTCAAATACAGCTTCTTTTTCAACGCACTATTGATCATGGGGATTAATTACCTGGTAGTATACGGTCATAGTGAGAATTCCTGCAACCCTAGCAAAATTGTATAATTAGACATGTTATCCCCAAGGCGCTCACACCGAAAATGTTTTCCTGGCATTGCATCGTTCGTTTCTTTTTAATTATTATTGTACACTTTGCGATTTGTATTTACTACTCCCTGTGTGAACGTGTTTACTATTTGCCCACCCCTGCTATAGCCCAACAGGGCTGCAGTATGAATGAATGAATTGTTCTTAGTTTGGCAAAGCCTACGAGATAAACTTGATGTGAGGTTTCAGAATTACGTAGATCGTTTTCTATACGCCAAGATCATCATGGTCATTAAAGTTATACAATGAACTCTCACTTGAGTGAACTTCAAGGGACCGAAGGAAACAGTTCACTGAACTGAAAGTTCACTAAACTGAATATTCACTAGACCAACATAAGACATGGCATACAGAGTCAAAATTTTGAAGTGCAATTCATGGAGCAAAAGACATGGCATCCATAGTGTTAGAAATGTGTGAAATGGAATTTGTACATATTAACAAGTACAAGGTTCATAACAGTTATAATGTTGCCTTTCTCACTTAGAAAAAAATCTGTAATCTTCTTCTGCACTTGTACTTTTAAAGCACAGGAAGTAACAAAACTGTCCGAAGAGTCAATGTTTTTGTACACTTCTTCTGGCACAGCTTGCTGTTGAGACACAAAGTCTCTCAACTTTCCGATGTACCCTACAACCTCAGCTAGAGTTATAGGGCTTGAAACTGGCTCGGCAGTTGCCTCTTCTTCGTCTCCTTCGCCTCTTCTTCGAAAGAAAGAGACGACGACCATGCCACGACTAGCCGGTCGGAAAAAAAAAAGCACACACACACACACCACGTGGTTGGTGGTGTGACAGATCGCCGCTTTGCTCTGGTGGCGTTGTAAGCGCCAGCGATGTTACTTTGTTCCTGGCCTCCGAGATTACATGCTTGCTTGTTTTGTGCGGGCAATCTCGAAGGCCATGCCTCGTTGCCGTTCGTTATCCGCGCCGCCGCTTTGCCCCAGGGGCGCTGTAGCGCCAGCGACGTTACATTGCCGCTGGAGCGGCGGTTAGATGAGGGCGGGCGTCGGTTCTGATCATAAAAATAAGCCCTGGTCCTTCGTTAAATTGAAGTATTAACTGTTCCGAAATTCGTTTAAGGGAAACATTTTTGCATAGAATGTATAAGAAAACTGCCAGGAATTTTTAAAAAGTTCGTTATTCTGAAATATTCGATAAACCAACGTTCCTACAACTGAGAGTTTACTGTACTGGTTAATCCCGCTGCACGGTGAAGTTCTCTCTCGGAGGCTTTCAACTATTGCTGTCACGCGTCAGCCGAGCAGACTCAGTATCCACGAGTTTCATAACCTCATAAACTAGTCTAATTTTCTGCCACCCTCGACTTTGTACTGCAGTCTTTGGAACCCAGCCTGTTACAATAATTGAACACTGGTCATATTTTCTGCGTATCACACTACGTAGCCAACACCATCTCTCTGTTTATGTAAGCTATAGAACATGGCGCTAGGTTTCCAATACACGCTGTCGTTATCGCACTGCTCAACAAAAGGCATAACGATTTTATTTCTAGCGCTCGCTGTGCGATACAGATCCATGTAGAGTCATCAAAGGCGCTCATGCGAGCCAGTTAGTCGCAGGAAGCACAACATGAACATGTTTCTTAGTAGACAAGTGGCAAGATCGGCGTTACCGTATCTCGTAGTCGTGGAAGGCACCACAATCTTTCTTCTAATGACTTTCATTACCAGTATTTCCCGAGTTCTATTTAGCAAGGTCGCCAGGTTTGACTATCATTCAGACAGCCAAGCGCTCCCGAGCCCCTTAAAATGATGAAGGACTGTACCAGCGTCACAGCCACAACCGATGATTTCGGCTTCCGCTGTCGTCTTGCGTTGGTTCCGCCGAAGCAACCGGGCCAAAATGCGTTGCACCTGCCGTATTAGCGAGCAAATGCAAGCGAACAGCTCTGTATACCCAGGCTCAGCTATATATGGGAAGCTGGAAAGCTCTTCTGGGTCTGCTTAACCTGGCGGCGGTAAGCAGCAGCCGGTGCCAAATGCAGCAGAGACAACCCGCGCGTCCCCGTACACGAGCGCGCACACTCTTGCTCTCGATCACTCAGACACAGACACACGCACTGCAGCTAGGCACAAGCGCATCGATTGCGCCCACTGGCTGTAGCCGCAGGCGCCTGTCACCGGCTGCTTATGCATACATGATCGCCGCGTTTGCCGGCAAAAATTCCTGGTCGCATGGCGCTTTCGTTTCCCTTTTTTCTCCCTCCCCGCATGGCTCGCGGTATTTCGATCCAGCTCTCCAACCATCGACCACACGAACCTCGCCTGCGGTCACCCCAACAGCCCCAGGGCGTTTGTTCGGGCTGCTTCGTTACACCGAGGCTCAGAATGTCGTGTCCAGTCGCATCCTGCGTGCCTGCCTTCTAGACCGTTTTGCGAAGAAGAATCGACCGATGACGGCTCGACGTATGGAGCTGCGCAAAGCAGCCCTGTCCAATCCTTTTGATTCGCCGTGCTCTCGGGGCTTTTATGCTGTCGGACGGGGAATCGATGACGTCTCAATAGCGCAGCCCATCCTCTCAGGTTCGCTTCCTCCACGCTTCTCCACTTTCTTCGGTATAGAAGGTCTCGTAACCTCTCTCTCGGGGAGAACACGCTGCTTGTCGCTATAGGTTATTGAAGAAATGAGGTACGGTCTTTTGGTAACGTATATACTACATTGGATTCAGCCTACCTACATGTAGTACGTGTAATGTTCTTTTCCTGTTGAAGGTGGCTTTCATAAATATGTAGAAGTATTGTCTTAATAGAACAGACACGTCGGCGCCTGAAGTGGGCTCCACCTTTGCCAACCATCGTTTGAACTCCCGTTAGACTAACATACACCAATTGACGTGTTTTAATTGCTCCACGTGTACGTGAACGGACTGAATGTAGTCAGTCGGCAGAATTTTTAAGAGGGAGCAAATCTAAACTCCTCTGCGCACCTACTTGACCCTCAAGACGAGTGACTGTAGATGCTATGACTATGAATGTCAATTCATAATGTTCGAATCAACAGCTGCGTAAATGCAACAAAATCACAACATAATCATAACGCAGGAAGCAACCACCGGCGTCGCTGGTCAAAACGTCGTCTCATGATCCAGCGCACCTGATGGCGACGCCATAGTTTTCGCAGTGAAGTACGCGAATCATTTCACTAGTTTTGTCAAGCGTGTGTCTTTTTCCATACTGACGTCTGATGCACCGCGACAGCTGTCACGCACCGCGTGCATCGTCCGGGTCGCAGCCACTAATTGCGACAGGCGTCATTCCAATTCTGTCCCGGCATTCTGATGCTGCAGGACGTATTTGTCTACCTCCTCGCCCGTTGATCGGATGACCCCGCGTCACCAGGAACGTCCGTCGAACAGCCAGGACGAATGTGGCACGCAGAATCACGACGGGACGATATTGTAGCCATGCAGGTGGCAGTCGAAACGAGGTCGGTTCGTTGTCGCCTACAGAGAGGCATTGCAATTGCAATGCTCGCTGACCTGGAGAGGCAAAGCAGAAGAGTGGGTCTAAAAATTAATCTGCAGAAAACTAAAGTAATGTTTAACAATCTCGGAAGAGAACAGCAATTTAAAATGGGTAGCGAAGCACTAGAAGTGGTAACGGAATACATCTACTTAGGGCAGATAGTGACGGTGGATCCGGATCATGACACGGAAATAATTAGAAGAATAAGAATGGGCTGGGGTGTGTTTGGCAGGCATTCCCAGATCATGAACAGCAGGTTGCCATTATCCCTCAAGAGAAAAGTGTATAATAGCTGTGTCTTACCAGTACTCACCTACGGGGCAGAAACCTGGAGGCTTACGAAAAGGGTTCTACTTAAACTGAGGACGACGCAACGAGCTGTGGAAAGAATAATGATGGGTGTAACATTAAGGGATAAGAAAAGAGCAGATCGGGTGAGGGAACAAACGCGAGCTAATGACATCTTAGTTGAAATCAAGAAAAAGAAATGGGGGGCATGGGCAGGACATGTAATGAGGAGGGAAGATAACCGATGGTCATTAAGGGTTATGGACGGGATTCCAAGGGAAGGGATGCGTAGCAGGGGGCGGCAAGAAGTTAGGTGGGCGGATGAGATTAAGAAGTTTTGCAGGGACGACATGGCCACAATTAGTACATGACCAGGGTTGTTGGAGAAGTATGGGAGAGGCCTTGGCACTGCAGTGGGCGTAACCAGGCTGCTGCTGCTGCTGCTGCTGATGATGATGATAGAGATGCAGATGCAGAAGGAGAGAAACGGAGAAACGGCGGGAGTTGTTTTGCTATGGCTGCGCAGTATTCGTGAAATGCAAAGCTCATCAACTTCGTTACTGAAAATCAATCTGAAGTAACGCGACATGCACTTGTCGTCGACGTTCCGCTTTAGCTAGTTCTCTTTGCGGGCCGTCCCGCCCGCGGATGTCCGGCTATAGTCGGTACTAGTCTCCTTACGCAACTGTTGCAAAAGACGCAAGGATCTCGTTTTCACGCCTTATTCAGAGATAAGTTTTTGTCTTACTTCGTGAGCGCCTTCAAGCTTGACCTATGTTTTCACCGAAACTTCGTGTATTTCTTTTCCGGAGTATTTCGGAGTTGCGATAAGAGCAGGGGGACTATAACGAAAGATAGATTTGTAGACACACGTCTTTTGGCCGGCCAACTTTCGGCCGCATATGTAAGCTATTACTATGTAACCATCTATCCTAACCTTACCTAAAATAACCTATAACCTAACCTTATGTTGAGTACCAAGAGCAACACGACAGATGTTCACCCTCGCGAAGTCTTCGTGAATCGCAAGCGCTGTAGCGTGGGCCAAGGGCATTAGCTAACGAGAAATCAGGGGCATCAGCCAGTCAGGCACCACTCATGCATGAGGATCTCTGTATGGACATCTGAATGAGAGAGTCAGTATAGTGGGTGCTTACTGGTATAAGTTATACAGTGAATACAGGACCCGAAATACAACCCTGTTCACCGTTTACACACTTTTCCCCAGCCTATTAAACCTAATAATTAAATAATGTTGGTTAATACTCGAAACCAACAATTTAGTTATGAGAGGCGCGCACTAGTAGAGGACTTGCAAACATTATTGACCAGCTGGAATTTTTTTCACCGCACACGTGAACCTAAGTATACGAGCGTTTAAACATCTCGTTCCCGTGGTATGTGGCCACTGCAACTGCGAAATGAACTTGTGACCGCGCGCTCAATAGCGGAACCTCGACCACAGAACCAGCGTGTCAGGAAAAATGCTGTTTCATTCATGTCATGCCGGACAAACGGTGAGTCAAACAAGTATCACCTCGTATTTCTAGGGACTGTGCTGACACGATGAAGCGAGAATTAGCCCGAACGCGGCATCCCATCCGTCCGCATTTACTTTTCTTCATAGCTCGGAACACGTTCGGTCAGCTCAGCAAAGCGATGTTGCAACCGCTGTGACCCTTTAAGCGCAGCTGCCCCGCAGAACAAACGTGGCCGAAGGCGAAGCAGCACGCACCGGGGCGGGCCGTGTGGCGAGGAGCTGCCTCAAGGAGCAGCGGACGAAGAAGGCGGCACTTTGCCGGGCAGGCGCGAAAAGAAGCAATAACCCGGTGCGCTCGCACAGGAAACGAGCAACAAATAACGGCGCCTACAAAACAAACAGTAACAACGACAACGTCGCAGCCGACGCTGGAGTAGAAACGGAAAGGGTATTGAGCAATCACGATAATGCTGTTCCGATCGGCGCAGCGTTTCCCGCCTTTCGGAAGGCGGGCAAAAACCAACAAGGCGACCAAAACTCGGTATTCGAAGAAGTCTACGCTGGCGCGGAGAAATAACCCCCAGAGTCGATTCGTTCACCAAGGAGTAAAAACGAAGTAGGGCGAGGAGAAGGGGCGGGAGGGGTGTTGCTACTGCTGCAAGGAAGGGCGAGTGGCACAGTAATTGGATTACTCTTTTCCTACGACGCCCCCAAGCCGCCTTCTCCGCTGGCGATTCCTCCAGGGATGCACGCGCCATCGGAAAGGGGCGACGCGTTCCATGCTGATGTCAGCCGAGGCCTCAGCTCTAGCAGGGGCATGCTGGTGGCGCGTTCCGGCGTTGGAACTCGCATTAGTCCGATAAAGAACGACAAAATTCGCTGAAAAAAAAAACATATAAACTTAATACGAGAGGCAGCCGGTTTACAATGGTCGTTCCGCACTTCTACAGTATAGCGAGAGTTTAGAGTCCCTTATATATATATATGTATATATATCAGGAATAAGTTGGTACATATTTTGAAGCTTAAAGAAATCGAGGCTTCATTGAGCGTCTGTATTCGATGTCCCAAATGACTACGGGAAAAGCACCGGAGGAAACAGTAACGTATCGAGTGCTATCCGTTTCTTTTAGCTATATCACGTTAGATGCATGCGTGAAAGCCAAACGAATTGATCTAAACCTCCACGTTCCACATTATATATAGCTTTTATTGCTCGCTTACTATAACTGTCAACTTGAACAAATTAGTGCGGGCTACTCGCACCACTTGGCTATCACTGGCACGTCTATCTGTTTCTCTCTCGCTCATTCCACTCATCACTCTCAGCATAGTCGCAATCATTAGCACGACGAGCACCAAAATCTCCCTTGTCCTATAAAGGAAAACTGCACTCGCTCTTTCAGCGCAAATTTCATGACATTATCAGTCAAGCTGAGGCCTAGGAAGTCCAGGTAGTTACAATTAGCACTTAAAATTGCTATAAGAACACACGAGACTGTTTTCTAGATAATGATTAGCGACCCACCTAGTTTAAGTAGGGAGGGTTTAACGGGACCCAACTGGATAAGTTCGAAGCAGTACGCGTCCGCCTACTCCATTTCACTTACACTGAAAATCAAAATTTCCTCCATAAAATGCATAAAAACATGCAGATCCCATATGCTGTAGGGATCATTCTTATGCGCAGCATTTGCAGGCAGCTATCTATCCAGCGCCCTTTGGGGTTCTGCAAAGCGTCACGTGATGCGCCGACGTTTTGAATGCGATAAGCATTCTTGGGGAAACCACTTTGCAGTATGTGCCTATGTATGGGATACGGCCCTATCTAACATTCTATTAAATGAAAGATCATTTAAAATTTATCTGGCGCTAGGTGAAACCGAACCCGCATGCACACGTGTTCTTGAAGTGCATGAGCCCAGCGCTTAAACGCTGAGCCACAAATGCGCACGAGCAGGGAGGGGAACAATTCTCCCCGTTCGCCCGCGCCGGCCCGCCACGCTTCTCAGAGGCAACGCGCAGACGTCATGGCGCCGCCGATAGATGGCGCAACGTGTTGAGAAGGAAGCGTGAAACAGGAGTCCGACCGCAATACACGCCTCGTACATGACGCATTTCGCTGGTGGCAATACGGGGTGTCGCTACATTGCTTTGATGCTAACTAAATCAATGTCGACGTTCATAGTAAGATGGGTTCTGTCGGAATTGTGTGTACGCACAACAATTGTACGTGTGTGACGCGAACGTGTGCGTCACGGCAGCAGAAATTATTATGACGACGATGGCATGACGGTTGGTTTTTTTCTACTCCGACGGAGAAACGCTATAACCTGATTGGTTGCGACTTGAACCGATCCCCAAGGCGGTGCAGTCTGACAGCGTCTCAAAGCAGTAGCAGCCACGATGGAACAATGACAAAAACTGACACGCTCGCGCTTGCATGTGCAACTTGTTGATAAGCGACGTGACGCACGCGAAAGACAGAGGTTAAGACTGACCAACACTTGCCCGTTTCATTCCCGAGTCTGTGGCCGAATGAAAACTGGCGCATACGCAATTTATTTACTTAGAGAGAAGGGTTTTCCCCCCGCCTCGCTCCAAGCTAAGCAGGCCGCAGGCGGTCACACTAAGACTTCTGCAAACGAACTCGTACCCAAATCCGGCGTCCCTTAATAGCATATATCCAGAGATTTATCCAAATTGTTCTTGCGTGGCCTATGGCGAGGTAGCTACGTTGCCTCATATGCTCTGGGAGTGCGGGTCGCTGGGCCCGAAGTTCACCAAGGAAGAGTGGGACGCACTCCTGCGAAGTCCTGTCTTTGAGGATCAAATCCTGGCCGTCCAGCGCGCCCGCGATCGGGCCGGCAGACTAGATCTGTCAGTACCGTCGTGGGATTAGCCGGGTGCGCGTATCGCGCTTTGCTGGACCAAATAAAAGTTTATTCACTCACTCACTCATACGCAGCAGCTCTCGCTCGCGCTATGCGATGTGCCGCACTCGCCAGTCGTCTGAAAGAGCTATAGCGCGTTGGCACGAGAGAAGTGTGCCTGCGATCGTGGCCCAAAGATTAGAATATTGGACGGTCGTGATGAGGCGCGGAGGTTCGATACTACCATATGATCGATAATGTAACTTATCTTTACTGAAGCGGCTTGAAACGATGCCAGCCAGGAATCTACCTACAATAACCATCTACCTGATTCCGCACAATGCTTGGCATAAAGCAAAGAAGGCTTGGCATTAAAAGAAAAAAAAAATGTCTCGCACGCTGTCGTTTTCTGCCACGTTTGTTCTTCATATGGGCCAGCGTATGCCTCCCTCAGAAAAGTTCGCCCACGTGTTCTCCGCAATTGTGGAAGTTGACGCCACATTAAATAGGGTGCATGCGAAGAAAAAAAAAAAACGAAGTATGTGGCTGAGCTTATAGCACACTCATTATGTCATTCGTCTAAAAAGGGTGTTCAATGTGTATTGAATGTAACAAAAAGGCAATATTTATTAGCCTTGTTACGGAAGTGCAGCTGAGCTACCTATAGAGCTGCACCTGTCGCATCGAAATTTCGAAACAGAAACGCGCTTTCCATTCTGTATATTAAAAGGAAAACACGATGCACCCTAAGCTTACCGGAATAACCAACAGTAATAAAGCTAATGTAAGCAGGATATTTTTTTACGAATCCTGAGAACACGGTATGAAGCGAACAATTGTGGAAATAGGAGACATGTGGTTTTAGCCGGTGGTATAAACACGTAATGTGGAATTCCCTATGCGTAGCGTGCGAAATGACTACACGACTACAAAACACGCACGGTTTAGGCGTTTTATATCCATTTCGCACTAGTAATACAGGCGTCTCCAAATAGTGCAACTTTTCGGGTAATAAGACGCGAACTGTAAAGCACAAACACATGCATTCTAAGCTAGAACAGACTCCATTCAACTAATAGCATGAGGCGTCTGGTGGAGCATGAAAAATTAGTGCGCAATCTTGCACTATGTTTGTTCCCTGATATCGTTAATTTAGACAGCCACCAAATGAGTTTAGAGAGCGCGTGGTGCTTCATTTCTTGCGAACGAGGGAAAAAAGAAAGTTTCCAGCCTACCTGAATTCGTAAACGAAGTCTTTTGCAGAAAACATGCATAATTCACACTGATCCCACGCTATCCTGCTTATTAATGTAAGAACAAGGGGATGTTTTTACGGGGGCGGAGTGCTTGTGCTGCCATATTTCGACCACACAGAGCGTGGTAAGCCCTTGCGAATTGCGTCGCTGAAGAATGAACAAAAAAGAAAAGCCTGTGCACAAACAAAGTAAGTTCACTGGGAGGCACAGTGAATGTGCGCGCGAAGTGAAACTTTTTAATTCGAAAATGTGACTAGAAAAGAGGCGTGTTGCAAGAAGTACTGACATCGCGCATGCGCTTTACAGAATTTCGTTCTTTTCCTTTGTCTCTTCTTTTGTTTAGGCAGAGTCATATATATATATATATATATATATATATATATATATATACGCACACACACATATAATCGTTTCATGCGCAACCAACAAACAAGGACAGCAAGGACAACATAGGGGATATTATACTTACTAAATGAAATGAAGAAATGATAAATTAATGGCAATGACAGCGAATGAATATATATATATATATATATATATATATATATATATATATATATATATATATATATATATATATATATATATATATAATCGCTTCATGGGGGAACTGGGAACTAACATTGGGAACTGACCCTCGGTTAACCCCCTTCTCGTTCTTACATAACGAGGGTCTCTAATCCGGCAACACCTATGCCTTCAGGTAGCATGTGTGGGTTTATTGACTAGTTGCCTTCACCCAGAAAGTTCATGTAGTCGTGACGCCTGCGGAAAGAAAGGATGTTCCACATCCGCCGCCAAGGTTTGTGAGTGGTGGCGCTGGCTAACGCTCCAAGGTTAGTTCTAGTATATTAATACACAAATACCCAAGAAAGTAGATGGGGAAACGGCGTAGTTGCTTAGAGCATCGCACGCGCAATGCGAAGACGTGGGATCGTTCCCCACTTGCGGCAAGTTGTTTTTTCATCCACTTTCATTGCCATCAATTTATCTTATATATATATATATATATATATATATATATATATATAAGGGCTGAGATAAATGGAACTAAATTAGTGGCAGTCTGAGAGCTTGTTCGCGCACTCTCTCAACGCGTTGCAACCATGAAACAAGTCCGGTGCCCAACACCAATCTCATTTGCTTCCTAACTTCTCTCAATTGCCAATTTATTTATTTATTTATTTAGAATTTAGCGGCAGCAAGAGAGAAAATACAATGAATCAATGGAAATACTGTTTGTACCAGCGAACACCACTTAGATAACAAGAACTTGAGTATTCTGACCAGTGACGTCATATGGGAAGGCTGAGCGCCAATTAAATATAATGATTTTGTAAAAAGGCGATCTCGTCACTGCGTGGCTTAGGCTCTCTATAGTCTATGGGGTGTCGCCCTACATCTTTCGCTGTCTGCAAGCAACCATGCATATGCGACCGCGCTTGACTCACACTTAAAGAGCACCGTAAGTTGATGGCGACATAGGTGCATCAAAGCACAGAAGCGTAGGAGAGCACAACCGCAGAGAAGAACCGGGGAACCGTCCTCTAGTCTGGGCGCATAGTCACACAGCCCTTCCTGGCTTTAGTCGCGTTGGGCGCCATGTTTACGCGTGAGCGCCTGAAAGCTTCTGTAAGACACAATAAGCGTTCTGGGACTCTGCTGGCCGTGTATATAAGTGTATTCCTAGCTTAAAGTTCACAGTTTTCGTTGGAAGTACTATAACACAACAATGAAATAAGGGAAACTGATGTGAGTTCCGTAAATTAAGTTTTCGTAGTTTAGAAGCAGAAGCTAAAGGCGCTATGGCCTTTAGGTGCCCACAATTGGGTACACAGGCCGTGCGCAGCACAACTAACAGACTGCCTGAATAGAGCGAATGTCGTCACACAGAGCGTCAAAAAAAAAAATAAATAAAAAATGTGTACAGAATACTGCCGTTCCCGTCCCGACTAGGGCGTCGCCTACGGTTTCGGCCCAAGGAGCTCCCCGCGTCCGATCTCCAACGGCTTAAACCTCCTCAGGACCTCAATAAAGTTCTTGATTGACTGTACAGAATACTCCAGAATGCACTTAAAGTATATATTGTGGCAAATATGACTGTAACTTAAGAAATGAAAAAAAAAATAAGGAAGACCAGCAATCAGTGTTATGCTTCACTGAGACAAAGAGACATGCCGAGACTGTCAGCGACGCAAGACTACAGCCGATCAAGCCTCCTTACCGACCTTTTCAGCAGATCGGGATGGACTTGTTGGGATCGTTTCCGACATCAACTTCCGGAAATAAGTGGATCATCGTGGCGACGAACTATCTCACCCGCTTCGCTGAAACTAAAGCTCTACCGAAAGGCAGCGCAGCCGAAGGGGAGAAATTTTTCGTCGAGAACATCCTGCTCCAGAAGGCCTCATCACCGACAGAGGAAACGGCTTTTACAGCAGAGCTCATGCAAGCCATTCTGCAATACAGCCAGACAAGTCACAGGAGGACAACTGCCTACCATCCGCAGACGAATGGTCTCATGGAGCGCCTGAACAAGATCCCCGCCGACATGCTTGCAATGTACGTCGACGTCGAGCACAAGACGTGGGATGCGGTCCTGCCGTACGTAACATTCGCTTACAACACGGCGGTGCAAGAAACAACACAGATCACGCCATTTAAGCTGGTTTACGGCAGGAACCCGACGACGACGCTCGGCGCTATGCTGCCGCACATCACTGACGAGGAAAATCTTGACGTTGCTACCTATCTCCAGCGCGCCGAAGAAGCCCGTCAGCTCACCCGTCTGCGAATCAAGAACCAGCAGATCGAAGACCGACAGCCGACACTACAACCTCCGACGACGCTTCGTCGAGTACCCGCCCGGCGACCGTGTTTGGGTATGGACCCCGATACGCCGGCGAGGACTCAGTGAGAAGCTGCTGCGACGCTATTTCGGACCCTACAAGGTCATCCGACGTATTGGCGCTCTGGACTATGAGGTCGTGCCAGACGGCATTTCGCATTCACAGCGGCGCCGCGCACGATCTGAACTTGTCCACGTGGTGCGCCTTAAACCCTTTTACGGACGCTGACGAACTTTCTTATTTTTGTTGTTTTCTTTGCTACGAGTGCTTTTGTTTATTACTTTCGTTTGTTTGCAGCATCGGGTCGATGTTTTTTAAGAGGGGGGTAATGACAAGTGTACTTAACTTTATCGGGCTACCAAGTTTGGCCGCCTAACAAATGTTATCGCACAGCGCAGGACGCGCCTGCATGTAAAATAAGTTTTTGGAATGTTATCGATGGTTCCGTCCACTGTCGTTCACCGCAACTTGTGTAATCTGATTGCATCTATGCGCGACGCGAATAGTGTAGAGCTTTGTGGAAGACATGCAGGTCCCAGCGGTTAATATGGAACATTCGACGACCGATCTATAAAAGCCGACGCGCTTGACCCGCTGATCAGATCTTCGACGATCGCCGACCGTGTTCGCCGCTATCGTTGTGCTACACGTGTAGCCTGTTTTGTGGGCACAGGCTCGCCCAATAAAAGTTAGTTTTGTCGTTCACAGTATTGATACTGTGTTCTTCAACGTCACCACCACGTGAGAATATAGATATGAAAGAAAGGAGAAATGCAGGGAGGTTGGCCCACATGGAATATCCGATTTCTTACCCTGCATTGGGAGGCCGTAAAGGGGAAGTAGAAAGATAAGAATTAAGTAGAAATACAAAGATAGATAGATAGATAGATAGATAGATAGATAGATAGATAGATAGATAGATAGATAGATAGATAGATAGATAGATAGATAGATAGATAGAAAGATAGATAGATACATAGATAGATAGAGAGATAGAGAGAGAGAGAGAGAGCAGAGTCGCACTCTCGCGACCAGCCACGATCACCCCATGCTGATTCAATAATATTCGCAATGAAAAAATTCTTATGTGATTTATTTCAATCCTCCATGATTTCATCAGAAATGTCACGTAGGCAATTTAGTAACGAATGCATGAAGGTGATCAACTGTTAAAAGCCAATACTTCCACGACACTTGTATTAAAAAAGAAAATTTAATTGTTGGGATTAAGAGCTCTAGCATATATGTTTCGTGCAAAACGGTCCTTGTTTTCGTTATCGGCTCTGTTCATTTGCGACCCCACCGGCCCGCAGTGGTGAAATCGACCGGCTGACCTCAGCGGTACCGCATCCCTCAACCATATCGAAGGACCGACGCAGTGGCACAGCGGCAGCGACGGCTGAAGAACTGTCACCGGCGACATGAGGAAACCGCGCCCAGCGGGATGACGAGGCGGTTATGGCGGACGACCATTAGTTCCACCAGCGCGTCTCCCCAACTCGACCTATCTACCAGCGGCACAGTCGGCCTGCCTTAGAAGCTCCTCTGTGCGTCTAATGAGGACGCGTGTCGTGAAGCGTGGTATCAGGAGAGAGACCTTGTCGTCAGAGATAATCCCCTAGCTGCAGCTATAGGAATCACGCGCTCGACACTACTGCGGCTTGGGTCTAAATTAAGGGCACGCGAATATTCAAAGTTTTGGATTCAGATTGGATAGCGTTTCTTAATTCTGCCTTGATTCGAAGATTTGGTCTAAGTTAACGAGTGCTCATTCCTATCCAAATTAATGAGGTAATGAAGAGAAATATATAAAAGGAAAGGTGAGGAAGTTAACCATGATTGAGTACGGTTGGCGACCCTACACTTGAGAAGAAGAGACAAGTAAGAAAGAATCAGTGTCTATAGGGCAACGATGGTCATAGAAGCATAAAAGTTTGTAGGTTTAATAAAGCAGCATGCACTTATTAAACCTTATCAGGCGTGTAAAAATGGCCCGTACTGTAGGGCCGGATTTCGACCTTGGGAAAGCATGGGGCGCACCCAGCCAGGAAAGGGCGGGGAACTGGCACTACATATAAATTGGCCCATTACTCCACCTTCTTGTTGTGTATATGCATTGCTCTTTCTGCGTGTTAAATATTTTCATGGACTCCGGAATCGGAGCACATAGGATTGACGCTGTTTGTGTAGCATTCTTCGTTTACGACGACTCATTTCGCGCTGTTACAGTAGCACCTATAGCATCTTCGGGTAGCGTGAAACGAAGCGCGATATCGTGTCGTTCATTCAGATATAATTGCTGCTTAACTCGAGAAGTGGCCCTACAAGTATGCGGTAGGCCTACCTGATCTCAAGCGCCGCATCCTTCAGAGTACGAGTTTCTGTTTTATTCGTGCGTGGGCTCTGGATTTTGAAAGAACTGCGATTGCACCGCGAAAATAGTAAAGTAGAGGACAAAAAGAGGCTTGAAGACGCAAGAGCGTTGACCGGGACATCTGTAGAAGCTCTTGTTGAACACTCGTGTGCCATATACACGGAACCAAGGGCTCCGGCAGAGCTAACATAAAGAAAAATGGGAGAGAGGGAGGATGAGGGAAAGAGAAAAGCAGCCTAGATAATGTACTTCCCGTACGAACCCGAAACTTAGGCGGAAGTGGGGGGACGGGAAGGCCGGAAGTGCGCCGCCCTGTCGGAAGTGAAGGGGACCTTCTGAAACATAAAGGCACCGAATAAAGTTAAATAGGAAGGGAACAAAAAAAAAAATCACCTGAGGGTTGAAGGCGCAGTCACAAAAACCGGAACGGTGACCCGCGGGGTGGTCTTATTGGATTTGAGCGGACAAAAGGCGTCGGAGAAAAGGGAGGAAGCGCACAGGGGAATAGTTTGGGCCAGAAAGTTGCGTCCGTTCTGGAACACGAGAAACTAACGCTAGACTAGCGCGGCGTTAGCCGCTTGCATAAAATGTCATGCCGCAGTCAGTGCGCAGTAGGCTACAATTATATGTAGTACAATGTGCTGCTATGTAGCTTCACTTAAAATTTTCTTTTCAACTGTGGCGTAGAGAAATGGAGCAATGGATGCAGACGGGCCACATCATTTCCAGTCTGATTTGCGCGAAAAGTTAGCGAAATTTGCTTCTTTGGTTTCTGTAATTTGTCAGCGCGCGAATTGAGAACGAAAAGTCGCCAGCCAGGCCCTGTATTCACTAAGCAGTTCGCATATTAGAGTGGTGCTATAGAACAAGCACTAGCTAATCGTGGTAGTGGTGTTTAAAAAGTGATCAGCCTATGACAAAAACTTCTTAGGAGCCTGAAATTAGTTCTTTAGGTTGAAATTATTTTCTTCTAACAATTGTTCTTAAATGTTTTATTCTTTCCGCTCTTCGCCACTGGTTTCCACCCTGTATAGTTGCTAGATTTTAAATGTACACAATGGGAGGAAACTACGGTTAAACTCTGAAACAAACAAACAAACAAACAAACAAACAAACGAAGAAGCAAGCAAGACAAATCGGTGGACGGATCCTTTACTAATTTTCTTGCTCCATGGGGCTTCGCTCTTTGCCACTCGGTTTTGATAGTATTGCCTTTGTCAGTTTTCATTGCAGATGTGCGTTCATGTCTCAGCAAAAAAAAAAAAAAAATCAGGACTTTGTGAGTACAGCTCTTGTCCTGTCTGTTCCCTCCTTCTGTATCCTCGTTCTTTCGCGATGTGTTAATCAGATCTGGTAAGTTTGCTGACCAATATGCCTTCAACATTATAGCGCTAGAATAAAAAACAGAAACGCGCTAGGCACATCATAGCGAGTCTGGAGGCTGTGTTCGCGACCACTGCAATATGAACGCACTCCTGCATTTCGTTTAACCGCTTCAAACAGCACAGTCGGATGGAAAAGGCCTGCGCTGCAAACGTCACCTCCTGCAGCTGTTTCGTGGGCTCGAAAACGAGAACAATGCCAGGGCATCTTCGTCACACATGGAGAAATCGTCCCGCGCTTCGAACTATGAAAATGTTGGCGCACTCTCTGTGGCAGCTGCTACAAGCGTAGCGACCTTTTCGAAGGTTGCGCAAACCACTTACATTTTCCTTTTCCGCCTTTCATTCTTTTCTTAGCATATCTTTTAAAATTTGAGTTGAACAGGATTAGCGACATTCCACGCTGAGCAACGTAGGCAACATGTGCCAAACCTGTGCTGGCAATGTACTGTTCCGTTTCCAACTGTTCGCTGGGGAGAGGTTAACGCCCCGCGTACATCTGCTGATATCGCCAGGACGCTTATGCTAGTGCAAGCTTCCATATTTCTTTCCACATTATTTAGCGAAATTCTAGTAATTTTGTTCAGAAAGGGGAATGTGCCAGACGACGAAAAGTGCAATCTGAAACACTACCTGCGTCAGCGCTTTTCAGGCTGATTCAAAAGTGTGAACCTGACTGGGAATGCTCCACTGAACTAGTAAGGGCTCTACATGCTGCCAAGGTATTTCAGCTGTGGAAGTGGTCAAGGTCCAATGCAGTACATGTGTAACGTATGCAGTGAATGGACCTGCGTCAAGTGTTGGGCATGCCGTTTCTCTGGGGGCGGGGTGTACACATAAAAAGAAGACGTAAGTGGACTAAGTGTGCCTCAATTTTAGTCTATACGCATTAAATATTCACAGTTTTGCTAAGTTTCCGGAGCAGTGACAATAGTAGCTACCGAAACTCTGGAGCACGACTTGCTGGGCCTAAGCCAGCGCTCTTTCGTTGAATTTAGATTTTAAGCGCCTTTTCTATTTCACTCATATATGCAACCTCAAAGAACTCTTATAAAAGTTGTTTGCGATTACAGTATATGCCTATAGGCCTATACCGTGATGGTTTACCATTATTTACTGGTAATGTGCATCTTCTGCTGCATATTGGTCACCCTGATTGTCCAATACAGATACTACACACACCTGCTCATACTTATGCGCACAGAACGTGTTACGACAGACATCACTGCCGACGGCGGTTATTCCGGACAAATCAACGCTAGACTACAGCCAGCCAGATATATCACTAGAAAAATTTAACACTGACGATAGCACAAACAATAAGGTGGCTTGTTTATCATAGCGGCAGCCTTTTAATTTGGCGATGAGGCCGGATTCGGGAACCCGGGCACACCCTCTCGCTTAGGCGGCAGCTATCGGCGCCGGCCCGTGCCGTGGCAGGCCACGCGGCCAAGGCCGCACTCGCGGAGCTCCGCTGCGTCACTTCCGCACCTGTCACCATGACGACGGTCACCCACCGGTGGCGACCCAGTACGCTACGCTTCCAGCACTGAGGCGACCTGCGAAGGAGGCGCGGCGCAGCTCGGAATGACGAAGAGAAAAAACGTGATAAAGAAGGTTCCCTCACCGCATGCTGCCTGCGCAACACTTCCCCGTGCCGCCCCCTTTAGAGAGGGCAAATGGCATGGTTCAGTGCACTCAGAACATGAGCACATTGTTAGCGCACAGCTATGAACACACTCTCCGAAGAGTAAAAGGCTGTTCTCTCCTTGCGCGTGACATCAAGCATACCTTGTTGGGTCATGAGTAATATACGGGACTGTCGTGTTATTTTTTTTTATTTTGCTTGATATACACAGAAGCGCTTGCTTTTGACAGTTTCAAGAGACTGAAACTTCCTGGAATGCAGTTTCGAATGCTTATACTTGCTGTACTGACGAATGCGCGGAAACGTGTGATGTTATTTGGAAGAACGAACCAAAACCCACGTGCACTCGTCTGTATTTCAGCGCGATTAAACAGCATAACTGGAGCGGTTGACCAGGTATGCCATTTGCATTGTAAGCACGACAATGAAAGACGAACAGTTTCTTGGTGAAGGAAAACAGTACAGACAGCAGATATGAATGACTTTCTTTTTCAAGTCTTGCTGTAGGACTCCGTCAAATGTACCCCACTACCTCATAATGTTTCGCTTATTTCGATGTACAATTATACCCGCCGTGGTTGCTCAGTGTCTATGGTGTTGGGCTGCTGAGCACGAGGTCGCGGGATCAAATCCCGGCCACGGCGGCCGCATTCCGAAGGGGGCGAAAAGCGAAAACACCCGTGTACTTGGATTTAGGTGCACGTTAAAGAACCCCAGGTGGTCGAAATTTCCGGAGTCCCCCACTACGGCGTGCCTCATAATCAGAAAGTGGTTTTGGCACATAAAACCCCATAATTTAATTAATTTAATTCAATGTACAATTATCAGACCGCTCTCGGTAAGCATACAAAATTCTGCAATCGAAATGCGAATAACCAGTCGATTGCACTAGACAACCAATGCCAACAGCGTTCTCAACGTCTGGGAGAACTGAGCTAGGGCGCGCTCGCGATAATCTCAAAGGAAAAGAAACGTTTAACTTGAGACTCTTTCTCGGGACGCCTCCTCGCTTAGACACTGCCATAGGGTTTCTTGCTCAGCCGTTGTGGAAATATACTTGTTTCAAGGCAATTCTTTCTCGCCAACTCGGAGCACGTCATGTTTTTTCCATTCTTCCGATTCCTTACCAAATTACGTCGCTGTCTAGCCAGAACTAAGGCTCATTTTCCTCATTTCATTGAGAGAGAGAGAGAGAGAGAGAGAGAGAATAAACTTTTATTATCGAGGTTGAGTGCAGTTTTCTTTGCCATTTCATTGAAACTTTGTCGAATCTTCACAGTGAGTATGCGGCATTAGTCGAAGAAAACCAAATCAAGCCAAAGTGAGCAGGAAAATCTAATCTGAGGACCAACCATCAACAGCAGCGGCATGTAGTCTAAGCTTGGTCGTATGCGAACGTTTGAGAAAGTGAATTTGGGGAATTGAACGAAGGCGCCCCGTTGGCCAAGGATTCTCTCAGAAGACCGTCTCCAGAGTGAGGCCACCTAAATATAAGGGACATGAATATATATAGTTTTCAGGCACCTGTGGCGTCAGACACCTGTGAGGAGGTGAAGCCGCAAAGCGTAGACTGCTATATGTATACGTAAGAACCGAGACGTGACAGCTATTCAAGGACTTCTGAGAAGGGAAACAAGCAGCGCCGTTATGTTCACTACAGCGGCCAAACCGCCACTCGGCAATTTACGACAGCGAATTATGTTATTGTATATAAAAGAACTGCCTTCCTCTTTTTATTCCTTTTTATTGAATATACAGATCGTTATATTTTAAGCAGGATTTCGGGCGTCACTATGTAGTCATAATAACTTTTTGGGAGATATTTGCGCGGACTTGCTCACAGTGATTAGTTTGCAGCATTCCTCTTTATTAAAGACGTTATACCGTACTGCACCCCCGATTTGAGAATGGGACGATTAAATATTGTTCATATATAAACACTATATATATGTAGAGGCCGGTGCCATTTGAAGCGAAAGCTCGGTGAACGGTGAAATTGAAACAAATGGAGCCACGGGACATTGAGTAGCGTTACGCCCTTCTCGCTATCTCTAAACACCATGCTTCCAAACTCCCCACCTAAGCCCGCAGCTAAATGCAATTTGATTTAATCTGAGCATCCTGCCCAAAGCATGTGACGCGTTTTGCCGCTGCCGAGACGTTCGCATTACGCTTCCTTAATATAAATCTATTCACACTAAAAATCAGCGATTTAGGCATGTCCCGGCGTCACAGGAATTACTCTTATAATCTTACACGCACTTTTTATATGCAGCGAAGGTTAATATGCCTTGCTTGTCGGCGGTCCTAGCCATGATACGCTAATGAAATCGCTAAATATCCCGAGCGACGACACTGCATGTTTTATCCACCGCTAATGCCGCTTGCAGCGGGCCACAATAAAAGTAATGAATTTAGAAAATATCTACATACGCTCGCGTCGCTAGCCTACGTTTAGCATGACGCGGTCGTCGCATATATTTTCTTTCTCTACACAGCTTACTCCGCGTGATACAGCTTATTATCCGAACTAATTCCTGTCCAACTTAGCACTGGTGCGGGCGTTGCAGTTTCTGAAAAATCTAAGCCTGTTAGCACGCGAATTCTACTCTGCATTTTTCTTTCTTGTACGCAGTGTTTGAGCCGAACGATGTTACGAAGCTTTGAATACCACCGGCGTTTCTCGTAGAGGAACAGCGCGTATAGCCTTATAGTATATAAAGCGATCACTGTACACTACATGACTCAGCATTCGCTTCTCATGCAGCTATCCGAGTTTTTGGTTCGCTATACAGTTCCTTACGCATAGTGCGAGTCCATATTGTATCGTACATTAAAGTGAGATGAAAGAAGCCCGCGAATTCAGTCATCAGATGCATACGACAATAGCGGCATTGGCGCAATTTGCAATCTTATGTGATCTTCATTGTTACGAATTCAAAAGAAGCAAATATTATGGCGATCTTCAGATCGGAAGAATAGCACCGTTAGGGCATGCTTTTAAAAGAACTAATTTAGTAGCAGACAGAGTTGTCACTTAAAGTGTTGGAGACGACAAGAACACTAAAAGTATCCACGATAATCTAACGAACACGCTGCGTACAATACTAATGCGTATCTAAACCTTCAGCACTCTTTGAAGACAAGTGCGTAAAATATCCTGACAGGCTGCTAGAAATCGAAATACATTTGACTAAAACACTTGCAAGTACCAGATAAAATCAGAGGCGTAGTGCGATAGAGGGGTAACTACAGACTACTGCGAAAGTTTGTCCTTTTCCGGTGGAAAAAAACTAAGCTAATGGTGCTGATGGCACAATTATGTTATCAGATAAGCTATTATAATACTGGTTTACTTCAGTTTCAGTTTATCTTCCAGGAACAAATCGAGCGCTGGCAACCCCACCTCATTGTTCTTTGTTTTCTTTCTCGGGAACAACAGATTGTTCTTTTAAATGCTTAAATTCATGTAGATGCCCCCACGCTTTTCAGCGAAGTTAGCTTTTGTCACCTTCTACGGGAAAAGAGCTAATGGACGCTCGTCGCCCTGAACTATTATTTTTCAAGCAGCGCCATGTATCCGCCGTTTCACTCGAGGACAAAGATCGCTTTTCTTATGCGCGCATCTCCTCTAGCACGACAGGGTGGTGTATAAACGATGCTCCCACGAACCACCCTTGACGCTTCGTTAGCCACGACAGCCACCTGCGTAATCAGGCGCTTTGCATTCGCCTTCCAAACAAGCCCTAGCGGCTCTGAACACTCATTACTCCACTTTAAAATTGAAGCGAGCCGCGCTCTCTTCGACTTGTCGGAGAAGCCAAGGAGCTAACTGTGTGACTTGGTGAATGTGTTGCGCACGCAGGAGCCTTTCGCTCACATTTACCGTTTTTTTTCCCTCCTACTTTGCATGTTCTATCTTCAAGAGCGTTGTAGCGAGCCCGCGAATGGGAGCTCGCGCAGTGGCGGCAAATTCCATTAGCGCGAGCAAACAGCGCGCGACCAGTTTGTGAACCGCGGGAGAAAGGCAAGGCGCTCGTTCGTCCAGCGGCGCTGACTCCTTGAAGCGCGCTCGGTCGGATCTCGTATTGGCGGTGAAGCAGCCAGAGAGCCGCTTCCGGAGCATTCACCCTCAGACAGCGGAGTCTCTGCAGGTGGATGGAAGCATGCTTTTTTATGCACACATGATTTGGAAGAGAGTTTGCTAACGCGGCCGCCACGTTTGAATCTAGTGAAGTCATTACGAAGAAGACAGCCCGACGAAGGAACTATCCTGATGTGCCTGGCTAGCGCAGTGGCCCTTAGAAGGCAGAGCCCTTGTCAAAGGAAGACCGAAACACGTAACGCGATACACCGAAGTCCAACAGTGTAGTGCTTGAACCCTGCTTTCGCCCAGGGTGGTAACATCTACTGCCATGCCGTCGGTACGCGATTTGCTAGTCGGTGCGAACATCTTACATTTATTACCGGTTAATCTGCGTGTCCGAGGAAACTTCTGCATAGCTTCTTCACTCAGTCATGCGAGCAACTCACTCACTCACTCACTCACTCACTCACTCACTCACTCACTCACTCACTCACTCACTCACTCACTCACTCACTCACTCACTCACTCACTCACTCACTCACTCACTCACTCACTCACTCACTCACTCACTCACTCACTCACTCACTCACTCACTCACTCATTCACTCACTCAGCCATCCCTTCCTCGCATGGATGTGATTTGCTTTTTCCACTCGTACATGGAATGCTGCCTGAGACACTTGAAACGGCTTCAGCAGTTATTGAGCGAGAGAAAAGGCGTGAATGAAATGCAATAATAAGCGGCCTCAGTGAGCTGCACATCGCAATTACGTATCTGCGGCCATGTGTTTCCACTTCGGTGCCAGTATCGCACACGTCGCGCTCAGGCAGGTTTTCGGGCTTCCGAAACTACAGTACGTGGCGAAGTACAACCTTACATAACTTCAGGTAACAAACAAATCGACGCTGATCGCCAACGCCTTCAGAGCCAAACAACTGATCGCCGTCGCATCTCACGACCGGGGAAGGAACGTTTTCTTTCTTGCCAGCGCCTGTGTACTACGCGACAGCGCCGCCATTCTCCCTTCCATATTAAGAGACAGCGGTTTGTTTATCTGGCCATGGCAGTTTTCGCGAGCTACGTGGCCTTATCGAACGCCGTTGGGCGACTGCTGCGTCCGCGCGAGTTCTCGCGCAACCAGCTGAGAGTTGCCGCGTTGCTTACTCGTGTTGTAGGCGCTGTTTACCGCGTGCTCAGAGTAATTGCCACCACCGTCGCACGCTGGGAAAACGAATGGCTACTTCTGATTAGCGGGCTGTCGGTGAGGGCTAATTAATAACGGGTTCGTAAGCCACAGCGCTGTAAGATTAGCGACCGGCCTCCAAGACCGCTATCAAGCGCAGGGCACACGTGTTTTGGCCGAGTTTCTTCGACCGGTACTTCGAGTGCTCGCGCGGGAGCGTATTCCCCTGTGGTAGAAGAGAGACGCCGTTGGGAAGAGGTGTGAAAGGCGATTGGCAGTCGCGATAAGAAAAACTTTGCGTGCGACGAGTAATTGAAATTCTAGCTCGAAGGGATGGGGGCGGATGAGGAATTTTGCAATGAAGATATTGCCTTCGCACAGCGGCACCCGGGTTTTCATATATCGGTTTGTCAAGTGAGACTGTACCGAACACCTTACTATATAACAGCCGCGGCGGTGTACCATTAGTTATATTGATTAAAACGTTTATTACATGGGCAGGAGTGATGTTGACCGCTACTGGTACCCTGTGAAATGGTGTGGAATAACATGAACATGTATGTATGTATGTATGTATGTATGTATGTATGTATGTATGTATGTATGTATGTATGTATGTATGTATGTATGTATGTATGTATGTATGTATGTATGTATGTATGTATGTATGTATGTATGTGTGTATGTGTGTATGTGTGTATGTGTGTATGTGTGTATGTGTGTGTGTATGTATACGTATGTATACGTATGTATGTATGTATGTATGTATGTATGTATGTATGTATGTATGTATGTATGTATGTATGTATGTATGTATGTATGTATGTATGTACGTACGTATTTGTGCTTGCCCAGTGGTAGGAAGCGGATAATTCAGAATTGCAGACAGAATAATGTGAAGCTCACAACCAATGGGTTTAGTGGACACCGGTCAGACATACATTGCACGTCAGCTGTCAGGAAATCTTGTTTATTATGTGGAACTTCATGAATTCGGCAAAAGAGTGGCTTGCACCAATCTCATATCTGTGCGGGTAGCTGAATGATAAAAAAAGAGCAAACGGAATTACAACCAATAAAGAAGACGAGCGCCTTAATAGCCGAAGAAGACGTCTAGTCAAGAACCCCGCGCCGCCTCATTTATAAGTCCTCTTTCTTTTTTTTCTTCTCCTTCCTCTGGCCCGCACGGTTGCCGCTATAGTTCATCAAGATGTATCACCGACAGGTCGCTCAAAGCACGATTCTCTCGAGCGTGAATTGAGTGAAATACTGTATTGTAGGGCAGCACTATTCATTCACAATTAAAGAGGAGATGCAGTTGTCACTTTCAAATTCACCGCAAATAGCTTTCAAAGAACTACTTCTGCGAGGAATTCGTGCTAACAAGGTCGACCGTCGGAAGTCCGGTATACATTTCATATACATTTCTAGCGGAGCCAATATCGAGGTAGATTTTTATGGAGTGTGGCTGCTTTATATCGTCCCGCAAGAAAAAATATGATAAAGAAAGATAAATAGCTGGCTGGTACAGTCTGCTTGATTGGAACGAGTCAGTACGCACCCCTTCTTTCTTTGAATCAATATATACCCTGATTCGAAACACTTAAAGAAATATGTTCAACTATTATAATTTAGCATCTGCGCATGCTGCGAAGCTATCTGTGTAATGCGTATTATATTCTAGTTTTGTAAAATTGTGTAACTTTTGCACGTACATGACCAGTATTTGAGGGTCATAATCATATTGAATTGTTTCATCAACAGTCAAATTTGCCTTCTTTAACGTAACACGCTTTGATGCAACCCAATTTACCGGCTTACCCTATATAGAAGCGCACAAACCATTGAGGGTTTAACAAAGGACAGACATTTATTTGCGAAAGGGGCTGCAGATCACGCGTGTAAAAGTAATGCTACAAGGGATATTGTCAAGCGTCAGGCACCTCAACCAATGTTGCAACAGAAAATAGCGTGATATGTTTTGAATAATTATTCCCTTGCCAGCTTCAATCACACAGACAACTAACTGCATGACATCGTAAAGTGAAACCTTGTCAACTGGTACATCTCAGAAAACGTGGCCACTGCCTTAACACTACTCACAACTGGAATGTGGCGCATAATGGCTGATTGGCCGGTGCACGCGATAGTCGGCATATTTCTTGGGGCGCGGATGCTATAGGAACGTTGTAACGCCTCCAGAAAACACACCGCTACGTTATTACCCACACGACCTCCATAAGCAAACTCGGCGCGACTCCATTGTGAGACGATCAATGAGTGTGTTCTAGGCGAGCGATCAAAACAAGGCCAAGCGCAGAGAGGCCAAAATGCCACCGTATCTCCGGGCAAGTGGTTTCAGGTGCGCGCTCTCCCAGGGTGCGTTGCTCGGGACATGTAATTAGCATGCCGGCGGCTGCAGCCGGAGAGCGTATGGCGGAGTCCTGGCCCTTGAGCAACAGAGCCTAATTGGGTCCTCGAGAAACCCTCTCCACCCCATCTCATAGCTCCACCCGCCCACCTCCTACTCCGCGTCCTCTTCCTGGAGCCGCGATCGAGCCCCCTCCGAGGATACTGGAAAGCATATCGCCGATCACGTGGTTCACCGTCAGCGCCGCGAAGCGCGTCGGAGAACAGTGACCAAACAGCGCAATTGGTCCGCCGGTTTGGCACTCGCGCCACCGGAAACGGAAACGCTTCCGGTTAAACGAAGCCACGCGTGCGCACAGAGTGCCGCCAGATTTTTCAGACCGTCGCAGCGTGGGTTCGGCTATAGTTCGGCGCACT
The DNA here is from genome assembly GCF_050947875.1 of Dermacentor variabilis. Lineage (NCBI taxonomy): Eukaryota > Metazoa > Arthropoda > Arachnida > Ixodida > Ixodidae > Dermacentor > Dermacentor variabilis. Next base: position 29,874,577 of record NC_134572.1, on the reverse strand, counting down.
ACGGAGTTGCATGTTCGCGCTGCTGCCTGTTCCCCAACAGTATCTCGCCAGCTTCCTGTTCTTTCATCGACACCGTTTTCGGTGCTCGGATTCCTCCAAGGCGCGCCGCAGTCTTGCGACCCTGAAAACAGGCCAAAAGTGGCAATATATATGACGACGTCAGAAAATCGAATTCGAATATATATATATATATAGGTCTCGCTGTCTTTTCTAGATGTATACGAAGATTACTAGTCTAGCTGGGCAAGCAGGATGAAAGGATCAACAGAACGAACGTTTTCGTAAAAAGCCAAGCAGGGGATCATTTATGAAAGGCCGAAGTGCGCTAACAGTCGCCGTCCTCCGTTCTTGCGACCACCTTGTTTGACTTTGGTCTTAGTTCCAGTGCAGGCATTCAACTACTGAAAGGGCCGTTGGCCACCCTTATTTGCTCTGATTAAGCAGCAACATAAAAAGCTTTTCAGATACATACAAGTTTTGGGAGGATATATACAAGCGGTCTAAAGAAGGCATATTGCATGCCAAGGAAAAGGAGGACAAAAAATAAGAACGAAATTAAAGCATGCGGTAGGCTGCTTTGAAGATTATATGTCTCGCATAGATAAAATGACGAAAGAAAAAGTAGGAATGGAGCTGTGAAGAGCAACCGGCGTAGGAAAACAAAATTAAACAGAAGGTGACGGGGAGCAAGCGCTCCGACGGTCGCGCTGCCGAGTAAATTGAATCCAAACTGGTGGCGTCTTGCTTGCGAGCCAGCTTGGCGTCTTCTCGCCGGTTTCCCGCGCCGTCACACTCGCTGGCTTTTCAGTGCCGGCGGTCTCTCGCTTTCAGCCGCGAGATGTCGCATGAATAATTTCCGGTACGGAGTCGGCGGCGTCGCCGCATCGCAGTGGTTCAGGCCTGCGATTGGCGCGCCACCTTTTCAAAGCAAACACTTCTTTTGGCGTGAACCACGCTCGCCATTCTGGCTCCCTTTTTGTTTGGCTTACTTCCTTTTCAGCGTCGTATGTTCTGATTCGCAAACACCGGGCCTATCGGTGACCGCACACTGAAAGAAATGGGCACAAAGGAACTTGCCTGATCCAGCGCACCTCTATCTCTGATTTCTTTTCTCGATTTTTTGTTAATAAAGGTGCACGCCACTAGGTTCAAGAAATTTTACTTTCAAATATATCTCGAAACCATGTTCAAAAGGCATCTGAATAAGGCTGAATGCGAAAAATGTGCGTCAGCGCAGATTTAACCCTACGGCTCGGCCTCTCTTTGTTTATATTTTGTTACATAGCCCAAACCTAGCGACACAATATAAAGGAGCGCTAACTGGCTGCCATAGAATTTGTAAAGAGAACGTGTTCCCCGTTAATACTGTATATTTACTTCTAGATGTTGCCCCGGGGGGCGGGTAGGCTGGGAATGGTATGCCTGTAATATAAACGCATAAACCGAGAATACATATCAAAGGAAACACACAATAGTGTATTTGCTCGTACAAGGCTCGGGCACACGCGCTTGAAAAATATTCCGTAGCGATGTTTAACTAAACTGAGCATTTAGTTCGTGCTGTCGACGTCAAACACCGTGTAACGACCTATTCTGTACGCGTACTTGCTCTTTTATGTCCCCTTTTAGCCAATAGCGAGATTAAGGGCGCTATAACTTAAAACTATTCCAATGTGTTTTTATTCCAATCTCCTGACGTCAAATTTGCGTAACCGCCGACGCAAGCATCGGGCGGTGACCCGCAGAGTTGTCTGAATAGACCAATGAAACGCTCTCCTTGTTCATAGGAGGTCAGTTTTGTTTGCTTGAAAAACGAATAACATTGCTTACACTGAGCGGCTTGTGTTATCCAATTGGCGGACAAGGGGCGAGGAGCACGCTCAAGTGGAGAGGGATTCGATGGGGCAGAGCCACTGCACTGAATATCGATAACCAGAGGGTAGTGCCGGCGTCTGCGATTGGTCCGCTTTCCCTTACTTAGCTGGCCGTGGCTGGTCGAAAATTGCGGCGGCATGCAACGAAAGCTCAACAACGACACTAAAACGGATCCTCAGCAAAGAATAGTTGGCAGAACGTCGTCGTAAACGCGCCGAAAGTGCTCGAAAACGCTACACGGCCACACAAAAAAGTTTTATTATACGCAAATAAACCCATGCCCTCCGGCAGAGGCGAGTAGCCAGTGCCTCAGCGATCGGCGGCAGCCATCTTTTATTCCTTTCGGAACGGGGCAGCCTCCGGCTATTCAGAAGAAAACTCAGTTTTCTTCGGCATATTAATGTGCCTTTAACGCGTACACGTCACTTTGACGCGGTGAGTTTTTGCGGTTTTGTGACGTCGCGTGACAGGCAGGTTAAGTGAGTGCAGCACGAAAACTTTTGATCAATAGCCGAGGACTAATGGCGAAAAGGTGTCGAATCAGAAATACCCATTTTTCTTTCGTTCGGTCAAATCGTGCATAATCAGTGTGTACACTTCATATCAGATGGGGAGCTATCGCGGTTTTCGGGACGTCGTGTGACAGGCAGGTGAAGTGGTGGTGGAAAAAAAAGTTTTTACCAATCGCGGAGGGCTGATTGCAGAATTGGTATAGAAAAGTTTGGAATAGTTTTACGTTATAGCGCCCGAAATCAGATTATGGGGTTTTACGCGCCAAAACCACGATCTGATTATGAGCCACGCCGTAGTGGGGCGCTCCGAAAATTTGGACCATCTGGGGTTCTTTAACGTGCACCTAAATCTAAGTGCACGGGTGTTTTCGCATTCCGCTCCCATCTAAATCCGGCAGCCGTGGTCGGAATTTGATCCCGCGATCTAGTGCTTAGCAGCCGAACACCATATCCACTAAGCAACCACGGCGGGTGCCGATAGCGATTGTTCGGTATAATGTCCGGAATAGAGCGCACTGTCAGCATTTCAGCGTGGACGTTATATTTAGGTTCGTTTGCCCGAAACAATACATTTTCCACTGGGACGCCCAACTGTGTGCACGCCAGTAGGACAATGTGAGAGAGCGGGAGTGCTCTCAGGTCAAGACAAGTAAGCATGGCGCATGTGCGTATCTAATGGCGGAGCTCGCACCCTGCTACAACAGCGTAATCTTTCACCCCTCGAGGCGTGAATATTGCATGGAAATGACGCAGCAATAAAGAAAAAGTGCTAAAGGGGGACTGGGCTTCCAGCTGGTAAGTCTGCGGAAGGCACAGCAAATGCCTAGGAAACACGCCAGGCGAGGAAACAAAGGAAGAACGACGGACTGGCTTCTTGCATAGTATGTTCTGAGGGAGCCTACCTGCCACAACCAGCAGCTGCTGGCTTCTTCGGTTCGTTGCCCACCTGAGACCCTCTTGCCTCGGGCGGTAGCGTGTTCCGATCTGTCACACTCTCTTCCACCGATGAGATGGAGGAGGGAGGACACCCGTCGTTGCCACCTGTGTGCAGAATGGGAGCTCTCGGTCAGTGCTACGGAGCGCTACTCGCCCCGAGTCGCCACAAGAGCTTGCTGTTGTTCATGTCTCGGCCCGCAGTGGTTTCAGCGGTTGCACATTAAGGCTTCTTCCTACATGCTCAACTCTACGTAATGTTTCTGGCATCTAGTTGATGATGTGATGGCGGGAATTAGAGTAAGGAACGTTACTCAGAACTAGGTGTTACGAGGTCAATAGGGGCCTCGTTAACCAAACCAGTGTAAACGAGCGGTGCTTGCCTGGCGAGTCTATCTGGCGTCGTTGTTACTGAGAAATCCTCGTTTCCCATTTCACCCTCCCCAAAAGTAGGGTAGCCAAGCGGGCGCGTCGTTGGTTAACCTCTCTCCCTTTCCCTCGTAGTTTATCTCTCTCGGAACCACGGCACCGGATTAAGCTTGTCAGTAAACAAACAACTAACCGTCTAATTCGCTCCACTCACTCACTCACTCACTCACTCACTCACTCACTCACTCACTCACTCACTCACTCACTCACTCACTCACTCACTCACTCACTCACTCACTCACTCACTCACTCACTCACTCACTCACTCACTCACTCACTCACTCACTCACTCACTCAGACGTACATCTTCTGAGTACTTACTAGTGGTGACTGAAGAACGTCATTAGAAATGATATAACTGAGCAAAACCCTGCAATAGTCTAGTAGACGTGACAGTCAAGCGCAGCACAGTCAAGTCCGGCATTTTTTTAATGCAGCAGCAGCAGCAGCCTAAGCATTAAAACGTCCCTGAATTATGGTTATTCAACGATGACGAGCACTGTGTTGTCTTGATGAAGGCTCTTCTTTTTCTAGGAATTTCAGCACTTGATATACATTTCTAAAATTTTGTAATTTTGTTCTCGTGCCTTCCCACGAGATGCGTAAATGATCGCCGTAAATGGCGAGCGATGCCTGCTATCTCTCCTCCGGTTCAGTGCCTCCAGGCCGCACTGCATCCTCTGTATGGGGGTGTCATGGCGTTAATCGGCCACACTTGCTCCAGACGCGCCTCAATTAACAATCACACGCCCTTGCAACTGGAGTTCAGAGGCGAAACTATGCGAAGAGGTCACGAGCGCGCGTTCAGTGGCGAGAGAACAGTCACTTCTTGCAAAGGTGGCGAGCTGCTACTTGGTGGTTTCGTGCCCGCTGTGACTTTTCAGCCTGTTTTTCACCATGCACTCAATTGTGTCTTTGTCTCTGCGCAGGTGAGTGTGCCATGCTGTTGTTCTTGCTCGGCGGAACCGTGCGGCGTTCATTCGGTAAGGTGTGCTACGACGAGGTTTAGACTCGCAATCTCTGAAATAGAGGCTCATCATCAGAGAAACCGCTCAAGAATGCTGTTCTCTAAACAAAAGATCGTTCACAATAAAGGGTAAAGGAAAAGAAAAGGCTTTTGTAACACAACGCGAAGGCACAAGCCCATCATGGTGGGCAATATATTTCAGTGACGAGCACCTTGGCCAATACAGTAAGACCCTCATTTCACTAGTTCAACCATCCGAAATTGAAAAAAAAAGAAACATAACAAAATTTTTGAATTTGTACAATACTGAAGGCCAGAACAAAGGCCCAAGCAGGAGTGAATAATGGTACAATCATGAACACAGGCGTAAATTAAAGAAAGATCATATATGAGAAAATACAAGGCAAGAGAGAGATATATCGAAACAAAACTACATTGCTTTAATAATTTTGCTCAGTTGAAAGTCAGTATACTTTGTCCAGTCACTCTGCGTCTTTCGTCCTGCGTAGGTTTTCGCGCTACCCTGCAAACACGAATGGGTACAAACTTTCCTGCCCTATTATTCCCCTTGAAGGCAAGAGTAGCACGTTAACTTGTTTTGAATTGTGGAGATTTGTTTCAGTTCGATATTTATTGTTCGGCGGATTCACGCGTATTTTCTCGGAAGATGAGACGTTACAGAACTACGTGCGAAGGTAGGCAAAATACAGCAAGCGAGGTCTATTGCGACAACATGCATAAAATATCTGCCAGACTGAGAGCTGCGCTTGTTGGCACGGATCCGTGCTTAAGCCTACGTCTTTTCTTTGTACCCGTGCTTTTTCGGGCTTTTTTGATTTTAGGCATGTATAATACATGCACGCAAGAAAAAGAAGAAGAAAAGAAGAAGAAAAGAAAGAAAGAAAGGCTGCTGCCTAATCACGTTAGCGTGGTACACCATTACAAAACATGCACCGTGACAAGACGGCCATATGCACCGCTTAGAAAAACTAAAAACGGCGAATGAGATAGCGCGTTTACGATGGAAATAGCGCTAAAAAATAACTTAACGGGCATAACGAATAAAATCCACATACTGAACACATAAATATTATATCCCGATAGAAACATCGAATAATAATAAAAAATGATACCATGTTTGCGGCCGCTTTACACAATAAAGAGGAAGCCGCCTTTGTGAAATAACTTCCGGGCCACTCCTTGTTGCCAGCGCGGATCCAGAGATGTCTTCGGGCTGCGTGTGGTTAAGCTCGTGTAAGACCGTGCAGTGTATGGGAATGAGGTGGCGGAGACAGTCATCTTTACCAGGCCATGGAACAACGTTCCTGTATGTACTCCCCACGGGATCGGCAGAGTAGCACGGAATTAAGTCTTCTCCATTGTGTCCCATGCCATGTGTTAGAGTATACTTCAAATGCGCGTAAAAACAAGGCTGACTCAGACTCAGGGCAATTACGGTGATTTGCAATACTTTATCTTATTCTTATTTCTACCATATATTATTTGGTAGAAACAGCTTATAGGGGCATTATATTTTTTACTTTACCGTATCAATATCAAACAGATTAGTTGACCATTTTAACAGCGATACAATGATTAACGTAGTTGAGAAGCGCGAGGTAAGCTAAAAATACGCTTGCATGAAAGTTGCGTTAATTTATGGTAATCTATATTGTCACGTTGTAGTGACGAGGAAGAACACAGTTGCGACAACTGTGAATTACGTAACTAACTGTTTATTGGGCGAACTTGCGTCCAGCCAAACAAGTAGCACTGAAGCACGACGATACGGCGAGCGAAGTGGGCTTTAATCGAAAATCTGATCTGCAGGTCAAGCGCGTCGGCTTATATACATGACTCGTCGAAGGCTCCAGCGTAATCGCTGGTGCCCACGTGCCTTCCAGAAAGTGCTACACAATTCGTGTCGCGCGTACAATGTTATTACGCAAGATTGAGAGAGAACACACGCAACAGATAACATTCAAGTTCCAAATAATGCCGGCGTGTCTTGCGCTGAGCAATAACATAAGGTTGTTATAGCGGGTGAAATGCAGTCCCCTGAAAAAAGGATAGATAAGTACACACGTCAATATGAGCAAGAGACGGTGCCGCGATCATTTCGATAAAGAGACATATGTGCGCTCTACGTTGGTTATGCCTAGCCGCTGTGGTGACGTATCTTACCTTGTTTTGAATAAAGCATGATACTACATTTGCTAGACAGCTTGTCCGAGGTATTGCATTCCAGACGGCTGCATCTCTTGCAGTTCACTAGAAAAAAGGCGCATGTATCTGAATAGGGGAATCCAACTTGGCCCAGATATAATAGTTTGACCTCGAAGACGATTTTCATCTGTTATCTCGTTTCTTCCAAGCGGATTAAAGAAAAATGCTCCGGGTTCTGGCTTCTCTGTTTGTACACCTAAAATAACACACCATCCTCATCGCAATATAACGAAGACTGTGCGCAAGTCATGACGGCAGAAACCGGTATGCAGGGGTAGATTGCGCGACAAGCTTTTCCCGTGGCCAAACTAACCCACGGATTAAACTGTATCATGCAGATAACCGTAAGATGCCGCATAGGGATGCTGCCGAGTGGGCAGTGGCGAAAAGTCTGTCAAACGCATTGCATCTTCGACCCTCGACAAATCACTGTATGTAAATACACCATCTTATGGGTACATTAGACTGGCCGACCTCGAGTACTCGAATGGTCTGGGGTAGAGATTTACATTCGTTTCGTCGAAATTTAGCCCCTGACGCACGTTTTCCAGACCATTCAGGGCACCGCGCTGCTGTACAGTCCGCTCCCGAGACTCGATGACCTTCGTTCTGGAAGCGGAACCGAGAACATACTGGTTGAGGTCACCATCGCTACTAGATACTTTATCTAGTAACGTTGGTGGTCACATGGCTTCTGCAGCTTCCGTTGTGGACAGACCATCTGCTGTGGCGTTCTCGGCAGGAGTGTTAAGCTCGAGACACATGGTGCGATTTTGGGTGCGATCGGTCGTACGACCATTCGCATCGGCAGCCGCACTCAACAGGTTTTCAACCGAATCCGCCGCATGCGGCCCCGTATCGCACGCTGCGCATGCGACCAACTTGCTGAATATTGTCGCCGATCATGTCTGTTTTTTTGTTCTCTCCCTGGTCGAAACGCGGGCCTCTTTCTCCGCTGACGGCGACACATAAATCGGCTACAATTTGTTTCTGAGACAAAATAACTTCTAGAATAAAGTTACCCCGAAAGAGTTCGTGTTATAAAACGTTGTGCGAAATAGTAAATCGTTGGCGTGATTTCTACTCGGACGTGGTCAGCGCAGACGCACCAGCAAGCGGCTCGCCTGACTGGCGTGTTTACTCATCGCTATAAATGCACCGGGAAAACTAACCGTATTTTCACTTAAGAGAAACATAAATTTTCAGGCATTGATTGTGCTTACGAATTTAGGTGCTTCGTTACGAGCTGTGGACGCATCGCAACGGCTCTCGGCCCCGGATAGACGGCCGGCGAGCTAGGCCTACACCGTCTGCCAGCGATCGCAAGCTCGCCTGGCATGCTCGTTCGCTTCCTGTCGGCGCCAATGAAATCAAATGTGCTGCAATTTAAGCGTGACATCACTAGGTACACGTTGTGCCGACTAACATAGGCGCTTCGTTATACGAACTGCAAGCGATCGTGTTACAAGCGCCACCGGTGTCGGATTCGATGACCCAGCGAGCTATGCCTGCCGGCTTTTATGATCGGCGGCTGTCAAGGGATCCGATACTGCTAACGCGGCCTTGCGGAAACACGTCTACAGTGCTCGCATAGACGTGTTTATATTGTCATCGTTTGTTTTAAACAAGAGAGCTGTGCAAATACGTTTGCTTTCACTTTCTGTTCGAAGTTACGCAGCATTCCGAACTTCCACGCAGGGGCGCCGGGTCTGGGCGGAGCTACCCGCCGCTCGCTCATTCGTACCATGTGTCCCGAATCGCCGCATGCTGCAAGTCGCACGGAAAATCGCACCATGTGTCTCGCGCTTTACACGTGCGCGCCTCCAACATTTTCGAGTAGTTCGCAGTTTCAAGCAAGTGCGCTACGTGAAGTACGCCCAGAAAACCCTGCGAATAGCGTTGGCATTGTTGTCAGTTCTGTTTTATATGGAAGCGCCACTACGAGTAGCGGGAGTGTCGTGATCCGACTTCGACACCCTCACGGAACTGTCCGCCATGCTTGTTTAGAATAGACGTAGTGATGACGTGTTCTCACTTAAGGCCTCCGATTGTGTTGGCGAATGGCAGAATGATCGGTTCAGACAGACTTCCTCTACCTTGTACTTCAGTGGCTTCTGCATTGTTCTAATCTGAGTCGGATTGCGGAACTACCATTAGAATGTACCGTTATTGTCACTTACATGGTGTATTTTACCCGGGAATAAGTTCACCCGGAGATACAGTGCATAACATTGCAGAAAGAAACAGTATAATACCTCAGAGACACGGGCATTTAAGATCGCGAGCGAACAGTTTAAGGATCGAATTTCTCCATCGCGATTGCCTTTCTTCCACAGCTACCGCAGAGGACTCAACAGAGACAGAGAAATTTGACCGCGACAGGGCTAAATCGCGATCGAAAGTGCACCGTGCGAGTGAGTATAAGTTGTCGAGTGATAGAGGTAAAGTCTCGCGCAGGTGTCACTCCTCCACGACATTTCGTGCTGCAGCTTATTGCCACTATCACTAAGATTTTAACCCCACCAGTAAACTTATCCAAATATGAAATGCTTCGTGGAACCACCCCCAGATGTCTGCTCACTGAAAACAGTGTCGGAGAACGCTGCAGCTCACCTGAACAAAGTTTAGCAACACCAAAAGAATGGAAAAAAGAAGGCTAAGTCTTAGTGTTCATATATAGAGACGACTGGTGTTCGTAAGAGAGGCTTGTTGGGCTAGTTGGCACATGGTTATACTCGGAAAATGCCAGCAAGTGTGAAGAAGGGGGAAAAAAACGAGAAGCAGACACAGACAAAGGACAAGAAGCCACTTTCCTGTCGCTTTGTTTATGTCTGCTTTTCGTTCTTTTCCCCTTATTCAAGTTTGCTGGTATTCTCCTAGTATAACCATGAATAGGAGACCCAATGTAATGTAGCCAAAGCATTGGCTGAAGTCTCTATTTCGCACCGCGCTGCCACTGTAAAACCCATTCCGTTTTTTCAATAGCTCAGATATCAATAAATCTTGACGCAATATTTTTATATAGCGCAGCTTGTTACACCCGAACTTGGAACGATGCGTGCGATGTGATATAGACGATGCTGATCCCTGTGTGCTGAAAAAGAAAGTGAAGACGGAGCATGAAAAAACAAAAGAAAAAAAAATGTGGATGGTTAGGTTAGGCTGTAGCAGGCGCTCGCTTAGATGACTACGCTTACCAAGTTACTGAGGAAGGAAAACGGCAGACGCATCGTTGCTTTTATTGCTTACTTGTTCGCTTGGCTGTCGTTTGGTTGTTATGCGCCTTTTAGGATCGGTGGGCTTACATGGGTCTCTTGTACACTTTGCACGCTTACGATATTGTCGAGAACATAGTTTAACTGTGCGAAGTGCCCTTCTCACTTCACCTTTCCCCTCGTGGGTGGTTGAAATATATTCTTTTGGTATTCTATGCCGGTGTCAGGCACTTCAGCTTTTTCTCGCATTCTCGACGCACCGATAAGCAGGTTCAGAAGCTTTAGATATTTTATTTTTTTGAAGTGCGACAGGATGGACACAGAAAGTAAAATATAGTATACTATACTTTATAATATTGACAAAGGCTCATACCCCCCATATCGTATCGATAGGCATTAACTTAATCTAAACAGTGTTCACAGCAACTGCGTCGAAATAAGGAAGCTTTTTTCTGAACAGGCTTGATAAATATACTGTAATGCTGTATCTACATTGTGAAGATGCACACAAATCACTTTCTCTTGAATCCTTGAAAGAGTCGTTCTTTGCAGTTTTGCTTATGTGTTACAATAAAAGTTCAGGGGCTGCTCTCTGACCCTTTGCGAATAACCAAATTATTGTGTAGACTATTATAACAGCCGCGTACTTTTTTAGAAGTGTTTAAAGAATGAAAAGTTTCAGATGACTAATGCGCGAATATATATTTTTTAACCATGGAGACTTTTTCAGGACACGAAATTGATTATTTTTTTTGTATTTTGCGACATATAAAGCCACTGTATATATCGTACTTACCGGTCGTTGTTGAGACAGGTGAAAATTGGAAAGTAAACGAAACGCACCGACGTACTGCTATGGTTAAGGATCTACATGGAAAATCTAGTTTTATTGCATATTTCACAGGAATATTGGTCTATTAACTTTCAAAAACTGGGAGTTTCACTTATACACTTAAAAAGCATAAATGTTTTTTTAGCGAGCTTTTTGTTCACATTTGGATATGTGGTTAAATCAGTCCGCGGAAAACTGTACGGGTGATACATTATCCGTACAGTATGCTTGTACTCATATTGAGAACACTTCTTAAGCAGAGGTATCTGCACATTGAAGTACTGTAAATAAAAACTGATCATACGATATTACTTTTTCACGTGTGTACATTTTTACTTTTTATCTATAGAAAGCATGACTGCCATCTAGCTAAACATGATAGTATATTGCAACGGTAGTTGAAGGAAACAGTCAGAATACAGACTGGCCCTTTGCTTAAAGCACCAAAAAAGATTGCTACTCACAGTTCTGAAGAAATATATCTGTCAAGTGCAAGCAATGTTGCAGCAAGGCCAGGAAATTCTCAACCCACATGCGTGTACAGAAATGTAAACTTCATGATAACAGAAACCGATCCCCCCTGAATACAGGGATTAGTAGACTTACAAAAACTCTGCACTCACATGTGTACCTTCACTCAAAGTTCTTCGTCATAGCTACGTGAAAAGTAGGGTTAGAGTCCAGGATGAAGTTGTCACGACTCTCAATGTTTCTTGAGGTATAATTTCGTTAATCAGGCGGTTTCATTTGCGGAAGCATGGTGGAAGGAAATAACTTCTTGCGAGCGTAGATTTGTTCCTCTAGGGATTCCTTTGAGCATGCTTCGTCAAGGACCCTTCGCCAATGACAACGCCAAGTACACAGAAGCCGTCGAGGTGCGTTTTGGAAGAAGGGTAGGTAAGAACTAAACGGCGGGAGAATAATAAGGGTAAAGGCGGGGAAGTTAACCAGATCGCAATATTTGGTTTGCTACCCTGCGCTGGGGAAGGGAAAGGGTGATAAAGCGGTAACTGGAAAATAAAACTAATAAAAATAAATAAAACTGGCGAATGAACGCGGTATCTGAACACGCCCAAATTGACAGACTCTAGCAAGTTTCATGAACGCTGTTAGAACAACGCCTAGCGATGATTATCATGACAGCAATTCCTTGAATAGTCTACTTCGGGATGCGCGCAGGCGCATCAAGGCCTTTCATCTAAACACACGCAGCATACGCAACAAGACAGACATGATCCTTGATATCCTTGGCTCCTTTAGTTTTGACTTGCTATTGTTTTCTGAAACATGGCTATCTGTAGGTGAAGATCCACCATACTTTGAAAACTATATTTACAATGGGGCCTAGTGCGTCCTTTAGGAAGAGGAGGTGGTGCGGCTATTTACGTTAAGCAGTCATTAAAACATGAAGTTATCTCCCAATTTCCCATTATTAACGAGGTTGTAGAGTGTCTTATGATACGCCTAGAAAAAGCATTTGCTGTGGTCGTTTATCGACGACCCTCTGGGACTAAATCTGGATTTGCCAAGTTCATGGAAGACGTGCTGGAATATTTGTGTCACACTGGCTTTCCATTTGTGGTAATGGGCGACGTGAATGTCGATATGTTATCTCAGGATGCATCGTCACGTCAGTTAACAGTACTAGCGAAATCGTTTGCTTGCAAAAATGTTATTTCTAAGGCAACCCGTCTCACTGCGCAGACTGCGACTTTGCTTGATATCTGCTTGACGAACATACACCCGCCGCATTGCGTTGCTGGAGTGTTGGTTGTAGAAGTAAGCGACCATTTACCTATCTTTTGTACCCTTCCTTCTTGCAGTGATAGTCGCGAAGTTAATGAAAAAGTTCGGTCACGCCAGATCAACGCCAGGACACTAGAACTCTGGGGGAAAAATGCAAAAAAAAAAAAAACGCTCCTGCACTTTGATTTAGCTTAGCGTTAAGAAGTGCCAATCAGCAATTACGAAAAAGAAAACCCTTGTAAAGCACTGCTTCTAGGTAAATCAGCGCGCGTTTCGTAGTAGATGAACAACATTTCTCTAGATATACGTAATTAGACCCGGGTCGGCGTACGCACGCCACCACAGTCACCCTCACTGGCGGCTGTGCTTTCGCAGAACCGTCGCCTTCTACCTCTTTCCCGTTATCGCTCCCGCTCTGTCTCTTTCTTGTTTAATTCTGCCTTTGCTCCTCGCACCTAAAACTACTGCCTGACAGGCGGCCGTTTCGAAGAAGCAGAGATGTATCTTTTTTCTTCAGCTGTTGCAAGCGTCTCGTCGTCATGGTGAGTGGTGCCGTGGGCACTCGGGCTATTCCTCACATCGGGTGCAGCGCTAGGCTGCTCGAATTCTCGCAACGCCATGTTCGACTTTGTTCCCGCTGCAGTTCTGGGCCATCGCATCGGTGGTGCGCGCTGGCCACTCGCCTTTCCACCCCATCTGTGCTTGTTGTTCTTCTTCTGGTAGCGATTTTTGGACTCACCGCGCTTGTTCGCTGCGGCCATCGATCGGGCCCCGGTTACGAGCAGACAGCGAACCGCACACGGGTGCGTGGCGGGCGCCGTCGCTGCGCGTCACGCGCGTTCGCGTGACTTGCGCCATCGCCGGCGCAGCTCCTCTGCCAACCTCCCTTCCCCATCCTTTCCCCGTGCCTCCTCCCTATGTTTCCTTACCTGGGGATAGTCCAGCGGATGGCGCGGAGCGATGAAGAGGTCCGCGTAGAGCCTAGGGGCGAGACACCGACGACGGTGTCTGCGGAAACCACTGTTTCCCTTTCGGGATGCACCCGAGTTCGGGAGAGAGAGAGTGTCTGACTGGCCGATTTAAAAAGAAGCTTTGCCACGACCTTTTGCATCCACTCGTCTTTTTTGTCTTCTCGGTGCTTTTACTTCCCGGTCTTTCGCCGGACGGGATAAGAGCGTGCTTTCTACATACCGCGGCAGCGGTTGAGTGCACTACATTAGGGAAGGACCGCCACTTCACCCCAGCGTCGCGATTCGTGATCCGCCGATTCCGGTGCTCCTCCCCCGCGGTAACCAGCGCGTAAACGTGTGTCTCTGGACGAAAGAAGGACTCGCGCGCGCTCGCATGCGTCGGCTTTATACGGCGATTTCCCAGGACAAGAATTCTCGAAAATGATTCCGCTTCGGAAACAGGCAAGGAAAGCGCATCTTGAAATTGCACGAACCCGTACTGAGAGTGAAAGTAAGAACGAGACCTTGCGCGCGCACGCGCGCAGTTGTAGGAGAAGGACATCGGAGAACAGCTTGGTGCCGCCGGCTGGCCTTTGCAGCCTCACGATATTAGTCCCGGCGCGCTTGCTGACAGCGTACGCTTGCTTAGCCGTGGAAGTAATTAGGACTTTAATTTTGTGCCGGGAGGCAGCCCCTCTTCCCTGGTTCCCTTTCGCCATAGACGTGCTGTCATGCCGCTCCCGTCGTGCTTTCAACCCCGCCAACGCTGGGAGCAACCGTGTTGCATATATCTCATCTGTTGCCCAAGTTTGACTTCGTTTATGTTTCTTGAGCTCTGTGAGCGGGTAGCCTGAAAAAAAGAAAAAAAAAACAAACGTACAATGAGAGAGATGACATCAGGCTAATGCGGAAGAGGTTACAGCAAAGATTATTATATAAAGAAAGAAATCGCGTACATGAAAATTTAACCAGTCGGCTCGTCCTGTATAGACAGCATTATTCGCCACATTTGCAGTATCAACGACGAACTGTATCTCAGAACTTTAGCATTGTATTCCTTCTGCGCTGTAGGAGTTTTTAATATATGATGTAGCGAGGTCTATCTCATTTTTTTCCTTGTTTCTAACTCCCCATGATTGCTCAGTTAAGTTGTATCGGATTCAACGTACGAAATGAGGTGATGAGTAAATGAAAACGGAGTGTACTTATCATGGGCACGGGACTGGTATATATTAGATGGACGGTGTCGTGCAGAACCGCTACAGAATATTTGAATGGCATTAGGAGAACAGGCTCCATTTGCTTTGGTGAGCAGCCGCTGAGTTCCGAACTGGCAAGCAAAAATATGAGCGGTCGAAATAAGTTCTTACTCAAAGACTGTTGGTAAGACCGGATGTCAACCAATCGTATTGTTTATACCAACTGATTGCATTATTATCAATGGTAGGCGACCAATGTGGAACAACACTTACAAACGTTAGTATTCGCGAACTCAGCCCCCGTTCTCGAGCTTACATACAGACGAGCACGTCGTAGGACGTGAAGCCCAACGCGATCTCTTTGTCGCCGGAATTGCATTAAGGTTCTCTCGGCTATCACTGAAGACATAATTAACGCGGAAGGTGCAGCAAACGCATATGCGAATAGGCAAAGAAAACTAAATAAGGTCGCACGGGTGACTTCACTATGGTAAAATAATATTTACATCACTATACTCTTGGCTTTTGCAGAAGACGTAATTGAAATGTTTTAGCTTCTTTCTTTATCCGAAGGAGAGTGGGTTGTGGGGTAGTGGCGTCAGGGGGGCGTGGCGGTTTTCGTAGTAATAGGGTTTGCATTATACTGGGTAATGAAAGAGGTAACTAAAACGAAGCAGTCCTTTTTTTTTACCTTTGAAATCTATTGCAGCTCGGGTACACTATCGATGTGTCTCAAGTACGGTCACATGTAAGCAAAATCATAAGCATAGGAGCTGAGGGAATAAGTTACCCAAATAATTCCAAGTCGGAAAAACCAACGAAGAAGTCGTAGGCGAAGGGGCAGAGTTGTGCTGAGATTCACCAGCTACAGCGACAAGTTCCCTTTGATTTTAGAGGTATTCAGAATTCCCGAGTTTTGCGACTCTGTTCGCGTTAACCTCGAAGAAACACCGGCTCGCCAATCCTGAAAAACAGTTGGCACCGTAGCGCTCATCTATGCTTTGCCAAGCGACGATACAGCAGGGTGCGCAGCGAATCGCGGTAGTAAATGCCCGCCAGATTTGGCCCGCCTGTCCCGAGTATCGCATGTGCCCGCGAATAGCCGCTACAGTAGATGCGGAGCCTCAGGTTGACTACTTGTAATACCCAAATATATGCTGCATTCATCAAAACTTCGTGCTGGCGATTAGCGACCGTTATCATAGGTGCGTATGGAACTGCAGAACTTCAAGGCGATAACTTGCGCATGAAAATTTGTCGTCAAAGTGAAATAAGGAAAAGAACCTTGGAAGCGAAACCCAAAAGTACATTAAGGTTCTGCGAAAATGTGTGATGTCGTAAACATGCTAGCGATAGTGTT